>NC_134118.1:77876679-78176679 GCF_040939455.1 Microcebus murinus
CCATCTGCCGTGGGTGAGTGGACACAGCCAGATCCGCACTGCGCCCTGCCTGACCGCCTTCCGTGGGTGAGTGGACACAGCCAGATCCGCACTGCGCGCTGCCTGCCCGTCTCCCGTGGGCGAGTGGAAACAGCCAGATCTGCTTTGCGCGCTGCCTGCCCGTCTGTCGTGGGCGAGTGGACACAGCCATATCCGCACTGCGCACTGCCTGCCCGTCTGCCGTGGGTGAGTGGACATAGCCAGATCCGCACTGCGCCCTGCCTGCCCGTCTCTCGTGGGTGAGTGGACACAGCCAGATCCGCACTGCGCCCTGCCTGCCCGTCTCCCGTGGGTGAGTGGACAGAGACAGATACGCACTGCGCCCTGCCTGCCCGTCTCCAGTGGGTGAGTGGAGACAGCCAGATCCGCACTGCGCGCTGCCTGCCCGTCTCCCGTGGGCGAGTGGACACAGCCAGATCCGCACTGCGCGCTGCCTGCCCGTCTGCCGTGGGTGAGTGGACACAGCCCGATCCGCACTGTGCCCTGCTTGACCGTCTGCCGTGGGTGAGTGGACACAGCTAGATCCGCACTGCGCGCTTCCTGCCCGTCTCCCGAGGGTGAGTGGACACAGCCAGATCCGCACTGCGCGCTGCCTGCCCGTCTGCCGTGGGTGAGTGGAGACAGCCAGATCCGCACTGCGCCCTGCCTGCCCGTCTCCCGTGGGTGAGTGGACACAGCCAGATCCGCACTGCGCGCTGCCTGCCCGTCTGCCGTGGGTGAATGGACACAGCCCGATCCGCACTGCGCCCTGCCTGACCGTCTGCCGTGGGTGAGTGGACACAGCCAGATCCGCACTGCGCCCTGCCTGCCCGTCTCCCGTTGGTGAGTGGACACAGCCAGATCCGCACTGCGCCCTGCCTGCCCGTCTGCCGTAGGTGAGTGGACACAGCCAGATCCGCACTGCGCCTTGCCTGCCCGTCTCCCGTCAGTGAGTGGACACAGCCAGATCCGCACTGCGCCCTGCCTGCCCGTCTGCCGTGGGTGAGTGGACACAGCCAGATCCGCACTGCGCCTTGCCTGCCCGTCTCCCGTGGGAGAGTGGACACAGCCAGATCCGCACTGCGCCCTGCCTGCCCGTCTCCCGTGGGTGAGTGGACACAGCCAGATCCGCACTGCGCGCTGCCTGCCCGTCTCCCGTGGGCGAGTGGACACAGCCAGATCCGCACTGCGCACTGCCTGCCCGTCTGTCGTGGGCGAGTGGACACAGCCAGATCCGCACTGTGCCCTGCCTGACCGTCTGCCGTCGGTGAGTGGACACAGCCAGATCCACACTGCGCCCTGCCTGCCCGTCTGCCGTGGGCGAGTGGACACAGCCAGATCCGCACTGCGCACTGCCTGACCGTCTGCCGTGGGTGAGTCGACACAGCCAGATCCGCACTGCGCCCTGCCTGCCCGTCTGCCGTGTTTCAGAGGACATACCCATATCCACACAGCACCCTCTCTGCCCGTCTCTTGTGGGTGAGTGGACACAGCCAGATTCACACTGCGCCTTGCCTGCCCGTCTCCCCTCGGTGAGTGGACACAGCCAGATCCTCACTGGGCCCTGCCTGCCCGTCTCCCGTGGGTGAGTGGACACAGCCAGATCCGCACTGCGGCTTGACTGCCCGTCTCCCGTGGGCGAGTGGACACAGCCAGATCCACACTGCGCCCTGCCTGCCCGTCTGCCGTGGGTGTGTGGACACAGCCAGATTCGCAATGCGCCCTGCCTGACCGTCTGCCGTGGGTGAGGGGATACAGCCAGATCCACACTGCGCCCTGCCTGCCCGTCTGCCGTGGGTGAGTGGACACAGACAGATCCGCACTGCGCCCTGCCTGACCGTCTGCCGTGGGTGTTTGGACACAGCCAGTTCCACACTGCGCCCTGCCTGCCCGTCTCCCGTGGGTGAGTGGACACAGCCAGATCGGCACTGCACCCTGCCTGACAGTCTGCCGTGGGTGAGTGGACACAGCCAGATCCGCACTGCACCCTGCCTGACCGTCTGCCGTGGGTGAGTGGACACAGCCAGATCCGCACTGCGCCCTGCCTGCCCGTCTCCCGTGGGTGAGTGGACACAGCCAGATCCGCACTGCGCCTTGCCTGCCCGTCTCCCGTCAGTGAGTGGACACAGCCAGATCCGCACTGCGCCCTGCCTGCCTGTCTGCCGTGGGCGAGTGGCACAGCCAGATCCGCACTGCGCCCTGCCTGACCGTCTGCCGTGGGTGAGTGGACACAGCCCGATCCGCACTGCGCCCTGCCTGACCGTCTGCCGTGGGTGAGTGGACACAGCCAGATCCACACTGCGCCCTGCCTGCCCGTCTGTCGTGGGTGAGTGGACACAGCCAGATCCGAACTGCGCCCTGCCTGACCGTCTGCCGTGGGTGAGTGTACACAGCCAGATCCGCACTGCGCCCTGCCTGCCCATCTGCCGTGGGTGAGTGGACACAGCCAGATCCGCACTGCGCCCTGCCTGACCGCCTGCCGTGGGGGAGTGGACACAGCCAGATCCGCACTGCGCCCTGCCTGACTGCCTGCCGTGGGTGAGTGGACACAGCCAGATCCGTACTGCGCCCTGCCTGCCCCTCTGGCGTGGGTCAGTGGACATAGCCAGATCCACACAGCACCGTCTCTGCCCATCTCCCGTGCGTGAGTGGACACAGCCGGATCCGCACTGCGCCCTGCCTGTCCGTCTCCCGTGGGTGAGTGGACACAGCCAGATCCGCACTGCGCCCTGCCTGCCCGTCTCCAGTGGACGAGTGGACACAGCCAGATCCGCACTGCGCCCTTCCTGCCCGTCTGCCGTGGGCGAGTGGACACAGCCAGATCTGCACTGCGCCCTGCCTGACCGTCTGCCGTGGGTGAGTGGACACAGCCAGATCCAAACTGCGCCCTGCCTGACCGCCTGCCGTGGGTGAGTGGACACAGCCAGATCCGCACTGCGCCCTGCCTGCCCGTCTCCCGTGGGCGAGTGGACACAGCCAGATCCGCACTGCGCCCTGCCTGCCCGTCTCCAGTGGGCGAGTGGACACAGCCAGATCCGGACTGCGCCCTGCCTGCCCGTCTGCCGTGTGTGAGTGGACACAGCCAGATCCGCACTGCGCCCTGCCTGACCGCCTGCCGTGGGTGAGTGGACACAGCCAGATCCGCACTGCGCCCTGCCTGCCCGTCACCCGTGGGAGAGTGGACACAGCCAGATCCGCACTGCGCCCTGCCTGACCGCCTGCCGTGGGTGAGTGGACACAGCCCGATCTGCACTGCGCCCTGCCTGCCCGTCTCCCGTGGGCGAGTGGACACAGCCAGATCCGCACTGCGCCCTGCCTGCCCTTCTGCCGTGGGTGAGTGGACACAGCCCGATCCGCACTGCGCCCTGCCTGACCGTCTGCCGTGGGTGAGTGGACACAGCCAGATCCGCACTGCGCCCTGCCTGCCGTCTCCCGTGGGTGAGTGGACACAGCCAGATCCGCACTGCGCCCTGCCTGACCGTCTGCCGTGGGTGAGTGGACACAGCCAGATCCGCACTGCGCCCTGCCTGCCCGTCTCCCGTGGGTGAGTGGACACAGCCAGATCCGCACTGCGCCTTGCCTGCCCGTCTCCTGTCAGTGAGTGGACACAGCCAGATCCGCACTGCGCCCTGCCTGCCCGTCTCCCGTTGGCGAGTGGACACAACCAGATCCGCACTGCGCCCTGCCTGCCGGTCTCCCGTGGGTGAATGGACACAGCCAGATCCGAACTGCGCCCTGCCTGCCCGTCTGCCGTGGGCGAGTGGACACAGCCAGATCCGCACTGCGCCCTGCCTGACCGTCTGCCGTGGGTGAGTGAACACAGCCAGATCCACACTGCGCCCTGCCTGCCCGTCTGCCGTGGGCGAGTGGAAACAGCCAGATCCGCACTGCGCCCTGCCTGACCATCTGCCGTGGGTGAGTGGACACAGCCAGATCCGCACTGCGCCCTGCCTGACCGCCTTCCGTGGGTGAGTGGACACAGCCAGATCCGCACTGCGCGCTGCCTGCCCGTCTCCCGTGGGCGAGTGGAAACAGCCAGATCTGCTTTGCGCGCTGCCTGCCCGTCTGTCGTGGGCGAGTGGACACAGCCATATCCGCACTGCGCACTGCCTGCCCGTCTGCCGTGGGTGAGTGGACATAGCCAGATCCGCACTGCGCCCTGCCTGCCCGTCTCTCGTGGGTGAGTGGACACAGCCAGATCCGCACTGCGCCCTGCCTGCCCGTCTCCCGTGGGTGAGTGGACAGAGACAGATACGCACTGCGCCCTGCCTGCCCGTCTCCAGTGGGTGAGTGGAGACAGCCAGATCCGCACTGCGCGCTGCCTGCCCGTCTCCCGTGGGCGAGTGGACACAGCCAGATCCGCACTGCGCGCTGCCTGCCCGTCTGCCGTGGGTGAGTGGACACAGCCCGATCCGCACTGTGCCCTGCTTGACCGTCTGCCGTGGGTGAGTGGACACAGCTAGATCCGCACTGCGCGCTTCCTGCCCGTCTCCCGAGGGTGAGTGGACACAGCCAGATCCGCACTGCGCGCTGCCTGCCCGTCTGCCGTGGGTGAGTGGAGACAGCCAGATCCGCACTGCGCCCTGCCTGCCCGTCTCCCGTGGGTGAGTGGACACAGCCAGATCCGCACTGCGCGCTGCCTGCCCGTCTGCCGTGGGTGAATGGACACAGCCCGATCCGCACTGCGCCCTGCCTGACCGTCTGCCGTGGGTGAGTGGACACAGCCAGATCCGCACTGCGCCCTGCCTGCCCGTCTCCCGTTGGTGAGTGGACACAGCCAGATCCGCACTGCGCCCTGCCTGCCCGTCTGCCGTAGGTGAGTGGACACAGCCAGATCCGCACTGCGCCTTGCCTGCCCGTCTCCCGTCAGTGAGTGGACACAGCCAGATCCGCACTGCGCCCTGCCTGCCCGTCTGCCGTGGGCGAGTGGACACAGCCAGATCCGCACTGCGCCCTGCCTGCCCGTCTCCCGTGGGTGAGTGGACACAGCCAGATCCGCACTGCGCCCTGCCTGCCCGTCTCCCGTGGGTGAGTGGACACAGCCAGATCCGCACTGCGCGCTGCCTGCCCGTCTCCCGTGGGCGAGTGGACACAGCCAGATCCGCACTGCGCACTGCCTGCCCGTCTCCCGTGGGTGAGTGGACACAGCCAGATCCGCACTGCGCGCTGCCTGCCCGTCTCCCGTGGGCGAGTGGACACCGCCAGATCCACACTGCGCCCTGCCTGCCCGTCTGTCGTGGGCGAGTGGACACAGCCAGATCCGCACTGCGCCCTGCCTGACCGTCTGCCATCGGTGAGTGGACACAGCCAGATCCACACTGCGCCCTGCCTGCCCGTCTGCCGTGGGCGAGTGGACACAGCCAGATCCGCACTGCGCACTGCCTGACCGTCTGCCGTGGGTGAGTCGACACAGCCAGATCCGCACTGCGCCCTGCCTGCCCGTCTCCCGTGGGCGAGTGGACACAGCCAGATCCGCACTGCGCCCTGCCTGCCCTTCTGCCGTGGGTGAGTGGACACAGCCAGATCCACACTGCGCCCTGCCTGACCGTCCTTCGTGGGTGAGTGGACACCGCCAGATCCGCACTGCGCCCTGCCTGCCCGTCTCCCGTGGGTGAGTCGACACAGCCAGATCCGCACTGTGCCCTGCCTGCCCGTCTCCCGTCAGTGAGTGGACACAGCCAGATCCGCACTGCGCCCTGCCTGCCCGTCTCCCGTGGGTGAGTGGACACAGCCAGATCCGCACTGCGCGCTGCCTGCCCGTCTCCCGTGGGCGAGTGGACACAGCCAGATCCGCACTGCGCCCTGCCTGCCCGTCTGTCGTGGGCGAGTGGACACAGCTAGATCCGCACTGCGCCCTGCCTGACCGCCTGCCGTGGGTGAGTGGACACAGCCAGATCTGCACTGCGCCCTGCCTGACCGTCAGCCGTGGGTGAGTGGACACAGCCAGATCCACACTGCGCCCTGCCTGCCCGTCTGCGTGGGCGAGTGGACACAGCCAGATCCGCACTGCGCCCTGCCTTACCGTCTGCCGTGGGTGAGTGGACACAGCCAGTTCCGCACTGCGCCCTGCTTGACCGTCTGCCGTCGGTGAATGGACACAGCCAGATCCACACTGCGCCCTGCCTGCCCGTCTGCGTGGGCGAGTGGACACAGCCAGTTCCGCACTGCGCCCTGCCTTACCGTCTGCCGTGGGTGAGTGGACACAGCCAGTTCCGCACTGCGCCCTGCTTGACCGTCTGCCGTCGGTGAATGGACACAGCCAGATCCACACTGCGCCCTGCCTGTCCGTCTGCCGTGGGCGAGTGGACACAGCCAGATCCGCACTGCGCCCTGCCTTACCGTCTGCCGTGGGTGAGTGGACACAGCCAGTTCCGCACTGCGCCCTGCTTGACCGTCTGCCGTCGGTGAATGGACACAGCCAGATCCACACTGCGCCCTGCCTGACCGTCTCCCGTGGGTGAGTGGACACAGCCAGATCCGCACTGCGCCCTGCCTGCCCGTCTCCCGTGGGTGAGTGGACACAGCCAGATCCGCACTGCGCCTTGCCTGCCCGTCTCCTGTCAGTGAGTGGACACAGCCAGATCCGCACTGCGCCCTGCCTGCCCGTCTCCCGTTGGCGAGTGGACACAGCCAGATCCGCACTGCGCCCTGCCTGCCGGTCTCCCGTGGGTGAATGAACACAGCCAGATCCGAACTGCGCCCTGCCTGCCCGTCTGCCGTGGGCGAGTGGACACAGCCAGATCCGCACTGCGCCCTGCCTGACCGTCTGCCGTGGGTGAGTGAACACAGCCAGATCCGCACTGCGCCCTGCCTGCCCGTCTGCCGTGGGCGAGTGGAAACAGCCAGATCCGCACTGCGCCCTGCCTGACCATCTGCCGTGGGTGAGTGGACACAGCCAGATCGGCACTGCGCCCTGCCTAACCGCCTTCCGTGGGTGAGTGGACACAGCCAGATCCGCACTGCGCGCTGCCTGCCCATCGCCCGTGGGCGAGTGGAAACAGCCAGATCTGCTTTGCGCGCTGCCTGCCCGTCTGTCGTGGGCGAGTGGACACAGCCATATCCGCACTGCGCACTGCCTGCCCGTCTGCCGTGGGTGAGTGGACATAGCCAGATCCGCACTGCGCCCTGCCTGCCCGTCTCCCGTGGGTGAGTGGACACAGCCCGATCCGCCCTGCGCCCTGCCTGCCCGTCTCCCGTGGGCGAGTGGACACAGCCAGATCCGCACTGCGCCCTGCCTGCCCTTCTGCCGTGGGTGAGTGGACACAGCCCGATCCGGACTGCGCCCTGCCTGACCGTCTGCCGTGGGTGAGTGGACACAGCCAGATCCGCACTGCGCCCTGCCTGCCGTCTCCCGTGGGTGAGTGGACACAGCCAGATCCGCACTGCGCCCTGCCTGACCGTCTGCCATGGGTGAGTGGACACAGCCAGATACGCACTGCGCCCTGCCTGCCCGTCTCCCGTGGGTGAGTGGACACAGCCAGATCCGCACTGCGCCTTGCCTGCCCGTCTCCTGTCAGTGAGTGGACACAGCCAGATCCGCACTGCGCCCTGCCTGCCCGTCTCCCGTTGGCGAGTGGACACAGCCAGATCCGCACTGCGCCCTGCCTGCCGGTCTCCCGTGGGTGAATGGACACAGCCAGATCCGAACTGCGCCCTGCCTGCCCGTCTGCCGTGGGCGAGTGGACACAGCCAGATCCGCACTGCGCCCTGCCTGACCGTCTGCCGTGGGTGAGTGAACACAGCCAGATCCACACTGCGCCCTGCCTGCCCGTCTGCCGTGGGCGAGTGGAAACAGCCAGATCCGCACTGCGCCCTGCCTGACCATCTGCCGTGGGTGAGTGGACACAGCCAGATCCGCACTGCGCCCTGCCTGCCCGTCTCCCGTCAGTGAGTGGACACAGCCAGATCCGCACTGCGCGCTGCCTGCCCGTCTCCCGTGGGCGAGTGGAAACAGCCAGATCTGCTTTGCGCGCTGCCTGCCCGTCTGTCGTGGGCGAGTGGACACAGCCATATCCGCACTGCGCACTGCCTGCCCGTCTGCCGTGGGTGAGTGGACATAGCCAGATCCGCACTGCGCCCTGCCTGCCCGTCTCCCGTGGGTGAGTGGACACAGCCAGATCAGAACTGCGCCCTGCCTGCCCGTCTCCCGTGGGTGAGTGGACAGAGACAGATCCGCACTGCGCCCTGCCTGCCCGTCTCCCGTGGGTGAGTGGACACAGCCAGATCCGCACTGCGCGCTGCCTGCCCGTCTCCCGTGGGCGAGTGGACACAGCCAGATCCGCACTGCGCGCTGCCTGCCCGTCTGCCGTGGGTGAGTGGACACAGCCCGATCCGCACTGTGCCCTGCCTGACCGTCTGCCGTGGGTGAGTGGACACAGCCAGATCCGCACTGCGCGCTTCCTGCCCGTCTCCCGAGGGTGAGTGGACACAGCCAGATCCGCACTGCGCGCTGCCTGCCCGTCTGCCGTGGGTGAGTGGACACAGCCAGATCCGCACTGCGCGCTGCCTGCCCGTCTCCCGTGGGTGAGTGGACACAGCCAGATCCGCACTGCGCCCTGCCTGACCGTCTGCCGTGGGTGAGTGGACACAGCCAGATCCGCACTGCGCCCTGCCTGCCCGTCTGCCGTGGGCGAGTGGACACTGCCAGATCCGCACTGCGCCCTGCCTGACGGTCTGCCGTGGGTGAGTGGACACAGCCAGATCCACACTGCGCCCTGCTTGCCCCTCTGCCGTGGGCGAGTGGACACAGCCAGATCCGCACTGCGCCCTTCCTGACCGTCTGCCGTGGGTGAGTGGACACAGCCAGATCCGCACTGCGCCCTGCCTGCCCGTCTGTCGTGGGCGAGTGGACACAGCCAGATCCGCACTGCGCCCTGCCTGCCCGTCTCCAGTGGGCGAGTGGACACAGCCAGATCCGGACTGCGCCCTGCCTGCCCGTCTGCCGTGTGTGAGTGGACACAGCCAGATCCGCACTGCGCCCTGCCTGACCGCCTGCCGTGGGTGAGTGGACACAGCCAGATCCGCACTGCGCCCTGCCTGCCCGTCACCCGTGGGAGAGTGGACACAGCCAGATCCGCACTGCGCCCTGCCTGACCGCCTGCCGTGGGTGAGTGGACACAGCCCGATCTGCACTGCGCCCTGCCTGCCCGTCTCCCGTGGGCGAGTGGACACAGCCAGATCCGCACTGCGCCCTGCCTGCCCTTCTGCCGTGGGTGAGTGGACACAGCCCGATCCGCACTGCGCCCTGCCTGACCGTCTGCCGTGGGTGAGTGGACACAGCCAGATCCGCACTGCGCCCTGCCTGCCGTCTCCCGTGGGTGAGTGGACACAGCCAGATCCGCACTGCGCCCTGCCTGACCGTCTGCCGTGGGTGAGTGGACACAGCCAGATCCGCACTGCGCCCTGCCTGCCCGTCTCCCGTGGGTGAGTGGACACAGCCAGATCCGCACTGCGCCGTGCCTGCCCGTCTCCTGTCAGTGAGTGGACACAGCCAGATCCGCACTGCGCCCTGCCTGCCCGTCTCCCGTTGGCGAGTGGACACAACCAGATCCGCACTGCGCCCTGCCTGCCGGTCTCCCGTGGGTGAATGGACACAGCCAGATCCGAACTGCGCCCTGCCTGCCCGTCTGCCGTGGGCGAGTGGACACAGCCAGATCCGCACTGCGCCCTGCCTGACCGTCTGCCGTGGGTGAGTGAACACAGCCAGATCCACACTGCGCCCTGCCTGCCCGTCTGCCGTGGGCGAGTGGAAACAGCCAGATCCGCACTGCGCCCTGCCTGACCATCTGCCGTGGGTGAGTGGACACAGCCAGATCCGCACTGCGCCCTGCCTGACCGCCTTCCGTGTGTGAGTGGACACAGCCAGATCCGCACTGCGCGCTGCCTGCCCGTCTCCCGTGGGCGAGTGGAAACATCCAGATCTGCTTTGCGCGCTGCCTGCCCGTCTGTCGTGGGCGAGTGGACACAGCCATATCCGCACTGCGCACTGCCTGCCCGTCTGCCGTGGGTGAGTGGACATGGCCAGATCCGCACTGCGCCCTGCCTGCCCGTCTCTCGTGGGTGAGTGGACACAGCCAGATCCGCACTGCGCCCTGCCTGCCCGTCTCCCGTGGGTGAGTGGACAGAGACAGATACGCACTGCGCCCTGCCTGCCCGTCTCCCGTGGGTGAGTGGAGACAGCCAGATCCGCACTGCGCGCTGCCTGCCCGTCTCCCGTGGGCGAGTGGACACAGCCAGATCCGCACTGCGCGCTGCCTGCCCGTCTGCCGTGGGTGAGTGGACACAGCCCGATCCGCACTGTGCCCTGCTTGACCGTCTGCCGTGGGTGAGTGGACACAGCTAGATCCGCACTGCGCGCTTCCTGCCCGTCTCCCGAGGGTGAGTGGACACAGCCAGATCCGCACTGCGCGCTGCCTGCCCGTCTGCCGTGGGTGAGTGGAGACAGCCAGATCGCACTGCGCGCTGCCTGCCCGTCTCCCGTGGGTGAGTGGACACAGCCAGATCCGCACTGCGCGCTGCCTGCCCGTCTGCCGTGGGTGAATGGACACAGCCCGATCCGCACTGCGCCCTGCCTGACCGTCTGCCGTGGGTGAGTGGACACAGCCAGATCCGCACTGCGCCCTGCCTGCCCGTCTCCCGTTGTTGAGTGGACACAGCCAGATCCGCACTGCGCCCTGCCTGCCCGTCTGCCGTAGGTGAGTGGACACAGCCAGATCCGCACTGCGCCTTGCCTGCCCGTCTCCCGTCAGTGAGTGGACACAGCCAGATCCGCACTGCGCCCTGCCTGCCCGTCTGCCGTGGGTGAGTGGACACAGCCAGATCCGCACTGCGCCTTGCCTGCCCGTCTCCCGTGGGTGAGTGGACACAGCCAGATCCGCACTGCGCCCTGCCTGCCCGTCTCCCGTGGGTGAGTGGACACAGCCAGATCCGCACTGCGCGCTGCCTGCCCGTCTCCCGTGGGCGAGTGGACACAGCCAGATCCGCACTGCGCACTGCCTGCCCGTCTGTCGTGGGCGAGTGGACACAGCCAGATCCGCACTGTGCCCTGCCTGACCGTCTGCCGTCGGTGAGTGGACACAGCCAGATCCACACTGCGCCCTGCCTGCCCGTCTGCCGTGGGCGAGTGGACACAGCCAGATCCGCACTGCGCACTGCCTGACCGTCTGCCGTGGGTGAGTCGACACAGCCAGATCCGCACTGCGCCCTGCCTGCCCGTCTGCCGTGTTTCAGAGGACATACCCATATCCACACAGCACCCTCTCTGCCCGTCTCCCGTGGGTGAGTGGACACAGCCAGATTCACACTGCGCCTTGCCTGCCCGTCTCCCCTCGGTGAGTGGACACAGCCAGATCCTCACTGGGCCCTGCCTGCCCGTCTCCCGTGGGTGAGTGGACACAGCCAGATCCGCACTGCGCCCTGACTGCCCGTCTCCCGTGGGCGAGTGGACACAGCCAGATCCACACTGCGCCCTGCCTGCCCGTCTGCCGTGGGTGTGTGGACACAGCCAGATTCGCAATGCGCCCTGCCTGACCGTCTGCCGTGGGTGAGGGGATACAGCCAGATCCACACTGCGCCCTGCCTGCCCGTCTGCCGTGGGTGAGTGGACACAGACAGATCCGCACTGCGCCCTGCCTGACCGTCTGCCGTGGGTGTTTGGACACAGCCAGTTCCACACTGCGCCCTGCCTGCCCGTCTCCCGTGGGTGAGTGGACACAGCCAGATCCGCACTGCACCCTGCCTGACAGTCTGCCGTGGGTGAGTGGACACAGCCAGATCCGCACTGCACCCTGCCTGACCGTCTGCCGTGGGTGAGTGGACACAGGCAGATCCGCACTGCGCCCTGCCTGCCCGTCTCCCGTGGGTGAGTGGACACAGCCAGATCCGCACTGCGCCTTGCCTGCCCGTCTCCCGTCAGTGAGTGGACACAGCCAGATCCGCACTGCGCCCTGCCTGCCCGTCTGCCGTGGGCGAGTGGCACAGCCAGATCCGCACTGCGCCCTGCCTGACCGTCTGCCGTGGGTGAGTGGACACAGCCCGATCCGCACTGCGCCCTGCCTGACCGTCTGCCGTGGGTGAGTGGACACAGCCAGATCCACACTGCGCCCTGCCTGCCCGTCTGTCGTGGGTGAGTGGACACAGCCAGATCCGAACTGCGCCCTGCCTGACCGTCTGCCGTGGGTGAGTGTACACAGCCAGATCCGCACTGCGCCCTGCCTGCCCGTCTGCCGTGGGTGAGTGGACACAGCCAGATCCGCACTGCGCCCTGCCTGACCGCCTGCCGTGGGGGAGTGGACACAGCCAGATCCGCACTGCGCCCTGCCTGACCGCCTGCCGTGGGTGAGTGGACACAGCCAGATCCGTACTGCGCCCTGCCTGCCAATCTGGCGTGGGTCAGTGGACATAGCCAGATCCACACAGCACCGTCTCTGCCCATCTCCCGTGCGTGAGTGGACACAGCCGGATCCGCACTGCGCCCTGCCTGTCCGTCTCCCGTGGGTGAGTGGACACAGCCAGATCCGGACTGCGCCTTGCCTGCCCGTCTGACGTGGGTGAGTGGACACAGCCAGATCCGCACTGCGCCCTGCCTGCCCGTCTCCCGTGGGTGAGTGGACACAGCCAGATCCGCACTGCACCCTGCCTGACCGTCTGCCGTGGGTGAGTGGACACAGCCAGATCCGCACTGCGCCCTAACTGCCCGTCTCCCGTGTTGAGTGGACACAGCCAGATCCGCACTGCGCCTTGCCTGCCCGTCTCCCGTCAGTGAGTGGACACAGCCAGATCCGCACTGCGCCCTTCCTGCCCGTCTTCCGTGGGTGAGTGGACACAGCCAGATCCGCACTGCGCCCTGCCTGACCGTCTGCCGTGGGTGAGTGGACACAGCCAATCCGCACTGCGCCCTGCCTGCCCGTCTGCCGTGGGTGAGTCGACACAGCCAGATCCGCACTGCGCCCTGCCTGACCATCTGCCGTGGGTGAGTGGACACAGCCAGATCCACACTGCGCCCTGCCTGCCCGTCTGCCGGCGGTGAGTGGACCCAGCCAGATCCGCACTGCGCCCTGCCTGACCGTCTGCAGTGGGTGAGTGGACACAGCCAAATCCGCACTGCGCCCTGCTTGACCGTCTGCCGTGGGTGAGTGGACACAGCCAGATCCACACTGCGCCCTGCCTGCCAGTCTGCCGTGGTTCAGTGGACATAGCCAGATCCACACAGCACCGTCTCTGCCTATCTACCGTGGGTGAGTGGACACGGCCGGATCCGCACTGCACGCTGCCTGCCCGTCTCCCGTGGGTGAGTGGACACAGCCAGATCCGCACTGCGCCTTGCCTGCCCGTCTCCCGTGGGTGAGTGGACACAGCCAGATCCGCACTGCACCATGCCTGACCGTCTGCCGTGGGTGAGTGGACACAGCCAGATCCGCACTGCGCCATGCCTGACCGCCTGCCGTGGGTGAGTGGACACAGCCAGATCCGTACTGCGCCCTGCCTGCCAGTCTGCCGTGGGTCAGTGGACATAGCCAGATCCACACAGCACCGTCTCTGCCCATCTCCCGTGGGTGAGTGGACACAGCCGGATCCGCACTGCGCGCTGCCTGACCGCCTGCTGTGGGTTCGTGGACACAGCCAGATCCGCACTGCGCCCTGCCTGACCGCCTGCCGTGGGTGAGTGGACACAGCCAGATCCGTACTGCACCCTGCCTGCCCGTCTGCCGTTGGTCAATGGACATAGCCCGATCCACACAGCACCATCTCTGCCCATCTCCCGTGGGTGAGTGGACACAGCCGGATCCGCACTGCGCCCTGCCTGACCGCCTGCCGTGGGTGAGTGGACACAGCCAGATCCGCACTGCGCCCTGCCTGCCCGTCTCCCGTGGGCCAGTGGACACAGCCAGATCAGCACTGCTCCCTGCCTGCCCGTCTGCCGTGGATGAGTGGACACAGCCAGATCCGCACTACGCCCTGCCTGACCGTCTGCCGTGAGTGAGTGGACACAGCCAGATCCACACTGCGCCCTTCCGGCCCGTCTCCCGTGGGTGAGTGGACACAGCCAGATCCACACTGCACCCTGCCTGACCGTCTGCCGTGGGTGAGTGGACACAGCCAGATCCGCACTGCGCCCTGCCTGCCCGTCTGCCGTGGGTGAGTGGACACAGCCAGATCCGCACTGCGCCTTGCCTGCCCGTCTCCAGTTAGTGAGTGGACACAGCCAGATTCGCACTGCGCCCTGCCTGCCCGTATCCCGTGGGTGAGGGGACACAGCCAGATCCGCACTGTGCCCTGCCTGCCCGTCTGCCGTGGGCGAGTGGACACAGCCAGATCCACACTGCGCCCTGCCTGCCCATCTGCCGTGGGTGAGTGGACACAGCCAGATCCGCACTGTGCCCTGCCTGACCGTCTGCCGTGGGTGAGTGGACAGAGCCAGATCCGCACTGCGCCCTGCATGACCGTCTGCCGTGGGTGAGTGGACACAGCCAGATCCACACTGCGCCCTGTCTGCCCGTCTGCCGTGAGTGAGTGGACAGAGCCAGATCCGCACTGCGCCCTGCCTGACCGTCTGCCGTGGGTGAGTGGACACAGCCAGATCCACACTGCGCCCTGCCTGACCGCCTGCCGTGGGTGAGTGGACACAGCCAGATCCGCACTGCGCCCTGCCTGACCGCCTGCCATGGGTGAGTGGACACAGCCAGATCCGTACTGCGCCCTGCCTGCCAGTGTGCCGTGGGTCAGTGGACATAGCCAGATCCACACAGCCCCTTCTCTGCCCATCTCCCGTGGGTGAGTGGACACAGCCGGATCCGCACTGCGCGCTGCCTGCCCATCTCCCGTGGGTGAGTGGACACAGCCAGATCCGCACTGCGCCCTGCCTGACCGTCTGCCGTGGGTGAGTGGACACAGCCAGATCCGCACTGTGCCCTCCCTGACCGTCTGCCGTGGGTGAGTGGACAGAGCCAGATCCGCACTGCGCCCTGCATGACCGTCTGCCGTGGGTGAGTGGACACAGCCAGATCCACAATGCACCCTGCCTGTCCGTCTGCCGTGGGTGAGTGGACAGAGCCAGATCCACACTGCGCCCTGCCTGACCCTCTGCCGTGGGTGAGTGGACACAGCCAGATCCGCACTGCACCCTGCCTGACCGCCTGCCGTGGGTGAGTGGACACAGCCAGATCCGCACTGCGCCATGCCTGACCGCCTGCCGTGGGTGAGAGGACACAGCCAGATCCGTACTGCGCCCTGCCTGCCAGTCTGCCGTGGGTCAGTGGACATAGCCAGATCAACACAGCACCGTCTCTGCCCATCTCCCGTGGGTGAGTGGACACAGCCGGATCCGCACTGCGCGCTGCCTGACCGCCTGCTATGGGTTCGTGGAAACAGCCAGATCCGCACTGCGCCCTGCCTGACCGCCTGCCGTGGGTGAGTGGACACAGCCAGATCCGTACTGCACCCTTCCTGCCCGTCTGCCGTTGGTCAATGGACATAGCCCGATACACACAGCACCGTCTCTGCCCATCTCCCGTGGGTGAGTGGACACAGCCGGATCCGCACTGCGCCCTGCCTGACCGCCTGCCGTGGGTGAGTGGACACAGCCAGATCCGCACTGCGCCCTGCCTGCCCGTCTCCCGTGGGCCAGTGGACACAGCCAGATCCGCACTGCGCCCTGCCTGCCCGTCTGCCGTGGATGAGTGGACACAGCCAGATCCACACTGCGCCCTTCCTGCCCGTCTCCCGTGGGTGAGTGGACACAGCCAGATCGACACTGCACCCTGCCTGCCCGTCTCCCGTGGGTGAGTGGACACAGCCAGATCCGCACTGCGCCCTGCCTGACCGTCTGCCGTGGGTGAGTGGACACAGCCAGATCCGCACTGCGCCCTGCCTGCCCTTCTCCAGTGGGCGAGTGGACACAGCCAGATCCGCACTGCGCCCTGCCTGCCCGTCTGCCGTGGGCGAGTGGACACAGCCAGATCCGCACTGCGCCCTGCCGGACCGTCTGCCGTGGGTGAGTGGACACAGCCAGATCCGCACTGCGCCCTGCCTGACCGCCTGCCGTGGGTGAGTCGACACAGCCAGATCCGCACTGCGCCCTGCCTGCCCGTCACCCGTGGGCGAGTGGACACAGCCAGATCCGCACTGCGCCCTGCCTGACCGCCTGCCGTGGGTGAGTGGACACAGCCAGATCCGCACTGCGCCCTGCCTGCCCGTCTCCCGTGGGCGATTGGACACAGCCAGATCCGCACTGCGCCCTGCCTGCCCTTTTGCCGTGGGTGAGTGGACACAGCCAGATCCGCACTGCGCCCTGCCTGACCGTCTGCCGTGGGTGAGTGGACACAGCCAGATCCGCACTGCGCCCTGCCTGCCCGTCTCCCGTGGGTGAGTGGACACAGCCAGATCCGCACTGCGCCCTGCCTGCCCGTCTCCCGTAGGTGAGTGGACACAGCCAGATCCGCACTGCGCCCTGCCTGCCCGTCTGCCGTGGGCGAGTGGACACAGCCAGATCCGCACTGCGCCCTGCCTGACCGCCTGTCGTGGGTGAGTGGACACAGCCAGATCCGCACTGCGCCCGGCCTGACCCTCTGCCGTGGGTGAGTGGACACAGCCAGATCCACACTGCGCCCTGCCTGCCCGTCTGCCGTGGGTGAGTGGACACAGCCAGATCCGCACTGCGCCCTGCCTGAGAGTCTCCCGTGGGTGAGTGGACACAGCCAGATCCGCACTGCGCCCTACCTGCCCGTCTCCCGTGGGTGAGTGGACACAGCCAGATCCGCACTGCACCCTGCCTGACCGTCCTTCGTGGGTGAGTGGACACCGCCAGATCCGCACTGCGCCCTGCCTGCCCGTCTGCCGTGGGCGAGTGGACACAGCCAGATCCGCACTGCGCCCTGCCTGACCGTCTGCCGTCGGTGAGTGGACACAGCCAGATCCACACTGCGCCCTGCCTGCCCGTCTGCCGAGGGCGAGTGTACACAGCCAGATCCGCTCTGCGCACTGCCTGACCGTCTGCCGTAGGTGAGTGGACACAGCCAGATCCGCACTGCGCCCTGCCTGACCGCCTGCCGTGGGTGAGTGGACACAGCCAGATCCGCACTGCGCCCTGCCTGACCATCAGCCGTGGGTGAGTGGACACAGCCAGATCCACACTGCGCCCTGCCCGCCCCTCTGCCGTGGGCGAGTGGACACAGCCAGATCCGCACTGCGCCCTGCCTGCCCGTCTCCCGTGGGTGAGTGGACACAGCCAGATCCGCACTGCGCCCTGCCTGCCCGTCTTCCGTGGGTGAGTGGACACAGCCAGATCCGCACTGCGCACTGCCTGCCCGTCTCCCGTGTGCGAGTGGACACAGCCAGATCCGCACTGCGCCCTGCATCCCGTCTGTCGTGGCTGAGTGGACACACACAGTTCCGCACTGCGCCCTGCCTGACCGTCTGCCGTCGGTGAGTGGACACAGCCAGATCCACACTGCGCCCTGCCTGTCCGTCTGCCGTGGGCGAGTGGACACAGCCAGATCCGCACTGCGCCCTGCCTGCCCTTCTGCCGTGGGTGAGTGGACACAGCCAGATCCGCACTGCGCCCTGCCTGCCCGTCTCCCGTCGGTGAGTGGACACAGCCAGATCCGCACTGCGCCCTGCGTGCCCGTATCCCGTGGGTGAGTGGAAACAGCCAGATCCGCACTGCGCCCTGCCTGCCCGTCTCCCGTGGGCGAGTGGACACAGCCAGATCCGCACTGCGCACTGCCTGACCGTCTGCCGTGGGTGAGTGGACACAGCCAGATCCGCACTGCCCCCTGCCTGCCCGTCTCCCGTGGGCGAGTGGACACAGCCAGATCCGCACTGCGCCCTGCCTGACCGTCTCCCGTGGGTGAGTGGACACAGCCAGATCCGCACTGCGCCTTGCCTGCCCGTCTCACGTGGGTGAGTGGACACAGCCAGATCCGCACTGCACCCTACCTGCCCGTCTCCCGTGGGTGAGTGGACACAGCCAGATCCGCACTGCACCCGGCATGACCGTCCTTCGTGGGTGAGTGGACACCGCCAGATCCGTACTGCGCCCTGCATGCCCGTCTCCCGTGGGTGAGTGGACACAGCCAGATCCGCACTGCGCCCTGCCTGCCCGTCTCCCGTCAGTGAGTGGACACAGCCAGATCCGCACTGCACCCTGCCTGCCCGTCTCCCGTGGGTGAGTGGACACATCCAGATCCGCACTGCGCGCTGCCTGCCCGTCTCCCGTGGGCGAGTGGACACAGCCAGATCCGCACTGCGCCCTGCCTGCCCGTCTCCCGTGGGCGAGTGGACACAGCCAGATCCACACTGCGCCCTGCCTGCCCGTCTCCCGTGTGTGAGTGGACACAGCCAGATCCGCACTGCGCCCTGCCTGACCGTCTGCCGTGGGTGAGTGGACACAGCCAGATCCACACTGCGCCCTGCCTGAACGTCTGCCGTGTGTGAGTGGACACAGCCAGATCCGCACTGCGCCCTGCCTGACCGTCTGCCGTTGGTGAGTGGACACAGCCAGATCCGCACTGCGCCCTGCCTGCCTGTCTGCCGTGGGACAGTGGACATAGCCAGATCCACACAGCACCGTCTCTGCCCATCTCCCGTGGGTGAGTGGACACAGTCGGATCCGCACTGCGCCCTGCCTGCCTGTCTCCCGTGGGCGAGTGGACACAGCCAGATCCGCACTGCGCCCTGCCTGCCCGTCTCCCGTGGGCGAGTGGACACAGCCAGATCCGCACTGCGCCCTGCCTGCCGGTCTCCCGTGGGCGAGGGACACAGCCAGATCCGCACTGCGCCCTGCCTGACCGTCCTTCGTGGGTGAGTGGACACCGCCAGATCCGCACTGCGCCCTGCCTGCCCGTCTGCCGTGGGCGAGTGGACACAGCCAGATCCGCACTGCGCCCTGCCTGACCGTCTGCCGTCGGTGAGTGGACACAGCCAGATCCACACTGCGCCCTGCCTGCCCGTCTGCCGAGGGCGAGTGTACACAGCCAGATCCGCTCTGCGCACTGCCTGACCGTCTGCCGTGGGTGAGTGGACACAGCCAGATCCGCACTGCGCCCTGCCTGACCGCCTGCCGTGGGTGAGTGGACACAGCCAGATCCGCACTGCGCCCTGCCTGACCGTCAGGCGTGGGTGAGTGGACACAGCCAGATCCACACTGCGCCCTGCCCGCCCCTCTGCCGTGGGCGAGTGGACACAGCCAGATCCGCACTGCGCCCTGCCTGCCCGTCTCCCGTGGGTGAGTGGACACAGCCAGATCCGCACTGCGCCCTGCCTGCCCGTCTTCCGTGGGTGAGTGGACACAGCCAGATCCGCACTGCGCACTGCCTGCCCGTCTCCCGTGTGCGAGTGGACACAGCCAGATCCGCACTGCGCCCTGCATCCCGTCTGTCGTGGCTGAGTGGACACACACAGTTCCGCACTGCGCCCTGCCTGACCGTCTGCCGTCGGTGAGTGGACACAGCGAGATCCACACTGCGCCCTGCCTGTCCGTCTGCCGTGGGCGAGTGGACACTGCCAGATCCGCACTGCGCCCTGCCTGACCGTCTGCCGTGGGTGAGTGGACACAGCCAGATCCGCACTGCGCACTGCCTGACCGCCTGCCGTGGGCGAGTGGACACAGCCATATCCGCACTGCGCCCTGCCTGCCCGTCTCCCGTGGGCGAGTGGACACAGCCAGATCCGCACTGCGCCCTGCCTGCCCTTCTGCCGTGGGTGAGTGGACACAGCCAGATCCGCACTGCGCCCTGCCTGCCCGTCTCCCGTCGGTGAGTGGACACAGCCAGATCCGCACTGCGCCCTGCCTGCCCGTATCCCGTGGGTGAGTGGAAACAGCCAGATCCGCACTGCGCCCTGCCTGCCCGTCTCCCGTGGGCGAGTGGACACAGCCAGATCCGCACTGCGCACTGCCTGACCGTCTGCCGTGGGTGAGTGGACACAGCCAGATCCGCACTGCGCCCTGCCTGCCCGTCTCCCGTGGGCGAGTGTACACAGCCAGATCCGCACTGCGCCCTGCCTGACCGTCTCCCGTGGGTGAGTGGACACAGCCAGATCCGCACTGCGCCTTGCCTGCCCGTCTCACGTGGGTGAGTGGACACAGCCAGATCCGCACTGCACCCTACCTGCCCGTCTCCCGTGGGTGAGTGGACACAGCCAGATCCGCACTGCACCCGGCATGACCGTCCTTCGTGGGTGAGTGGACACCGCCAGATCCGTACTGCGCCCTGCCTGCCCGTCTCCCGTGGGTGAGTGGACACAGCCAGATCCGCACTGCGCCCTGCCTGCCCGTCTCCCGTCAGTGAGTGGACACAGCCAGATCCGCACTGCACCCTGCGTGCCCGTCACCCGTGGGTGAGTGGACACATCCAGATCCGCACTGCGCGCTGCCTGCCCGTCTCCCGTGGGCGAGTGGACACAGCCAGATCCGCACTGCGCCCTGCCTGCCCGTCTCCCGTGGGCGAGTGGACACAGCCAGATCCGCACTGCGCCCTGCCTGCCCGTCTCCCGTGTGTGAGTGGACACAGCCAGATCCGCACTGCGCCCTGCCTGACCGTCTGCCGTGGGTGAGTGGACACAGCCAGATCCACACTGCGCCCTGCCTGAACGTCTGCCGTGGGTGAGTGGACACAGCGACATCCGCACTGCGCCCTGCCTGACCGTCTGCCGTTGGTGAGTGGACACAGCCAGATCCGCACTGCGCCCTCCCTGCCCGTCTGCCGTGGGACAGTGGACATAGCCAGATCCACACAGCACCGTCTCTGCCCATCTCCCGTGGGTGAGTGGACACAGTCGGATCCGCACTGCGCCCTGCCTGCCTGTCTCCCGTGGGCGAGTGGACACAGCCAGATCCGCACTGCGCCCTGCCTGCCCGTCTCCCGTGGGCGAGTGGACACAGCCAGATCCGCACTGCGCCCTGCCTGCCGGTCTCCCGTGGGCGAGGGACACAGCCAGATCCGCACTGCGCCCTGCCTGCCCGTCTGCCGTGGGTGAGTGGACACAGCCAGATCCGCACTCGCCCTGCCTGCCCGTCTCCCGTGGGTGAGTGGACACAGCCAGATCCGCACTGCGCCCTGCCTGCCCCTCTGCCGTGGGTGAGTGGACACAGCCAGATCCGCACTGCGCCCTGCCTGCCCGTCTGCCATGGGCGAGCGGACACAGCCAGATCCGCACTGCGCACTGCCTGACCGTCTGCCGTGGGTGAGTGGACACAGCCAGATCCGCACTGCGCCCTGCCTGACCACCTGTCGTGGGTGAGTGGACACAGCCAGATCCGCACTGCGCCCTGCCTGACCGTCTGCCGTGGGTGAGTGGACACAGCCAGATCCGCACTGCGCCCTGCCTGCCCGTCTCCCGTGGGTGAGTGGACAAAGCCAGATCCGCACTGCACCCTGCCTGACCGTCCTTCGTGGGTGAGTGGACACCGCCAGATCCGCACTGCGCCCTGCCTGCTCGTCTCCCGTCAGTGAGTGGACACAGCCAGATCCGCACTGCACCCTGCCTGCCCGTCTCCCGTGGGTGAGTGGACACAGCCAGATCCGCACTGCGCCCTGCCTGCCCGTCTGTCGTTGGCGAGTGGACACAGCTAGATCCGCACTGCGCCCTGCCTGACCGTCTGCCGTCGGTGAGTGGACACAGCCAGATCCACACTGCGCCCTGCCTGCCCATCTGCCATGGGCGAGTGGACACAGCCAGATCCGCACTGCGCACTGCCTGACCGTCTTCCGTGGGTGAGTGGACACAGCCAGATCCACACTGCGCCCTGCCTGACTGCCTGCCGTGGGTGAGTGGACACAGCCAGATCCGCACTGCGCGCTGCCTGCCCGTCTCCCGTGGGTGAGTGGACACAGCCAGATCCGCACTGCGCGCTGCCTGCCCGTCTGCTGTGGGTGAGTGGACACAGCCCGATCCGCACTGCGCCCTGCCTGACCGTCTGCCGTGGGTGAGTGGACACAGCCAGATCCGCACTGCGCCCTGCCTGACCGTCTCCCGTTGGTGAGTGGACACAGCCAGATCCGCACTGCGCCCTGCCTGCCCGTCTGCCGTGGGTGAGTGGACACAGCCAGATCTGCACTGCGCCTTGCCTGCCCGTCTCCCGTCAGTGAGTGGACACAGCCAGATCCGCACTGCGCCCTGCCTGCCCGTCTGCCGTGGGTGAGTGGAAACAGCCAGATCCGCACTGTGCCCTACCTGCCCGTCTCCCGTGGGCGAGTGGACACAGCCAGATCCGCACTGCGCCCTGCCTGGCCGTCTGCCGTGGGTGAGTGGACACAGCCAGATCCGCACTGCGCCCTGCCTGACCGTCTCCCGTTGGTGAGTGGACACAGCCAGATCCGCACTGCGCCCTCCCTGCCCGTCTCCCGTGGGTGAGTGGACACAGCCAGATCCGCACTGCACCTTGCCTGCCCGTCTCCCGTCGGTGAGTGGACACAGCCAGATCCGCACTGCGCCCTGCCTGCCCGTCTCCCGTGGGTGAGTGGACACAGCCAGATCCGCACTGCGCCCTGCCTGACCGTCTGCCGTGGGTGAGTGGACACAGCCAGATCTGCACTGCGTCCTGCCTGACCGCCTGCCGTGGGTGAGTGGACACAGCCAGATCCGCACTGCGCCCTGCCTGCCCGTCCCCGTGGGTGAGTGGACAGCGCCAGATCCGCACTGTGCCCTGCCTGCCCGTCTCCCATGGGTGAGTGGACACAGCCAGATCCACACTGCGCCCTGCCTGCCCGTCTGCCGTGGATGAGTGGACACAGCCAGATCCGCACTGCGCCCTGCATGACCGTCTCCCGTGGGTGAGTGGACACAGCCAGATCCGCACTGCGCCTTGCCTGCCCGTATCACGTTGGTGAGTGGACACAGCCAGATCCGCACTGCGCCCTACTTGCCCGTCTCCCGTGGGTGAGTGGACACAGCCAGATCCGCACTGCATCCTGCCTGACCGTCCTTCGTGGGTGAGTGGACACCGCCAGATCCGCACTGTGCCCTGCCTGCCCGTCTGCCGTGGGCGAGTGGACACAGCCAGATCCGCACTGCGCCCTGCCTGACCGTCTGCCGTGGGTGAGTGGACACAGCCAGATCCGCACTGCAACCTGCCTGACCACCTGCCGTGGGTGAGTGGACACAGCCAGATCCGCACTGCGCCCTGCCTGCCCGTCTCCCGTGGGCGAGTGGACACAGCCAGATCCGCACTGCGCCCTGCCTGCCCTTCTGCCGTGGGTGAGTGGACATAGCCAGATCCGCACTGCGCCCTGCCTGACCGTCTGCCGTGGGTGAGTGGACACAGCCAGATCCACACTGCGCCCTGCCTGCCCCTCTGCCGTGGGCGAGTGGACACAGCCAGATCCGCACTGAGCCCTGCCTGACCGTCTCCCGTTGGTGAGTGGACACAGCCAGATCCGCACTGCGCCTTGCCTGCCCGTCTCCCGTTGGTGAGTGGACACAGCCAGATCCGCACTGCGCCCTGCCTGCCCGTCTCCCGTGGGTGAGGGGACACAGCCAGATCCGCACTGCGCCCTGACTGCCCGTCTCCATTGGGCGAGTGGATACAGCCAGATCCGCACTGTGCCCTGCCTGCCCGTCTCCCGTGGGTGAGTGGACACAGCCAGATCCGCACTGCGCCCTGCCTGACCGTCCTTCGTGGGTGAGTGGACACCGCCAGATCCCCACTGCGCCCTGCCTACCCGTCTCCCGTGGGTGAGTGGACACAGCCAGATCCGCACTGCGCCCTGCCTGCCCGTCTCCCGTCAGTGAGTGGACACAGCCAGATCCGCACTGCGCCCTGCCTGCCCGTCTCCCGTGGGTGAGTGGACACAGCCAGATCCGCACTGCGCGCTGCCTGCCCGTCTCCCGTGGGCGAGTGGACACAGCCAGATCCGTACTGCGCCCTGCCTGCCCGTCTGTCGTGGGCGAGTGGACACAGCCAGATCCGCACTGCGCCCTGCCTGACCGTCTGCCGTCGGTGAGTGGACACAGCCAGATCCACACTGCGCCCTGCCTGCCCGTCTGCCGTGGGCGAGTGGACACAGCCAGATCCGCACTGCGCACTGCCTGACCGTCTGCCGTGGGTGAGTCGACACAGCCAGATCCGCACTGCGCCCTGCCTGACCGCCTGCCGTGGGTGAGTGTACACAGCCAGATCCGCACTGCGCCCTGCCTGCCCGTCTCCCGTGGGTGAGTGGACACAGCCAGATCCACACTGCGCCCTGCCTGCCCGTCTGTGTGGGCGAGTGGACACAGCCAGATCCGCACTGCGCCCTGCCTGACCGTCTGCCGTGGGTGAGTGGACACAGCCAGTTCCGCACTGCGCCCTGCTTGACCGTCTGCCGTTGGTGAATGGACACAGCCAGATCCACACTGCGCCCTGCCTGTCCGTCTGCCGTGGGCGAGTGGACACAGCCAGATCCGCACTGCGCCCTGCCTGACCGTCTTCCGTGGGTGAGTGGACACAGCCAGATCCGCACTGCGCCCTGCCTGCCCGTCTCCCGTGGGCGAGTGGACACAGCCAGATCCGCACTGCGCCCTGCCTGCACTTCTGCCGTGGGTGAGTGGACACAGCCAGATCCACACTGCGCCCTGCCTGACCGTCTCCCGTGGGTGAGTGGACACAGCCAGATCCGCACTGCGCCTTGCCTGCCCGTCTCACGTGGGTTAGTGGACACAGCCAGATCCGCACTGCACCCTACCTGCCCGTCTCCCGTGGGTGAGTGGACACAGCCAGATCCGCACTGCACCCTGCCTGACCGTCCTTCGTGGGTGAGTGGACACCGCCAGATCCGCACTGCGCCCTGCCTGCCCGTCTCCCGTGGGTGAGTGGACACAGCCAGATCCGCACTGCGCCCTGCCTGCCCGTCTCCCGTCAGTGAGTGGACACAGCCAGATCCGCACTGCGCCCTGCCTGCCCGTCTCCCGTGGGTGAGTGGACACAGCCAGATCCGCACTGCGCGCTGCCTGCCCGTCTCCCGTGGGCGAGTGGACACAGCCAGATCCGCACTGCGCCCTGCCTGCCCGTCTCCCGTGGGCGAGTGGACACAGCCAGATCCGCACTGCGCCCTGCCTGCCCGTCTCCCGTGGGTGAGTGGACACAGCCAGATCTGCACTGCACCCTGCCTGCCCGTCTCCCGTGGGTGAGTGGACACAGCCAGATCCGCACTGCACCCTGCCTGACCGTGCTTCGTGGGTGAGTGGACACCGCCAGATCCGCACTGCGCCCTGCCTGCTCGTCTCCCGTCAGTGAGTGGACACAGCCAGATCCGCACTGCACCCTGCCTGCCCGTCTCCCGTGGGTGAGTGGACACAGCCAGATCCGCACTGCGCCCTGCCTGACCGTCTGCCGTCGGTGAGTGGACACAGCCAGATCCACACTGCGCCCTGCCTGCCCATCTGCCATGGGCGAGTGGACACAGCCAGATCCGCACTGCGCACTGCCTGACCGTCTTCCGTGGGTGAGTGGACACAGCCAGATCCACACTGCGCCCTGCCTGACTGCCTGCCGTGGGTGAGTGGACACAGCCAGATCCGCACTGCGCGCTGCCTGCCCGTCTCCCGTGGGTGAGTGGACACAGCCAGATCCGCACTGCGCGCTGCCTGCCCGTCTGCTGTGGGTGAGTGGACACAGCCCGATCCGCACTGCGCCCTGCCTGACCGTCTGCCGTGGGTGAGTGGACACAGCCAGATCCGCACTGCGCCCTGCCTGACCGTCTCCCGTGGGTGAGTGGACACAGCCAGATCCGCACTGCGCCCTCCCTGACCGTCCTTCGTGGGTGAGTGGACACCGGCAGATCCGCACTGCGCCCTGCCTGCCCGTCTGCCGTGGGCGAGTGGACACAGCCAGATCCGCACTGCGCCCTGCCTGACCGTCTGCCGTCTGTGAGTGGACACAGCCAGATCCACACTGCGCCCTGCCTGCCCGTCTGCCGTGGGCGAGTGGACACAGCCAGATCCGCTCTGCGCACTGCCTGACCGTCTGCCGTGGGTGAGTGGACACAGCCAGATCCGCACTGCGCCCTGCCTGACCGCCTGCCGTGGGTGAGTGGACACAGCCAGATCCGCACTGCTCCCTGCCTGACCGTCAGCCGTGGGTGAGTGGACACAGCCAGATCCACACTGCGCACTGCCTGCCCCTCTGCCGTGGGCGAGTGGACACAGCCAGATCCGCACTGTGCCCTGCCTGCCCGTCTCCCGTGGGTGAGTGGACACAGCCAGATCCGCACGGCGCCCTGCCTGCCCGTCTTCCGTGGGTGAGTGGACACAGCCAGATCCGCACTGCGCACTACCTGCCCGTCTCCCGTGTGCGAGTGGACACAGCCAGATCCGCACTGCGCCCTCCCTGCCCGTCTGTCGTGGCTGAGTGGACACACACAGTTCCGCACTGCGCCCTGCCTGACCGTCTGCCGTCGGTTAGTGGACACAGCCAGATCCACACTGCGCCCTGCCTGTCCGTCTGCCGTGGGCGAGTGGACACAGCCAGATCCGCACTGCGCCCTGCCTGATCGTCTGCCGTGGGTGAGTGGACACAGCCAGATCCGCACTGCGCACTGCCTGACCGCCTGCCGTGGGCGAGTGGACACAGCCAGATCCGCACTGCGCCCTGCCTGCCCGTCTCCCGTGGGCGAGTGGACACAGCCAGATCCGCACTGCGCCCTGCCTGCCCTTCTGCCGTGGGTGAGTGGACACAGCCAGATCCGCACTGCACCCTGCCTGCCCTTTTGCCGTGGGTGAGTGGACACAGCCAGATCCGCACTGCGCCCTGCCTGACCGTCTGCCGTGGGTGAGTGGACACAGCCAGATCCGCACTGCGCCCTGCCTGCCCGTCTCCCGTGGGTGAGTGGACACAGCCAGATCCGCACTGCGCCCTGCCTGCCCGTCTCCCGTAGGTGAGTGGACACAGCCAGATCCGCACTTCGCCCTGCCTGCCCGTCTGCCGTGGGCGAGTGGACACAGCCAGATCCGCACTGCGCCCTGCCTGACCGCCTGTCGTGGGTGAGCGGACACAGCCAGATCGGCACTGCGCCCAGCCTGACCCTCTGCCGTGGGTGAGTGGACACAGCCAGATCCGCACTGCGCCCTGCCTGACCGCCTGTCGTGGGTGAGTGGACACAGCCAGATCCGCACTGCGCCCTGCCTGCCCGTCTGCCGTGGGCGAGTGGACACAGCCAGATCCGCACTGCGCCCTGCCTGACCGTCTGACGTGGGTGAGTGGACACAGCCAGATCCACACTGCTCCCTGCCTGCCCCTGTGCCGTGGGCGAGTGGAAACAGCCAGATCCGCACTTTGCCCTGCCTGACCGTCTGCCGTGGGTGAGTGGACACAGCCAGATCCGCACTGCGCCCTGCCTGCCCGTCTCCCGTGGGCGAGTGGACACAGCCAGATCCGCACTGCGCCCTGCCTGCCCTTCTCCAGTGGGCGAGTGGACACAGCCAGTTCAGCACTGCGCCCTGCTTGCCCGTCTGCCGTGGGTGAGTGGACACAGCCAGATCCGCACTGCGCCCTGCCTGACCGCCTGTCGTGGGTGAGTGGACACAGCCAGATCCGCACTGCGCCCTGCCTGCCCGTCTGCCGTGGGCGAGTGGACACAGCCAGATCCGCACTGCGCCCTGCCTGACCGTCTGACGTGGGTGAGTGGACACAGCCAGATCCACACTGCTCCCTGCCTGCCCCTGTGCCGTGGGCGAGTGGAAACAGCCAGATCCGCACTTTGCCCTGCCTGACCGTCTGCCGTGGGTGAGTGGACACAGCCAGATCCGCACTGCGCCCTGCCTGCCCGTCTCCCGTGGGCGAGTGGACACAGCCAGATCCGCACTGCGCCCTGCCTGCCCTTCTCCAGTGGGCGAGTGGACACAGCCAGTTCAGCACTGCGCCCTGCTTGCCCGTCTGCCGTGGGCGAGTGGACACAGCCAGATCCGCACTGCGCCCTGCCGGACCGTATGCCGTGGGTGAGTGGACACAGCCAGATCCGCACTGCGCCCTGCCTGACCGCCTGCCGTGGGTCAGTCGACACAGCCAGATCCGCACTGCGCCCTGCCTGCCCGTCACCCGTGGGCGAGTGGACACAGCCAGATCCGCACTGCGCCCTGCCTGACCGCCTGCCGTGGGTGAGTGGACACAGCAAGATCCGCACTGCGCCCTGCCTGCCCGTCTCCCGTGGGCGATTGGACACAGCCAGATCCGCACTGCGCCCTGCCTGCCCTTTTGCCGTGGGTGAGTGGACACAGCCAGATCCGCACTGCGTCCTGCCTGACCGTCTGCCGTGGGTGAGTGGACACAGCCAGATCCGCACTGCGCCCTGCCTGCCCGTCTCCCGTGGGTGAGTGGACACACCCAGATCCGCACTGCGCCCTGCCTGCCCGTCTCCCGTAGGTGAGTGGACACAGCCAGATCCGCACTGCGCCCTGCCTGCCGGTCTGCCGTGGGCGAGTGGACACAGTCAGATCCGCACTGCGCCCTGACTGACCGCCTGTCGTGGGTGAGTGGACACAGCCAGATCCGCACTGCGCCCGGCCTGACCCTCTGCCGTGGGTGAGTGGACACAGCCAGATCCACACAGCGCCCTGCCTGCCCGTCTGCCGTGGGTGAGTGGACACAGCCAGATCCGCACTGCGCCCTGCCTGAGAGTCTCCCGTGGGTGAGTGGACACAGCCAGATCCGCACTGCGCCCTCTCTGCCCGTCTCCCGTGGGTGAGTGGACACAGCCAGATCCGCACTGCGCCCTGCCTGACCGTCCTTCGTGGGTGAGTGGACACCGCCAGATCCGCACTGCGCCCTGCCTGCCCGTCTGCCGTGGGCGAGTGGACACAGCCAGATCCGCACTGCGCCCTGCCTGACCGTCTGCCTTCGGTGAGTGGACACAGCCAGATCCACACTGCGCCCTGCCTGCCCGTCTGCCGTGGGCGAGTGGACACAGCCAGATCCGCTCTGCGCACTGCCTGACCGTCTGACGTGGGTGAGTGGACACAGCCAGATCCGCACTGCGCCCTGCCTGACCGCCTGCCGTGGGTGAGTGGACACAGCCAGATCCGCACTGCGCCCTGCCTGACCGTCAGCCGTGGGTGAGTGGACACAGCCAGATCCACACTGCGCCCTGCCTGCCGCTCTGCCGTGGGCGAGTGGACACAGCCAGATCCGCACTGCGCCCTGCCTGCCCGTCTCCCGTGGGTGAGTGGACACAGCCAGATCCGCACTGCGCCCTGCCTGCCCGTCTTCCGTGGGTGAGTGGACACAGCCAGATCCACACTGCGCACTGCCTGCCCGTCTCCCGTGAGCGAGTGGACACAGCCAGATCCGCACTGCGCCCTGCCTGCCCGTCTGTCGTGGCTGAGTGGACACACACAGTTCCGCACTGCGCACTGCCTGACTGTCTGCCGTCGGTGAGTGGACACAGCCAGATCCATACTGCACCCTGCCTGTCCGTCTGCCGTGGGCGAGTGGACACAGCCAGATCCGCACTGCGCCCTGCCTGACCGTCTGCCGTGGGTGAGTGGACACAGCCAGATCCGCACTGCGCCCTGCCTGACCGCCTGCCGTGGGCGAGTGGACACAGCCAGATCCACACTGCGCCCTGCCTGCCCGTCTCCCGTGGGCGAGTGGACACAGCCAGATCCGCACTGCGCCGTGCCTGCCCTTCTGCCGTGGGTGAGTGGACACAGCCAGATCCGCACTGCGCCCTGCCTGCCCGTCTCCCGTCGGTGAGTGGACACATCCAGATCCGCACTGCGCCCTGCCTGCCCGTCTCCCGTGGGTGAGTGGACACAGCCAGATCCGCACTGCGCCCTGCCTGCCCGTCTCCCGTGGGCGAGTGGACACAGCCAGATCCGCACTGCGCCCTGCCTGCCCGTCTCCCGTCGGTGAGTGGACACAGCTAGATCCGCACTGCGCCCTGCCTGACCGTCTGCCGTCGGTGAGTGGACACAGCCATCTCCACACTGCGCCCTGCCTGCCCGTCTGCCATGGGCGAGTGGACACAGCCAGATCCGCACTGCGCACTGCCTGACCGTCTGCCGTGGGTGAGTGGACACAGCCAGATCCGCACTGCGCCCTGCCTGACCGCTTGCCGTGGGTGAGTGGACACAGCCAGATCTGCACTGCGCCCTGCCTGACAGTCAGCTGTGGGTGAGTGGACACAGCCAGATCCGCACTGCGCCCTGCCTGCCCGTCTGCGTGGGCGAGTGGACACAGCCAGATCCGCACTGCGCCCTGTCTGCCCTTCTGCCGTGGGTGAGTGGACACAGCCAGATCCGCACTGCGCCCTGCCTGCCCGTCTGCCGTGGGTGAGTGGACACAGCCCGATCCGCACTGCGCCCTGCCTTACCGTCTGCCGTGGGTGAGTGGACACAGCCAGATCCGCACTGCGCCCTGTCTGCCCGTCTGCCGTGGGCGAGTGGACACAGCCAGATCCGCACTGCGCCCTGCCTGCCCGTCTCCCGTGGGCGAGTGGACACAGCCAGATCCGCACTGCGCCCTGCCTGACCGTCTCCCGTGGGTGAGTGGACACAGCCAGATCCGCACTGCGCCTTGCCTGCCTGTCTCACGTGGGTGAGTGGACACAGCCAGATCCGCACTGCACCCTACCTGCCCGTCTCCCGTGGGTGAGTGGACACAGCCAGATCCGCACTGCACCCTGCCTGACCGTCCTTCGTGGGTGAGTGGACACCGCCAGATCCGCACTGCGCCCTGCCTGCCCGTCTCCCGTGCGTGAGTGGACACAGCGAGATCCGCACTGCGCCCTGCCTGCCCGTCTCACGTCAGTGAGTGGACACAGCCAGATCCGCACTGCGCCCTGCCTGCCCGTCTCCCGTGGGTGAGTGGACACAGCCAGATCCGCACTGCACGCTGCCTGCCCGTCTCCCGTGGGCGAGTGTACACAGCCAGATCCGCACTGCGCCCTGCCTGCCCGTCTCCCGTGGGCGAGTGGACACAGACAGATCCGCACTGCGCCCTGCCTGCCCGTCTCCAGTGGGCGAGTGGACACAGCCAGATCCGCACTGCGCCCTGCCTGACCGTCTCCCGTGGGTGAGTGGACACAGCCAGATCCGCACTGCGCCCTGCCTGCCCGTCTCCCGTGGGCGAGTGGACACAGCCAGATCCGCACTTCGCCCTGCCTGACCGTCTCCCGTGGGTGAGTGGACACAGCCAGATCCGCACTGCGCCTTTCCTGCCCGTCTCACGTGGGGAGTGGACACAGCCAGATCCGCACTGCGCCCTGCCTGCCCGTCTGCCGTGGGCGAGTGGACACAGCCAGATCCGCACTGCGCCCTGACGGACCGTATGCCGTGGGTGAGTGGACACAGCCAGATCCGCACTGCGCCCTGCCTGACCGCCTGCCGTGGGTGAGTGGACACAGCCAGATCCGCACTGCGCCCTGCCTGACCGCCTGTCGTGGGTGAGTGGACACAGCCAGATCCGCACTGCGCCCGGCCTGACCCTCTGCCGTGGGTGAGTGGACACAGCCAGATCCACACTGCGCCCTGCCTGCCCGTCTGCCGTGGGTGAGTGGACACAGCCAGATCCGCACTGCGCCCTGCCTGAGAGTCTCCCGTGGGTGAGTGGACACAGCCAGATCCGCACTGCGCCCTCTCTGCCCGTCTCCCGTGGGTGAGTGGACACAGCCAGATCCGCACTGCGCCCTGCCTGACCGTCCTTCGTGGGTGAGTGGACACCGCCAGATCCGCACTGCGCCCTGCCTGCCCGTCTGCCGTGGGCGAGTGGACATAGCCAGATCCGCACTGCGCCCTGCCTGACCGTCTGCCGTCGGTGAGTGGACACAGCAGATCCACACTGCGCCCTGCCTGCCCGTCTGCCGTGGGCGAGTGGACACAGCCAGATCCGCTCTGCGCACTGCCTGACCGTCTGCCGTGGGTGAGTGGACACAGCCAGATCCGCACTGCGCCCTGCCTGACCGCCTGCCGTGGGTGAGGGGACACAGCCAGATCCGCACTGCGCCCTGCCTGCCCCTCTGCCGTGGGCGAGTGGACACAGCCAGATCCGCACTGCGCCCTGCCTGCCCGTCTCCCGTGGGTGAGTGGACACAGCCAGATCCGCACTGCGCCCTGCCTGCCCGTCTTCCGTGGGTGAGTGGACACAGCCAGATCCACACTGCGCACTGCCTGCCCGTCTCCCGTGAGCGAGTGGACACAGCCAGATCCGCACTGCGCCCTGCCTGCCCGTGTGTCGTGGCTGAGTGGACACACACAGTTCCGCACTGCGCACTGCCTGACCGTCTGCCGTCGGTGAGTGGACACAGCCAGATCCACACTGCGCCCTGCCTGACCGTCTGCCGTGGGTGAGTGGACACAGCCAGATCCGCACTGCGCACTGCCTGACCGCCTGCCGTGGGCGAGTGGACACAGCCAGATCCGCACTGCGCCCTGCCTGCCCGTCTCCCGTGGGCGAGTGGACACAGCCAGATCCGCACTGCGCCCTGCCTGCCCTTCTGCCGTGGGTGAGTGGACACAGCCAGATCCGCAATGCGCCCTGCCTGCCCGTCTCCCGTCGGTGAGTGGACACAGCCAGATCCGCACTGCGCCCTGCCTGCCCGTCTCCCGTGGGTGAGTGGACACAGCCAGATCCGCACTGCGCCCTCCCTGACCGTCCTTCGTGGGTGAGTGGACACCGGCAGATCCGCACTGCGCCCTGCCTGCCCGTCTGCCGTGGGCGAGTGGACACAGCCAGATCCGCACTGCGCCCTGCCTGACCGTCTGCCGTCTGTGAGTGGACACAGCCAGATCCACACTGCGCCCTGCCTGCCCGTGTGCCGTGGGCGAGTGGACACAGCCAGATCCGCTCTGCGCACTGCCTGACCGTCTGCCGTGGGTGAGTGGACACAGCCAGATCCGCACTGCGCCCTGCCTGACCGTCTGCCGTGGGTGAGTGGACACAGCCAGTTCCGCACTGCGCCCTGCTTGACCGTCTGCCGTCGGTGAATGGACACAGCCAGATCCACACTGCGCCCTGCCTGTCTGTCTGCCATGGGCGAGTAGACACAGCCAGATCCGCACTGCGCCCTGCCTGACCGTCTTCCGTGGGTGAGTGGACACAGCCAGATCAGAACTGCGCCCTGCCTGACCGCCTGCCGTGGGCGAGTGGACACAGCCAGATCCGCACTGCGCCCTGCCTGCCCGTCTCCCGTGGGCGAGTGGACACAGCCAGATCCGCACTGCGCCCTGCCTGCCCTTCTGCCGTGGGTGAGTGGACACAGCCAGATCCGTACTGCGCCCTGCCTGACCGCCTGCCGTGGGTGAGTGGACACAGCCAGATCCGTACTGCGCCCTGCCTTCCCGTCTGCCGTGGGTCAGTGGACATAGCCAGATCCACACAGCACCGTCTCTGCCCATCTCCCGTGGGTGAGTGGACACAGCCGGATCCGCACTGTGCCCTGCTTGCCCGTCTCCCGTGGGCGAGTGGACACAGCCAGATCCGCACTGCGCCCTGCCTGACCGCCTGCCGTGGGCGAGTGGACACAGCCAGATCCGCACTGCGCCCTGCCTGCCCTTCTGCCGTGGGTGAGTGGACACAGCCAGATCCGCACTGCGCCCTGCCTGCCCGTCTGCCGTGGGTGAGTGGACACAGCCCGATCTGCACTGCGCCCTGCCTTACCGTCTGCCGTGGGTGAGTGGACACAGCCAGATCCGCACTGCGCCCTGTCTGCCCGTCTGCCGTGGGCGAGTGGACACAGCCAGATCCGCACTGCGCCCTGCCTGCCCGTCTCCCGTGGGCGAGTTTACACAGCCAGATCCGCACTGCGCCCTGCCTGACCGTCTCCCGTGGGTGAGTGGACACAGCCATATCCGCACTGCGCCTTGCCTGCCCGTCTCACGTGGGTGAGTGGACACAGCCAGATCCGCACTGCACCCTACCTGCCCGTCTCCCGTGGGTGAGTGGACACAGCCAGATCCGCACTGCACCCTGCCTGACCGTCCTTCGTGGGTGAGTGGACACCGCCAGATCCGCACTGCGCCCTGCCTGCCCGTCTCCCGTGGGTGAGTGGACACAGCCAGATCCGCACTGCGCCCTGCCTGCCCGTCTCCCGTCAGTGAGTGGACACAGCCAGATCCGCACTGCGCCCTGCCTGCCCGTCTCCCGTGGGTGAGTGGACACAGCCAGATCCGCACTGCGCGCTGCCTGCCCGTCTCCCGTGGGCGAGTGGACACCGCCAGATCCGCACTGCGCCCTGCCTGCCCGTCTCCCGTGGGTGAGTGGACACAGCCAGATCCGCACTGCGACCTGCCTGCCCGTCTCCCGTGTGTGAGTGGACACAGCCAGATCCGCACTGCGCCCTGCCTGACCGCCTGCCGTGGGTGAGTGGACACAGCCAGATCCGCACTGCGCCCTGCCTGCCCGTCTCCCGTGGGCGAGTGGACACAGCCAGATCCGCACTGCGCCCTGCCTGCCCTTCTGCCGTGGGCCAGTGGACACAGCCAGATCCGCACTGCGCCCTGCCTGACCGTCTGCCGTGGGTGAGTGTACACAGCCAGATCCGCACTGCGGCCTGCCTGCCCGTCTGCCGTGGGAGAGTGGACACAGCCAGATCCGCACTGCGCCCTGCCTGACCGTCTGCCGTTGGTGAGTGGACACAGCCAGATCCGCACTGCGCCCTGCCTTACCGCCTGTCGTGGGTGAGTGGTCACAGCCAGATCCGTACTGCGCCATGCCTGCCCGTCTGCCGTGGGACAGTGGACATAGCCAGATCCACACAGCACCGTCTCTGCCCATCTCCCGTGGGTGAGTGGACACAGTCGGATCCGCACTGCGCCCTGCCTGCCTGTCTCCCGTGGGTGAGTGGACACAGCCAGATCAGAACTGCGCCCTGCCTGACCGTCTGCCGTGGGTGAGTGGACACAGCCAGATCCGCACTGCGCCCTGCCTGCCCGTCTCCCGTGGGTGAGTGGACATAGCCAGATTCACACAGCACCGTCTCTGCCCATCTCCCGTGGGTGAGTGGACACAGCCGTATCCGCACTGAGCCCTGCCTGCCTGTCTCCCGTGGGTGAGTGGACACAGCCAGATCCGTACTGCGCCCTGCCTGCCCGTCTGCCGTGGGTCAGTGGACATAGCCAGATCCACACAGCACCGTCTCTTCCCATCTCCTGTGGTTGAGTGGACACAGCCGGATCCGCACTGCGCCCTGCCTGCCCGTCTCCCGTGGGTGAGTGGACACAGCCAGATCCGCACTGTGCCCTGCCTGCCCGTCTGCCGTGGGTGAGTGGACACAGCCAGATCCGCACTACTCCCTGCCTGACCGTCTGCCGTGGAGGAGTGGACACAGCCAGATCCGCACTGCGCCCTGCCTGCCCATCTCCCGTGGGTGAGTGGACACAGCCAGATCCGCACTGCGCCCTGCCTGCCCGTCTCCCGTGGGTCAGTGGACACAGCCAGATCCGTACTGCGCCCTGCCTGCCCGTCTGCCGTGGGTCAGTGGACATAGCCAGATCCACACAGCACCGTCTCTGCCCATCTCCCGTGGGTGAGTGGACACAGCCGGATCCGCAGTGCGCCCTGCCTGCCCGTCTCCCGTGGGTGAGTGGACACAGCCAGATCCGCACTGCGCCCTGCCTGCCGGTCTCCCGTGGGTGAGTGTACACGGCCAGATCCGCACTGCGCCCTGCCTGCCCGTCTCCCGTGGGCGAGTGGACACAGCCAGATACGCACTGCGCCCTGCCTGCCCGTCTCCCGTGGGTGAGTGGACACAGCCAAATCCGCACTGCGCCCTGCCTGCCCGTCTGCCGTGGTTGAGTGGACACAGCCAGATCCGTACAGCGCCCTGCCTGACCGCCTGCCGTGGGTGAGTGGACACAGCCAGATCCGTACTGCACCCTGCCTTCCCGTCTGCCGTGGGTCAGTGGACATAGCCAGATCCACACAGCACCGTCTCTGCCCATCTCCCGTGGGTGAGTGGACACAGCCGGATCCGCACTGCGCCCTGCCTGCCCGTCTCCCGTGGGCGAGTGGACACAGCCGGACCCGCACTGCGCCCTGCCTGCCCGTCTCCCGTGGGCGAGTGGACACAGCCAGATCCGCACTGCGCACTGCCTGACCGTCTGCCGTGGGTGAGTGGACACAGCCAGATCCGCACTGCGCCCTGCCTACCCGTCTCCCGTGGGTGAGTGGACAAAGCCAGATCCGCACTGCGCGCTGCCTGCCCGTCTCCCGTGGGTGAGTGGACACAGCCAGATCCGCACTGCGCCCTGCCTGACCGTCTGCCGTGGGTGAGTGGACACAGCCAGATCCGGAATGCGCCCTGCCTGCCCGTCTGCCGTGGTCGAGTGGACACAGCCAGATCCGCACTGCGCCCTGCCTGACCGTCTGCCGTGGGTGAGTGGACACAGTCAGATCTGCACTGCGCCCTGCCTGACCGCCTGCCGTGGGTGAGTGGACACAGCCAGATCCGCACTGCGCCCTGCCTGCCCGTCTCCCGTGGGCGAGTGGACACAGCCAGATCCGCACTGCGCCCTGCCTGCCCTTCTGCCGTGGGTGAGTGAACACAGCCAGATCCGCACTGCGCCCTGCCTGCCCGTCTCCCGTCAGTGAGTGGACACAGCCAGATCCGCACTGCGCCCTACCTGCCCGTCTCCCGTGGGCGAGTGGACACAGCCAGATCGGCACTGCGCCCTGCCTGCCCGTCTGCCGTGGGTGAGTGGACACACCCAGATCCGCACTGCGCCTTGCCTGCCTTTCTCCCGTCAGTGAGTGGACACAGCCAGATCCGCACTGCGCCCTGCATGCCCGTCTCCCGTGGGCGAGTGGACACAGCCAGATCCGCACTGCGCCCTGCCTGCCCTTCTCCAGTGGGCGAGTGGACACAGCCAGATCCGCACTGCGACCTGCCTGCCCGTCTGCCGTGGGCGAGTGGACACAGCCAGATCCGCCCTGCGCCCTGCCTGACCGTCCTTCGTGGGTGAGTGGACACCGCCAGATCCGCACTGCGCCCTGCCTGCCCGTCTCCCGTGGGTGAGTGGACACAGCCAGATCCGCACTGCGCCCTGCCTGCCCGTCTCCCGTCAGTGAGTGGACACAGCCAGTTCCGCACTGCGCCCTGCCTGCCCGTCTCCCGTGGGTGAGTGGACAAAGCCAGATCCGCACTGCGCGCTGCCTGCCCGTCTCCCGTGGGCGAGTGGACACAGCCAGATCCTCACTGCGCCCTGCCTGCCCGTCTCCCTTGCGCGAGTGGACACAGCCAGATCCGCACTGCGCCCTGCCTGCCCGTCTCCCGTGGGTGAGTGGACACAGCCAGATCCGCACTGCGCCCTGCCTGACCGCCTGCCGTGGGTGAGTGGACACAGCCAGATACGCACTGCGCCCTGCCTGCCGGTCTCCCGTGGGCGAGTGGACACATCCAGATCCGCACTGCGCCCTGCCTGCCCTTCTGCCGTGGGCCAGTGGACACAGCCAGATCCGCATTGCGCCCTGCCTGACCGTCTGCCGTGGGTGAGTGTACACAGCCAGATCCACACTGCGCCCTGCCTGCCCGTCTGCCGTGGGTGAGTGGACACAGCCAGATCCGCACTGCGCCCTGCCTGACCGTCTGCCGTTGGTGAGTGGACACAGCCAGATCCGCACTGCGCCCTGCCTTACCGCCTGTCGTGGGTGAGTGGTCAAAGCCAGATCCGTACTGCGCCATGCCTGCCCGTCTGCCGTGGGACAGTGGACATAGCCAGATCCACACAGCACCGTCTCTGCCCATCTCCCGTGGGTGAGTGGACACAGTCGGATCCGCACTGCGCCCTGCCTGCCTGTCTCCCGTGGGTGAGTGGACACAGCCAGATCAGAACTGCGCCCTGCCTGACCGTCTGCCGTGGGTGAGTGGACACAGCCAGATCCGCACTGCGCCCTGCCTGCCCGTCTCCCGTGGGTGAGTGGACATAGCCAGATTCACACAGCACCGTCTCTGCCCATCTCCCGTGGGTGAGTGGACACAGCCGTATCCGCACTGAGCCCTGCCTGCCTGTCTCCCGTGGGTGAGTGGACACAGCCAGATCCGCACTGCGCCCTGCCTGCCCGTCTCCCGTGGGCGAGTGGACACAGCCAGATCCGCACTGCGCCCTGCCTGCCCGTCTCCCGTGGGCGAGGGGACACAGCCAGATCCGCACTGCGCCCTGCCTGCCCGTCTGCCGTGGGTGAGTGGACACAGCCAGATCCGCACTGCGCCCTGCCTGCCCGTCTCCCGTGGGTGAGTGGACACAGCCAGATCCGCACTGCGCCCTGCCTGCCCCTCTGCCGTGGGTGAGTGGACACAGCCAGATCCACACTGCGCCCTGCCTGCCCGTCTGCCGTGGGCGAGCGGACACAGCCAGATCCGCACTGCGCACTGCCTGACCGTCTGCCGTGGGTGAGTGGACACAGCCAGATCCTCACTGCACCCTGCCTGACCGCCTGTCGTGGGTGAGTGGACACAGCCAGATCCGCACTGCGCCCTGCCTGACCGTCTGCCGTGGGTGAGTGGACACAGCCAGATCCGCACTGCGCCCTGCCTGCCCGTCTCCCGTGGGTGAGTGGACACCGCCAGATCCGCACTGCGCCCTGCCTGCCCGTCTCCCGTCAGTGAGTGGACACAGCCAGATCCGCACTGCGCCCTGCCTGCCCGTCTCCCGTGGGTGAGTGAACACAGACAGATCCGCACTGCGCGCTGCCTGCCCGTCTCCCGTGGGCGAGTGGACACAGCCAGATCCGCACTGCGCCCTGCCTGCCCGTCTCCCGTGGGCGAGTGGACACAGCCAGATCCGCACTGCGCCCTGCCTGCCCGTCTGCCGTGGGCGAGTGGACACAGCCAGATCCGCACTGCGCCCTGCCTGACCGTCTGCCGTGGGTGAGTGGACACAGCCAGATCCGCACTGCGCCCTGCCTGACCGCCTGCCGTGGGTGAGTGGACACAGCCAGATCCGCACTGCGCCCTGCCTGCCCGTCACCCGTGGGCGAGTGGACACAGCCAGATCCGCACTGCGCCCTGCCTGACCGCCTGCCGTGGGTGAGTGGACACAGCCAGATCCGCAGTGCGTCCTGCCTGCCCGTCTCCCGTGGGCGATTGGACACAGCCAGATCCGCACTGCGCCCTGCCTGACCGCCTGTCGTGGGTGAGTGGACACAGCCAGATCCGCACTGCGCCCGGCCTGACCCTCTGCCGTGGGTGAGTGGACGCAGCCAGATCCACACTGCGCCCTGCCTGCCCGTCTGCCGTTGGTGAGTGGACACAGCCAGATCCGCACTGCGCCCTGCCTGAGAGTCTCCCGTGGGTGAGTGGACACAGCCAGATCCGCACTGCGCCCTACCTTCCCGTCTCCCGTGGGTGAGTGGACACAGCCAGATCCGCACTGCACGCTGCCTGACCGTCCTTCGTGGGTGAGTGGACACCGCCAGATCCGCACTGCGCCCTGCCTGCCCGTCTGCCGTGGGCGAGTGGACACAGCCAGATCCGCACTGCGCCCTGCCTGACCGTCTGCCGTCGGTGAGTGGACACAGCCAGATCCACACTGCGCCCTGCCTGCCCGTCTGCCGTGGGCGAGTGGACACAGCCAGATCCGCACTGCGCACTGCCTGACCATCTGCCGTGGGTGAGTGGACACAGCCAGATCCGCACTGCGCCCTGCCTGACCGCCTGCCGTGGGTGAGTGGACACAGCCAGATCCGCACTGCGCGCTGCCTGCCCGTCTCCCGTGGGCGAGTGGACACCGCCAGATCCGCACTGCGCCCTGCCTGCCCGTCTCCAGTGGGCGAGTGGACACAGCCAGATCCGCACTGCGCCCTGCCTGCCCGTCTGCCGTGGGCGAGTGGACACAGCCAGATCCGCACTGCGCCCTGCCTGACCGTCTGCCGTGGGTGAGTGGACACAGCCAGATCCGCACTGCGCCCTGACTGACCGCCTGCCGTGGGTGAGTGGACACAGCCAGATCCGCACTGCGCCCTGCCTGCCCGTCACCCGTGGGCGAGTGGACACAGCCAGATCCGCACTGCGCCCTGCCTGACCGCCTGCCGTGGGTGAGTGGACACAGCCAGATCCGCAGTGCGCCCTGCCTGCCCGTCTCCCGTGGGCGATTGGACACAGCCAGATCCGCACTGCGCCCTGCCTGCCCTTGTGCCGTGGGTGAGTGGACACAGCCAGATCCGCACTGCGCCCTGCCTGACCGTCTGCCGTGGGTGAGTGGACACAGCCAGATCCGCACTGCGCCCTGCCTGCCCGTCTCCCGTGGGTGAGTGGACACAGCCAGATCCGCACTGCGCCCTGCCTGTCCGTCTGCCGTGGGCGAGTGGACACAGCCAGATCCGCACTGCGCCCTGCCTGCCCGTCTGCCGTGGGCGAGTGGACACAGCCAGATCCGCACTGCGCCCTGCCTGACCGCCTGTCATGGGTGAGTGGACACAGCCAGATCCGCACTGCGCCCGGCCTGACCCTCTGCCGTGGGTGAGTGGACACAGCCAGATCCGCACTGCGCCCTGCCTGCCCGTCTGCCGTGGGTGAGTGGACACAGCCAGATCCGCACTGCGCCCTGCCTGTCCGTCTGCCGTGGGCGAGTGGACACAGCCAGATCCGCACTGCGCCCTGCCTGACCGTCTCCCGTGGGTGAGTGGACACAGCCAGATCCGCACTGCGCCTTGCCTGCCCGTCTCACGTGGGTGAGTGGACACAGCCAAATCCGCACTGCACCCTACCTGCCCGTCTCCCGTGGGTGAGTGTACACAGCCAGATCCGCACTGCACCCTGCCTGACCGTCCTTCGTGGGTGAGTGGACACCGCCAGATCCGCACTGCGCCCTGCCTGCCCGTCTCCCGTGGGTGAGTGGACACAGCCAGATCCGCACTGCGCCCTGCCTGCCCGTCTCCCGTCAGTGAGTGGACACAGCCAGATCCGCACTGCGCCCTGCCTGCCCGTCTCCCGTGGGTGAGTGGACACAGCCAGATCCGCACTGCGCCCTGCCTGACCGCCTGCCGTGGGTGAGTGGACACAGCCAGATCCGCACTGCGCCCTGCCTGCCCGATTCCGTGGGCGAGTGGACACAGCCAGATCCGCACTGCGCCCTGCCTGCCCTTCTGCCGTGGGCCAGTGGACATAGCCAGATCCACACAGCACCGTCTCTGCCCATCTCCCGTGGGTGAGTGGACACAGTCGGATCCGCACTGCGCCCTGCCTGCCTGTCTCCCGTGGGTGAGTGGACACAGCCAGATCAGAACTGCGCCCTGCCTGACCGTCTGCCGTGGGTGAGTGGACACAGCCAGATCCGCACTGCGCCCTGCCTGCCCGTCTCCCGTGGGTGAGTGGACATAGCCAGATTCACACAGCACCGTCTCTGCCCATCTCCCGTGGGTGAGTGGACACAGCCGTATCCGCACTGAGCCCTGCCTGCCTGTCTCCCGTGGGTGAGTGGACACAGCCAGATCCGCACTGCGCCCTGCCCGTCTCCCGTGGGTGAGTGGACACAGCCATATCCGCACTGCGCCCTGCCTCCCCGTCTCCCGTGGGCGAGGAGACACAGCCAGATCCGCACTGCGCCCTGCCTGCCCGTCTGCCGTGGGTGAGTTGACACAGCCAGATCCGCACTGCGCCCTGCCTGACCGCCTCTCGTGGGTGAGTGGACACAGCCAGATCCGCACTGCGCCCTGCCTGACCGTCTGCCGTGGATGAGTGGACACAGCCAGATCCACACTGCGCCCTGCCTGCCCGTCTGCCGTGGGTGAGTGGACACAGCCAGATCCGCACTGCGCCTTGCCTGCCCGTCTCCCGTTGGTGAGTGGACACAGCCAGATCCGCACTGCGCCCTGCCTGCCCGTCTCCCGTGGGTGAGTGGACACAGCCAGATCCTCACTGCACCCTGCCTGACCGTCCTTCGTGGGTGAGTGGACACCGCCAGATCCCCACTGCACCCTGCCTGCCCGTCTCCCGTGGGTGAGTGGACACAGCCAGATCCGCACTGCGCCCTGCCTGCCCGTCTCCCGTCAGTGAGTAGACACAGCCAGATCCGCACTGCGCCCTGCCTGCCCGTCTCCCGTGGGTGAGTGGACACAGCCAGATCCGCACTGCGCGCTGCCTGCCCGTCTCCCGTGGGCGAGTGGACACAGCCAGATCCGCACTGCGCCCTGCCTGCCCGTCTCCCGTGGGTGAGTGGACACAGCCAGATCCGCACTGCGCCCTGCCTGCCCGTCTGCGTGGGCGAGTGGACACAGCCAGATCCGCACTGCGCCCTGCCTGACCGTCTGCCGTGGGTTTGTGGACACAGCCAGTTCCGCACTGCGCCCTGCTTGACCGTCAGCCGTCGGTGAATGGACACAGCCAGAGCCACACTGCACCCTGCCTGTCCGTCTGCCGTGGGCGAGTGGACACAGCCAGATCCGCACTGCGCCCTGCCTGACCGTCTTCCGTGGGTGAGTGGACACAGCCAGATCTGCACTGCGCCCTGCCTGACCGCCTACCGTGGGCGAGTGGACACAGCAAGAACCGCACTGCGCCCTGCCTGCCCGTCTCCCGTGGGCGAGTGGACACAACCAGATCCGCACTGCACCCTACCAGCCCGTCTCCCGTGGGTGAGTGGACACAGCCAAATCCGCACTGCACCCTGCCTGACCGTCCTTCGTGGGTGAGTGGACACCGCCAGATCCGCACAGCGCCCTGCCTGCCCGTCTCCCGTGGGTGAGTGGACACAGCCAGATCCGCACTGCGCCCTGCATGCCCGTCTCCCGTCAGTGAGTGGACACAGCCAGATCCGCACTGCGCCCTGCCTGCCCGTCTCCCGTGGGTGAGTGGACACAGCCAGATCCGCACTGCGCGCTGCCTGCCCGTCTCCCGTGGGCGAGTGGACACAGCCAGTTCCGCACTGCGCCCTGCCTGCCCGTCTCCCGTGGGCGAGTGGACACAGCCAGATCCGCACTGCGCCCTGCCTGCCCGTCTCCCGTGGGTGAGTGGACACAGCCAGATCCGCACTGCGCCCTGCCTGACCGCCTGCCGTGGGTGAGTGGACACAGCCAGATCCGCACTGCGCCCTGCCTGCCCGTCTCCCGTGGGCGAGTGGACACAGCCAGATCCGCACTGCGCCCTGCCTGCCCGTCTGCCGTGGGTGAGTGGACACAGCCAGATCCGCACTGCGCCCTGCCTGCCCGTCTTCCGTGGGTGAGTGGACACAGCCAGATCCGCACTGCGCACTGCCTGCACGTCTCCCGTGTGCGAGTGGACACAGCCAGATCAGCACTGCGCCCTGCCTGCCCGTCTGTCGTGGCTGAGTGGACACAGACAGTTCCACACTGCGCCCTGCCTGACCGTCTGCCGTGGGTGAGTGGACACAGCCAGATCCATACTGCGCCCTGCCTGTCCGTCTGCCGTGGGCGAGTGGACACAGCCAGATCCGCACTGCGCCCTGCCTGACCGTCTCCCGTGGGTGAGTGGACACAGCCAGATCCGCACTGCGCCCTGCCTGCCCGTCTCCCGTGGGTGAGTGGACATAGCCAAATTCACACAGCACCGTCTCTGTCCATCTCCCGTGGGTGAGTGGACACAGCCGTATCCGCACTGAGCCCTGCCTGCCCGTCTCCCGTGGGTGAGTGGACACAGCCAGATCCGTACTGCGCCCTGCCTGCCCGTCTGCCGTGGGTCAGTGGACATAGCCAGATCCACACAGCACCGTCTCTTCCCATCTCCTGTGGGTGAGTGGACACAGCCGGATCCGCACTGCGCCCTGCCTGCCCGTCTCCCGTGGGTGAGTGGACACAGCCAGATCCGCACTGTGCCCTGCCTGCCCGTCTGCCGTGGGTGAGTGGACACAGCCAGATCCGCACTAATCCCTGCCTGACCGTCTGCCGTGGAGGAGTGGACACAGCCAGATCCGCACTGCGCCCTGCCTGCCCATCTCCCGTGGGTGAGTGGACACAGCCAGATCCGCACTGCGCCCTGCCTGCCCGTCTCCCGTGGGTCAGTGGACACAGCCAGATCCGTACTGCGCCCTGCCTGCCCGTCTGCCGTGGGTCAGTGGACATAGCCAGATCCACACAGCACCGTCTCTGCCCATCTCCCGTGGGTGAGTGGACACAGCCGGATCCGCACTGCGCCCTGCCAGCCCGTCTCCCGTGAGTGAGTGGACACAGCCAGATCCGCACTGCGCCCTGCCTGCCGGTCTCCCGTGGGTGAGTGTACACGGCCAGATCCGCACTGCGCCCTGCCTGCCCGTCTCCCGTGGGTGAGTGGACACAGCCAAATCCGCACTGCGCCCTGCCTGCCCGTCTCCCGTGGGTGAGTGGACACAGCCAGATCTGCACTGCGCCCTGCCTGCCCGTCTCCCGTGGGTGAGTGGACACAGCCAGATCCGCACTGCGCCCTGCTTGCCCGTCTCCCGTGGGTGAGTGGACACATCCAGATCCGCACTGCACCCTGCCTAACCGCCTGCCGTGGGTGAGTGAACACAGCCAGATCCGTACTGTGCCCTCCTGCCCTTCTGCCGTGGGTGAGTGGACACAGCCAGATCCGTACAGCGCCCTGCCTGACCGCCTGCCGTGGGTGAGTGGACACAGCCAGATCCGTACTGCACCCTGCCTTCCCGTCTGCCGTGGGTCAGTGGACATAGCCAGATCCACACAGCACCGTCTCTGCCCATCTCCCGTGGGTGAGTGGACACAGCCAGATCCGCACTGCGCCCTGCCTGACCGTCTGCCGTTGGTGAGTGGACACAGCCAGATCCGCACTGCGCCCTGCCTTACCGCCTGTCGTGGGTGAGTGGTCAAAGCCAGATCCGTACTGCGCCATGCCTGCCCGTCTGCCGTGGGTCAGTGGACATAGCCAGATCCACACAGCACCGTCTCTGCCCATCTCCCGTGGGTGAGTGGACACAGCCAGATCCGCACTGCGCCCTGCCTGACCGTCTGCCGTTGGTGAGTGGACACAGCCAGATCCGCACTGCGCCCTGCCTTACCGCCTGTCGTGGGTGAGTGGTCAAAGCCAGATCCGTACTGCGCCATGCCTGCCCGTCTGCCGTGGGACAGTGGACATAGCCAGATCCACACAGCACCGTCTCTGCCCATCTCCCGTGGGTGAGTGGACACAGTCGGATACACACTGCGCCCTGCCTGCCTGTCTCCCGTGGGTGAGTGGACACAGGCAGATCAGAACTGCGCCCTGCCTGACCGTCTGCCGTGGGTGAGTGGACACAGCCAGATCCGCACTGCGCCCTGCCTGCCCGTCTCCCGTGGGTGAGTGGACATAGCCAGATTCACACAGCACCGTCTCTGCCCATCTCCCGTGGGTGAGTGGACACAGCCGTATCCGCACTGAGCCCGGCCTGCCTGTCTCCCGTGGGTGAGTGGACACAGCCAGATCCGCACTGCGCCCTGCCTGCCCGTCTCCCGTGGGTGAGTGGACACCTCCAGATCCGCACTGCGCCCTGCCTGCCCGTCTCCCGTGGGCGAGGGGACACAGCCAGATCCGCACTGCACCCTGCCTGCCCGTCTGCCGTGGGTGAGTGGACACAGCCAGATCCGCACTGCGCCCTGCCTGCCCGTCTCCCGTGGGTGAGTGGACACAGCCAGATCCGCACTGCGCCCTGCCTGCCCCTCTGCCGTGGGTGAGTGGACACAGCCAGACCCACACTGCGCCCTGCCTGCCCGTATGCCGTGGGCGAGCGGACACAGCCAGATCCGCACTGCGCACTGCCTGACCGTCTGCCGTGGGTGAGTGGACACAGCCAGATCCGCACTGCGCCCTGCCTGACCGCCTGTCGTGGGTGAGTGGAAACAGCCAGATCCGCACTGCGCCCTGCCTGACCGTCTGCCGTGGGTGAGTGGACACAGCCAGATCCGCACTGCGCCCTGCCTGCCCATCTCCCGTGGGTGAGTGGACACCGCCAGATCCGCACTGCGTCCTGCCTGCCCGTCTCCCGTCAGTGAGTGGACACAGCCAGATCCGCACTGCGCCCTGCCTGCCCGTCTCCCGTGGGTGAGTGAACACAGCCAGATCCGCACTGCGCCCTGCCTGCCCGTCTCCCGTGGGCGAGTGGACACAGCCAGATCCGCACTGCGCCCTGCCTGCCCGTCTCCCGTGGGCGAGTGGACACAGCCAGATCCGCACTGCGCCCTGCCTGCCCGTCTGCCGTGGGCGAGTGGACACAGCCAGATCCGCACTGCGCCCTGCCTGACCGTCTGCCGTGGGTGAGTGGACACAGCCAGATCCGCACTGCGCCCTGCCTGACCGCCTGCCGTGGGTGAGTGGACACAGCCAGATCCGCACTGCGCCCTGCCTGCCCGTCACCCGTGGGCGAGTGGACACAGCCAGATCCGCACTGCGCCCTGCCTGACCGCCTGCCGTGGGTGAGTGGACACAGCCAGATCCGCAGTGCGCCCTGCCTGCCCGTCTCCTGTGGGCGATTGGACACAGCCAGATCCGCACTGCGCCCTGCCTGACCGCCTGTCGTGGGTGAGTGGACACAGCCAGATCCGCACTGCGCCCGGCCTGACCCTCTGCCGTGGGTGAGTGGACACAGCCAGATCCACACTGCGCCCTGCCTGCCCGTCTGCCGTGGGTGAGTGGACACAGCCAGATCCGCACTGCGCCCTGCCTGAGAGTCTCCCGTGGGTGAGTGGACACAGCCAGATCCGCACTGCGCCCTACCTTCCCGTCTCCCATGGGTCAGTGGACACAGCCAGATCCGCACTGCACGCTGCCTGACCGTCCTTCGTGGGTGAGTGGACACCGCCAGATCCGCACTGCGCCCTGCCTGCCCGTCTGCCGTGGGCGAGTGGACACAGCCAGATCCGCACTGCGCCCTGCCTGACCGTCTGCCGTCGGTGAGTGGACACAGCCAGATCCACACTGCGCACTGCCTGCCCGTCTGCCGTGGGCGAGTGGACACAGCCAGATCCGCACTGCGCACTGCCTGACCGTCTGCCGTGGGTGAGTGGACACAGCCAGATCTGCACTGCGCCCTGCATGACCGCCTGCCGTGGGTGAGTGGACACAGCCAGATCCGCACTGCGCGCTGCCTGCCCGTCTCCCGTGGGCGAGTGGACACCGCCAGATCCGCACTGCGCCCTGCCTGCCCGTCTCCAGTGGGCGAGTGGACACAGCCAGATCCGCACTGGGCCCTGCCTGCCCGTCTGCCATGGGCGAGTGGACACAGCCAGATCCGCACTGCGCCCGGCCTGACCGCCTGCCGTGGGTGAGTGGACACAGCCAGATCCGCACTGCGCCCTGCCTGCCCGTCACCCGTGGGCGAGTGGACACAGCCAGATCCGCACTGCGCCCTGCCTGACCGCCTGCCGTGGGTGAGTGGACACAGCCAGATCCGCACTGTGCCCTGCCTGACCGTCTGCCGTGGGTGAGTGGACACAGCCAGATCCGCACTGCGCCCTGCCTGCCCGTCTCCCGTGGGTGAGTGGACACAGCCAGATCCGCACTGCGCCCTGCCTGCCCGTCTCCCGTGGGCGAGTGGACACAGCCAGATCCGCACTGCGCCCTGCCTGCCCGTCTGCCGTGGGCGAGTGGACACAGCCAGATCTGCACTGCGCCCTGCCTGACCTCCTGTCGTGGGTGAGTGGACACAGTCAGATCCGCACTGCGCACGGCCTGACCCTCTGCCGTGGGTGAGTGGACACAGCCAGATCCACACTGCGCCCTGCCTGCCCGTCTGCCGTGGGTGAGTGGACACAGCCAGATCCGCACTGCGCCCTGCCTGTCCGTCTGCCGTGGGCGAGTGGACACAGCCAGATCCGCACTGCACCCTGCCTGACCGTCCTTCGTGGGTGAGTGGACACCGCCAGATCCGCACTGCGCCCTGCCTGCCCGTCTCCCGTGGGTGAGTGGACACAGCCAGATCCGCACTGCGCCCTGCCTGCCCGTCTCCCGTCAGTGAGTGGACACAGCCAGATCCTCACTGCGCCCTGCCTGCCCGTCTCCCGTGGGTGACTGGACACAGCCAGATCCGCACTGCGCGCTGCCTGCCCGTCTCCCGTGGGCGAGTGGACACAGCCAGATCCGCACTGCGCCCTGCCTGCCCGTCTCCCGTGGGCGAGTGGTCACAGCCAGATCCGCACTGCGCCCTGCCTGCCCGTCTCCCGTGGGTGAGTGGACACAGCCAGATCCGCACTGCGCCCTGCCTGACCGCCTGCCGTGGGTGAGTGGACACAGCCAGATCCGCACTGCGCCCTGCCTGCCCGTCTCCCGTGGGCGAGTGGACACAGCCAGATCCGCACTGCGCCCTGCCTGCCCTTCTGCCGTGGGCCAGTGGACATAGCCAGATCCACACAGCACCGTCTCTGCCCATCTCCCGTGGGTGAGTGGACACAGTCGGATCCGCACTGCGCCCTGCCTGCCTGTCTCCCGTGGGTGAGTGGACACAGCCAGATCAGAACTGCGCCCTGCCTGACCGTCTGCCGTGGGTGAGTGGACACAGCCAGATCCGCACTGCGCCCTGCCTGCCCGTCTCCCGTGGGTGAGTGGACATAGCCAGATTCACACAGCACCGTCTCTGCCCATCTCCCGTGGGTGAGTGGACACAGCCGTATCCGCACTGAGCCCTGCCTGCCTGTCTCCCGTGGGTGAGTGGACACAGCCAGATCCGCACTGCGCCCTGCCTGCCCGTCTCCCGTGGGTGAGTGGACACAGCCAGATCCGCACTGCGCCCTGCCTGCCCGTCTCCCGTGGGCGAGGGGACACAGCCAGATCCGCACTGCGCCCTGCCTGCCCGTCTGCCGTGGGTGAGTGGACACAGCCAGATCCGCACTGCGCCCTGCCTGCCCGTCTCCCGTGGGTGAGTGGACACAGCCAGATCCGCACTGCGCCCTGCCTACCCCTCTGCCGTGGGTGAGTGGAAACAGCCAGATCCACACTGCGCCCTGCCTGCCCGTCTGCCGTGGGCGAGCGGACACAGCCAGATCCGCACTGCGCACTGCCTGACCATCTGCCGTGGGTGAGTGGACACAGCCAGATCCGCACTGCGCCCTGCCTGACCGCCTGTCGTGGGTGAGTGGACACAGCCAGATCCGCACTGCGCCCTGCCTGACCGTCTACCGTGGGTGAGTGGACACAGCCAGATCCGCATTGCGCCCTGCCTGACCGTCCTTCGTGGGTGAGTGGACACCGCCAGATCCGCACTGCGCCCTGCCTGCCCGTCTCCCGTGGGTGAGTGGACACAGCCAGATCCGCACTGCGCCCTGCCTGCCCGTCTCCCGTCAGTGAGTGGACACAGCCAGATCCGCACTGCGCCCTGCCTGCCCATCTCCCTCAGTGAGAGGACACAGCCAGATCCACACTGCGCCCTGCCTTCCCGTCTGCCGTGGGCGAGCGGACACAGCGAGATCCGCACTGCGCACTGCCTGACCGTCTGCCGTGGGTGAGTGGACACAGCCAGATCCGCACTGCGCCCTGCCTGACCGCCTCTCGTGGATGAGTGGACACAGCCAGATCCGCACTGCGCCCTGCCTGACCGTCTGCCGTGGGTGAGTGGACACAGCCAGATCCCCACTGCGTCCTGCCTGCCCGTCTCCCGTGGGTGAGTGGACACAGCCAGATCCGCACTGCGCCTTGCCTGCCCATCTCACGTGGGTGAGTGGACACAGCCAGATCCGCACTGCGCTCTACCTGCCCGTCTCCCGTGGGTGAGTGGACACAGCCAGATCCGCACTGCACCCTGCCTGACCGTCCTTCGTGGGTGAGTGGACACCGCCAGATCCGCACTGCGCCCTGCCTGCCCGTCTCCCGTGGGTGAGAGGACACAGCCAGATCCGCACTGCGCCCTGCCTGCCCGTCTCCCGTCAGTGAGTGGACACAGCCAGATCCGCACTGCGCCCTGCCTGCCCGTCTCCCGTGGGTGAGTAGACACAGCCAGATCGGCACTGCGCGCTGCCTGCCCGTCTCCCGTGGGCGAGTGGACACAGCCAGATCCGCACTGCGCCCTGCCTGACCGTCTGCCGTCTGTGAGTGGACACAACCAGATCCACACTGCGCCCTGCCTGCCCGTCTGCCGTGGGCGAGTGGACACAGCCAGATCCGCACTGCGCACTGCCTGACCGTCTGCCGTGGGTGAGTCGACACAGCCAGATCCGTACTGCGCCCTGCCTGACCGCCGGCCGTGGGTGTGTGGACACAGCCAGATCCGCACTGCGCCCTGCCTGACCGTCTGCCATGGGTGAGTGGACACAGCCAGATCCGCACTGCGCCCTGCCTGCCCGTCTGCCGTGGGCGAGTGGACACAGCCAGATCCGCACTGCGCCCTGCCTGACCGTCTGCCGTTGGTGAGTGGACACAGCCAGATCCGCACTGCGCCCTGCCTGCCCATCTGCCGTGGGCGAGAGGACACAGCCAGATCCGCACTGCACCCTGCCTGCCCTTCTGCCGTGGGTGAGTGAACACAGCCAGATCCGCACTACGCCCTGCCTGCCCGAATCCCGTCAGTGAGTGGACACAGCCAGATCCGCACTGCGCCCTACCTGCCCGTCTGCCTTGGGTGAGTGGACACAGCCAGATCTGCACTGCTCCCTGCCTGCCCGTCTGCCGTGGGTGAGTGGAAACAGGCAGATCCGCACTGCGCCTTGCCTGCCCGTCTCCCGTCAGTGAGTGGACACAGCCAGATCCGCACTGCGCCCTGCCTGCCCGTCTGCCGTGGGCGAGTGGACACAGCCAGATCCGCACTGCGCCTTGCCTGCCCGTCTCCAGTGGGCGAGTGGACACAGCCAGATCCGCACTGCGCCCTGCCTGCCCGTCTCCAGTGGGCGAGTGGACACAGCCAGATCCACACTGCGCCCTGCCTGCCCGTCTGCCGTGGGTGAGTGGACACAGCCAGATCCGCACTGCGCCCTGCCTGACCGTCTCCCGTGGGTGAGTGGACACAGCCAGATCCGCACTGCGCCCTGCCTGCCCGTCTGCCGTGGGCGAGTGGACACAGCCCGATCCGCACTGCGCCCTGCCTGACCGTCTGCCGTGGGTGAGTGGACACAGCCAGATCCGCACTGCGCCCTGCCTGCCCGTCTGCCGTGGGCGAGTGGACACTGCCAGATCCGCACTGCGCCCTGCCTGACGGCTGCCGTGGGTGAGTGGACACAGCCAGATCCACACTGCGCCCTGCCTGCCCCTCTGCCGTGGGCGAGTGGACACAGCCAGATCCGCACTGCGCCCTTCCTGACCGTCTGCCGTGGGTGAGTGGACACAGCCAGATCCGCACTGCGCCCTGCCTGCCCGTCTGCCGTGGGCGAGTGGACACAGCCAGATCCGCACTGCGCCCTGCCTGACCGTCTGCCGTGTGTGAGTGGACACAGCCAGATCCGCACTGCGCCCTGCCTGCCCGTCTCCCGTCAGTGAGTGGACACAGCCAGATCCGCACTGCGCCCTGCCTGCCCGTCTCCCGTGGGCGAGTGGACACAGCCAGATCCGCACTGCGCCCTGCCTGCCCGTCTCCCGTGGGCGAGTGGACACAGCCAGATCCGCACTGCGCCCTGCCTGCCCGTCTCCCGTGGGCGAGTGGACACAGCCAGATCCGCACTGCGACCTGCCTGCCCGTCTCCCGTGGGCGAGTGGACACAGCCAGATCCGCACTGCGCCCTGCCTGACCGCCTGCCGTGGGTGAGTGGACACAGCCAGATCCGCACTGCGCCCTGCCTGCCCGTCTCCCGTGGGCGAGTGGACACAGCCAGATCCGCACTGCGCCCTGCCTGCCCTTCTGCCGTGGGCCAGTGGACACAGCCAGATCCGCACTGCGCCCTGCCTGACCGTCTGCCGTGGGTGAGTGGACACAGCCAGATCCGCACTGCGCCCTGCCTGCCCGTCTGCCGTGGGTGAGTGGACACAGCCAGATCCGCACTGCGCCCTGCCTGACCGTCTGCCGTTGGTGAGTGGACACAGCCAGATCCGCACTGCGCCCTGCCTTACCGCCTGTCGTGGGTGAGTGGTCACAGCCAGATCCGTACTGCGCCATGCCAGCCCGTCTGCCGTGGGATAGTGGACATAGCCAGATCCACACAGCACCGTCTCTGCCCATCTCCCGTGGGTGAGTGGATACAGTCGGATCCGCACTTCGCCCTGCCTGCCTGTCTCCCGTGGGTGAGTGGACACAGCCAGATCAGAACTGCGCCCTGCCTGACCGTCTGCCGTGGGTGAGTGGACACAGCCAGATCCGTACTGCGCCCTGCCTGCCCGTCTCCCATGGGTGAGTGGACATAGCCAGATTCACACAGCACCGCCTCTGCCCATCTCCCGTGGGTTAGTGGACACAGCCGTATCCGCACTGAGCCCTGCCTGCCTGTCTCCCGTGGGTGAGTGGACACAGCCAGATCCGCACTGCGCCCTGCCTGCCCGTCTCCCGTGGGTGAGTGGACACAGCCAGATCCGCACTGCGCCCTGCCTGCCCGTCTCCCGTGGGCGAGGGGACACAGCCAGATCCGCACTGCGCCCGGCCTGCCCGTCTGCCATGGGTGAGTGGACACAGCCAGATCCGCACTGCCCCCTGCCTGCCCGTCTCCCGTGGGTGAGTGGACACAGCCCGATCCGCACTGCGCCCTGCCTGACCCTCTGCCGCGGGTGAGTGGACACAGCCAGATCCACACTGCGCCCTGCCTGCCCGTCTGCCGTGGGCGAGCGGACACAGCCAGATCCGCACTGCGCACTGCCTGACCGTCTGCCGTGGGTTAGTGGACACAGCCAGATCCGCACTGCGCCCTGCCTGACCGCCTGTCGTGGGTGAGTGGACACAGCCAGATCCGCACTGCGCCCTGCCTGACCGTCTCCCGTGGGTGAGTGGACACAGCCAGATCCGCACTGCGCCCTGCCTGCCCGTCTCCCGTGGGTGAGTGGACACCGCCAGATCCGCACTGCGCCCTGCCTGCCCGTCTCCCGTCAGTGAGTGGACACAGCCAGATCCGCACTGCGCCCTGCCTGCCCGTCTCCCGTCGGTGAGTGGACACAGCCAGATCCGCACTGCGCGCTGCCTGTCCGTCTCCCGTGGGCGAGTGGACACAGCCAGATCCGCACTGCACCCTGCCTGCCCGTCTGTCGTGGGCGAGTGGACACAGCCAGATCCACACTGTGCCCTGCCTGACCGTCTGCCGTCGGTGAGTGGACACAGCCAGATCCACACTGCGCCCTGCCTGTCCGTCTGCCGTGGGCGAGTGGAGACAGCCAGATCCGCACTGCTCCCTGCCTGACCGTCTGCCGTTGGTGAGTGGACACAGCCAGATCCGCACTGCGCCCTGCCTGCCCGTCTCCCGTGGGTGAGTGGACACAGCCAGATCCGCACTGCGCCCTGCCTGCCTGTCTCCCGTGGGCGAGTAGACACAGCCAGATCCGCACTGCGCCCTGCCTGACCGTCTCCCGTGGGTGAGTGGACACAGCCAGATCCGCAGTGCGCCTTGCCTGCCCGTCTCACATGGGTCAGTGGACACAGCCAGATCCGCACTGCACCTTGCCTGCCCGTCTCCCGTGGGTGAGTGGATACAGTCGGATCCGCACTTCGCCCTGCCTGCCTGTCTCCCGTGGGTGAGTGGACACAGCCAGATCAGAACTGCGCCCTGCCTGACCGTCTGCCGTGGGTGAGTGGACACAGCCAGATCCGTACTGCGCCCTGCCTGCCCGTCTCCCATGGGTGAGTGGACATAGCCAGATTCACACAGCACCGCCTCTGCCCATCTCCCGTGGGTGAGTGGACACAGCCGTATCCGCACTGAGCCCTGCCTGCCTGTCTCCCGTGGGTGAGTGGACACAGCCAGATCCGCACTGCGCCCTGCCTGCCCGTCTCCCGTGGGTGAGTGGACACAGCCAGATCCGCACTGCACCCTGCCTGCCCGTCTCCCGTGGGCGAGGGGACACAGCCAGATCCGCACTGCGCCCGGCCTGCCCGTCTGCCATGGGTGAGTGGACACAGCCAGATCCGCACTGCGCCCTGCCTGCCCGTCTCCCGTGGGTGAGTGGACACAGCCAGATCCGCACTGCGCCCTGCCTGCCCCTCTGCCGCGGGTGAGTGGACACAGCCAGATCCACACTGCGCCCTGCCTGCCCGTCACCGTGGGCGAGCGGACACAGCCAGATCCGCACTGCGCACTGCCTGACCGTCTGCCGTGGGTTAGTGGACACAGCCAGATCCGAACTGCGCCCTGCCTGACCGCCTGTCGTGGGTGAGTGGACACAGCCAGATCCGCACTGCGCCCTGCCTGACCGTCTGCCGTGGGTGAGTGGACACAGCCAGATCCGCACTGCGCCCTGCCTGCCCGTCTCCCGTGGGTGAGTGGACACCGCCAGATCCGCACTGCGTCCTGCCTGCCCGTCTCCCGTCAGTGAGTGGACACAGCCAGATCCGCACTGCGCCCTGCCTGCCCGTCTCCCGTGGGTGAGTGAACACAGCCAGATCCGCACTGCGCCCTGCCTGCCCGTCTCCCGTGGGCGAGTGGACACAGCCAGATCCGCACTGCGCCCTGCCTGCCCGTCTCCCGTGGGCGAGTGGACACAGCCAGATCCGCACTGCGCCCTGCCTGCCCGTCTGCCGTGGGCGAGTGGACACAGCCAGATCCGCACTGCGCCCTGCCTGACCATCTGCCGTGGGTGAGTGGACACAGCCAGATCCGCACTGCGCCCTGCCTGACCGCCTGCCGTGGGTGAGTGGACACAGCCAGATCCGCACTGCGCCCTGCCTGCCCGTCACCCGTGGGCGAGTGGACACAGCCAGATCCGCACTGCGCCCTGCCTGACCGCCTGCCGTGGGTGAGTGGACACAGAGAGATCCGCAGTGCGCCCTGCCTGCCCGTCTCCTTGTGGGCGATTGGACACAGCCAGATCCGCACTGCGCCCTGCCTGACCGCCTGTCGTGGGTGAGTGGACACAGCCAGATCCGCACTGCGCCCGGCCTGACCCTCTGCCGTGGGTGAGTGGACACAGCCAGATCCACACTGCGCCCTGCCTGCCCGTCTGCCGTGGGTGAGTGGACACAGCCAGATCCGCACTGCGCCCTGCCTGAGAGTCTCCCGTGGGTGAGTGGACACAGCCAGATCCGCACTGCGCCCTACCTTCCCGTCTCCCATGGGTCAGTGGACACAGCCAGATCCGCACTGCACGCTGCCTGACCGTCCTTCGTGGGTGAGTGGACACCGCCAGATCCGCACTGCGCCCTGCCTGCCCGTCTGCCGTGGGCGAGTGGACACAGCCAGATCCGCACTGCGCCCTGCCTGACCGTCTGCCGTCGGTGAGTGGACACAGCCAGATCCACACTGCGCACTGCCTGCCCGTCTGCCGTGGGCGAGTGGACACAGCCAGATCCGCACTGCGCACTGCCTGACCGTCTGCCGTGGGTGAGTGGACACAGCCAGATCTGCACTGCGCCCTGCATGACCGCCTGCCGTGGGTGAGTGGACACAGCCAGATCCGCACTGCGCGCTGCCTGCCCGTCTCCCGTGGGCGAGTGGACACCGCCAGATCCGCACTGCGCCCTGCCTGCCCGTCTCCAGTGGGCGAGTGGACACAGCCAGATCCGCACTGGGCCCTGCCTGCCCGTCTGCCATGGGCGAGTGGACACAGCCAGATCCGCACTGCGCCCGGCCTGACCGCCTGCCGTGGGTGAGTGGACACAGCCAGATCCGCACTGTGCCCTGCCTGACCGTCTGCCGTGGGTGAGTGGACACAGCCAGATCCGCACTGCGCCCTGCCTGCCCGTCTCCCGTGGGTGAGTGGACACAGCCAGATCCGCACTGCGCCCTGCCTGCCCGTCTCCCGTGGGCGAGTGGACACAGCCAGATCCGCACTGCGCCTTGCCTGCCCGTCTCACGTGGGTGAGTGGACACAGCCAAATCCGCACTGCACCCTACCTGCCCGTCTCCCGTGGGTGAGTGGACACAGCCAGATCCGCACTGCACCCTGCCTGACCGTCCTTCGTGGGTGAGTGGACACCGCCAGATCCGCACTGCGCCCTGCCTGCCCGTCTCCCGTGGGTGAGTGGACACAGCCAGATCCGCACTGCGCCCTGCCTGCCCGTCTCCCGTCAGTGAGTGGACACAGCCAGATCCTCACTGCGCCCTGCCTGCCCGTCTCCCGTGGGTGACTGGACACAGCCAGATCCGCACTGCGCGCTGCCTGCCCGTCTCCCGTGGGCGAGTGGACACAGCCAGATCCGCACTGCGCCCTGCCTGCCCGTCTCCCGTGGGCGAGTGGTCACAGCCAGATCCGCACTGCGCCCTGCCTGCCCGTCTCCCGTGGGTGAGTGGACACAGCCAGATCCGCACTGCGCCCTGCCTGACCGCCTGCCGTGGGTGAGTGGACACAGCCAGATCCGCACTGCGCCCTGCCTGCCCGTCTCCCGTGGGCGAGTGGACACAGCCAGATCCGCACTGCGCCCTGCCTGCCCTTCTGCCGTGGGCCAGTGGACATAGCCAGATCCACACAGCACCGTCTCTGCCCATCTCCCGTGGGTGAGTGGACACAGTCGGATCCGCACTGCGCCCTGCCTGCCTGTCTCCCGTGGGTGAGTGGACACAGCCAGATCAGAACTGCGCCCTGCCTGACCGTCTGCCGTGGGTGAGTGGACACAGCCAGATCCGCACTGCGCCCTGCCTGCCCGTCTCCCGTGGGTGAGTGGACATAGCCAGATTCACACAGCACCGTCTCTGCCCATCTCCCGTGGGTGAGTGGACACAGCCGTATCCGCACTGCGCCCTGCCTGCCTGTCTCCCGTGGGTGAGTGGACACAGCCAGATCCGCACTGCGCCCTGCCTGCCCGTCTCCCGTGGGTGAGTGGACACAGCCAGATCCGCACTGCGCCCTGCCTGCCCGTCTCCCGTGGGCGAGGGGACACAGCCAGATCCGCACTGCGCCCTGCCTGCCCGTCTGCCGTGGGTGAGTGGACACAGCCAGATCCGCACTGCGCCCTGCCTGCCCGTCTCCCGTGGGTGAGTGGACACAGCCAGATCCGCACTGCGCCCTGCCTACCCCTCTGCCGTGGGTGAGTGGAAACAGCCAGATCCACACTGCGCCCTGCCTGCCCGTCTGCCGTGGGCGAGCGGACACAGCCAGATCCGCACTGCGCACTGCCTGACCATCTGCCGTGGGTGAGTGGACACAGCCAGATCCGCACTGCGCCCTGCCTGACCGCCTGTCGTGGGTGAGTGGACACAGCCAGATCCGCACTGCGCCCTGCCTGACCGTCTACCGTGGGTGAGTGGACACAGCCAGATCCGCATTGCGCCCTGCCTGACCGTCCTTCGTGGGTGAGTGGACACCGCCAGATCCGCACTGCGCCCTGCCTGCCCGTCTCCCGTGGGTGAGTGGACACAGCCAGATCCGCACTGCGCCCTGCCTGCCCGTCTCCCGTCAGTGAGTGGACACAGCCAGATCCGCACTGCGCCCTGCCTGCCCATCTCCCTCAGTGAGAGGACACAGCCAGATCCACACTGCGCCCTGCCTTCCCGTCTGCCGTGGGCGAGCGGACACAGCGAGATCCGCACTGCGCACTGCCTGACCGTCTGCCGTGGGTGAGTGGACACAGCCAGATCCGCACTGCGCCCTGCCTGACCGCCTCTCGTGGATGAGTGGACACAGCCAGATCCGCACTGCGCCCTGCCTGACCGTCTGCCGTGGGTGAGTGGACACAGCCAGATCCCCACTGCGTCCTGCCTGCCCGTCTCCCGTGGGTGAGTGGACACAGCCAGATCCGCACTGCGCCTTGCCTGCCCATCTCACGTGGGTGAGTGGACACAGCCAGATCCGCACTGCGCTCTACCTGCCCGTCTCCCGTGGGTGAGTGGACACAGCCAGATCCGCACTGCACCCTGCCTGACCGTCCTTCGTGGGTGAGTGGACACCGCCAGATCCGCACTGCGCCCTGCCTGCCCGTCTCCCGTGGGTGAGAGGACACAGCCAGATCCGCACTGCGCCCTGCCTGCCCGTCTCCCGTCAGTGAGTGGACACAGCCAGATCCGCACTGCGCCCTGCCTGCCCGTCTCCCGTGGGTGAGTAGACACAGCCAGATCGGCACTGCGCGCTGCCTGCCCGTCTCCCGTGGGCGAGTGGACACAGCCAGATCCGCACTGCGCCCTGCCTGACCGTCTGCCGTCTGTGAGTGGACACAACCAGATCCACACTGCGCCCTGCCTGCCCGTCTGCCGTGGGCGAGTGGACACAGCCAGATCCGCACTGCGCACTGCCTGACCGTCTGCCGTGGGTGAGTCGACACAGCCAGATCCGTACTGCGCCCTGCCTGACCGCCGGCCGTGGGTGTGTGGACACAGCCAGATCCGCACTGCGCCCTGCCTGACCGTCTGCCATGGGTGAGTGGACACAGCCAGATCCGCACTGCGCCCTGCCTGCCCGTCTGCCGTGGGCGAGTGGACACAGCCAGATCCGCACTGCGCCCTGCCTGACCGTCTGCCGTTGGTGAGTGGACACAGCCAGATCCGCACTGCGCCCTGCCTGCCCATCTGCCGTGGGCGAGTGGACACAGCCAGATCCGCACTGCACCCTGCCTGCCCTTCTGCCGTGGGTGAGTGAACACAGCCAGATCCGCACTACGCCCTGCCTGCCCGAATCCCGTCAGTGAGTGGACACAGCCAGATCCGCACTGCGCCCTACCTGCCCGTCTGCCTTGGGTGAGTGGACACAGCCAGATCTGCACTGCTCCCTGCCTGCCCGTCTGCCGTGGGTGAGTGGAAACAGGCAGATCCGCACTGCGCCTTGCCTGCCCGTCTCCCGTCAGTGAGTGGACACAGCCAGATCCGCACTGCGCCCTGCCTGCCCGTCTGCCGTGGGCGAGTGGACACAGCCAGATCCGCACTGCGCCTTGCCTGCCCGTCTCCAGTGGGCGAGTGGACACAGCCAGGTCCGCACTGCGCCCTGCCTGCCCGTCTCCAGTGGGCGAGTGGACACAGCCAGATCCACACTGCGCCCTGCCTGCCCGTCTGCCGTGGGTGAGTGGACACAGCCAGATCCGCACTGCGCCCTGCCTGACCGTCTCCCGTGGGTGAGTGGACACAGCCAGATCCGCACTGCGCCCTGCCTGCCCGTCTGCCGTGGGCGAGTGGACACAGCCCGATCCGCACTGCGCCCTGCCTGACCGTCTGCCGTGGGTGAGTGGACACAGCCAGATCCGCACTGCGCCCTGCCTGCCCGTCTGCCGTGGGCGAGTGGACACTGCCAGATCCGCACTGCGCCCTGCCTGACGGCTGCTGTGGGTGAGTGGACACAGCCAGATCCACACTGCGCCCTGCCTGCCCCTCTGCCGTGGGCGAGTGGACACAGCCAGATCCGCACTGCGCCCTTCCTGACCGTCTGCCGTGGGTGAGTGGACACAGCCAGATCCGCACTGCGCCCTGCCTGCCCGTCTGCCGTGGGCGAGTGGACACAGCCAGATCCGCACTGCGCCCTGCCTGACCGTCTGCCGTGTGTGAGTGGACACAGCCAGATCCGCACTGCGCCCTGCCTGCCCGTCTCCCGTCAGTGAGTGGACACAGCCAGATCCGCACTGCGCCCTGCCTGCCCGTCTCCCGTGGGCGAGTGGACACAGCCAGATCCGCACTGCGCGCTGCCTGCCCGTCTCCCGTGGGCGAGTGGACACAGCCAGATCCGCACTGCGCCCTGCCTGCCCGTCTCCCGTGGGAGAGTGGACACAGCCAGATCCGCACTGCGACCTGCCTGCCCGTCTCCCGTGGGCGAGTGGACACAGCCAGATCCGCACTGCGCCCTGCCTGACCGCCTGCCGTGGGTGAGTGGACACAGCCAGATCCGCACTGCGCCCTGCCTGCCCGTCTCCCGTGGGCGAGTGGACACAGCCAGATCCGCACTGCGCCCTGCCTGCCCTTCTGCCGTGGGCCAGTGGACACAGCCAGATCCGCACTGCGCCCTGCCTGACCGTCTGCCGTGGGTGAGTGGACACAGCCAGATCCGCACTGCGCCCTGCCTGCCCGTCTGCCGTGGGTGAGTGGACACAGCCAGATCCGCACTGCGCCCTGCCTGACCGTCTGCCGTTGGTGAGTGGACACAGCCAGATCCGCACTGCGCCCTGCCTTACCGCCTGTCGTGGGTGAGTGGTCACAGCCAGATCCGTACTGCGCCATGCCAGCCCGTCTGCCGTGGGACAGTGGACATAGCCAGATCCACACAGCACCGTCTCTGCCCATCTCCCGTGGGTGAGTGGATACAGTCGGATCCGCACTTCGCCCTGCCTGCCTGTCTCCCGTGGGTGAGTGGACACAGCCAGATCAGAACTGCGCCCTGCCTGACCGTCTGCCGTGGGTGAGTGGACACAGCCAGATCCGTACTGCGCCCTGCCTGCCCGTCTCCCATGGGTGAGTGGACATAGCCAGATTCACACAGCACCGCCTCTGCCCATCTCCCGTGGGTTAGTGGACACAGCCGTATCCGCACTGAGCCCTGCCTGCCTGTCTCCCGTGGGTGAGTGGACACAGCCAGATCCGCACTGCGCCCTGCCTGCCCGTCTCCCGTGGGTGAGTGGACACAGCCAGATCCGCACTGCGCCCTGCCTGCCCGTCTCCCGTGGGCGAGGGGACACAGCCAGATCCGCACTGCGCCCGGCCTGCCCGTCTGCCATGGGTGAGTGGACACAGCCAGATCCGCACTGCGCCCTGCCTGCCCGTCTCCCGTGGGTGAGTGGACACAGCCAGATCCGCACTGCGCCCTGCCTGACCCTCTGCCGCGGGTGAGTGGACACAGCCAGATCCACACTGCGCACTGCCTGACCGTCTGCCGTGGGTTAGTGGACTCAGCCAGATCCGCACTGCGCCCTGCCTGACCGCCTGTCGTGGGTGAGTGGACACAGCCAGATCCGCACTGCGCCCTGCCTGACCGTCTCCCGTGGGTGAGTGGACACAGCCAGATCCGCACTGCGCCCTGCCTGCCCGTCTCCCGTGGGTGAGTGGACACCGCCAGATCCGCACTGCGCCCTGCCTGCCCGTCTCCCGTCAGTGAGTGGACACAGCCAGATCCGCACTGCGCCCTGCCTGCCCGTCTCCCGTCGGTGAGTGGACACAGCCAGATCCGCACTGCGCGCTGCCTGTCCGTCTCCCGTGGGCGAGTGGACACAGCCAGATCCGCACTGCACCCTGCCTGCCCGTCTGTCGTGGGCGAGTGGACACAGCCAGATCCACACTGTGCCCTGCCTGACCGTCTGCCGTCGGTGAGTGGACACAGCCAGATCCACACTGCGCCCTGCCTGTCCGTCTGCCGTGGGCGAGTGGAGACAGCCAGATCCGCACTGCGCCCTGCCTGACCGTCTGCCGTTGGTGAGTGGACACAGCCAGATCCGCACTGCGCCCTGCCTGCCCGTCTCCCGTGGGTGAGTAGACACAGCCAGATCCGCACTGCGCCCTGCCTGACCGTCTCCCGTGGGTGAGTGGACACAGCCAGATCCGCAGTGCGCCTTGCCTGCCCGTCTCACATGGGTCAGTGGACACAGCCAGATCCGCACTGCACCTTGCCTGCCCGTCTCCCGTGGGTGAGTGGATACAGTCGGATCCGCACTTCGCCCTGCCTGCCTGTCTCTCGTGGGTGAGTGGACACAGCCAGATCAGAACTGCGCCATGCCTGACCGTCTGCCGTGGGTGAGTGGACACAGCCAGATCCGTACTGCGCCCTGCCTGCCCGTCTCCCATGGGTGAGTGGACATAGCCAGATTCACACAGCACCGCCTCTGCCCATCTCCCGTGGGTGAGTGGACACAGCCGTATCCGCACTGAGCCCTGCCTGCCTGTCTCCCGTGGGTGAGTGGACACAGCCAGATCCGCACTGCGCCCTGCCTGCCCGTCTCCCGTGGGTGAGTGGACACAGCCAGATCCGCACTGCGCCCTGCCTGCCCGTCTCCCGTGGGCGAGGGGACACAGCCAGATCCGCACTGCGCCCGGCCTGCCCGTCTGCCATGGGTGAGTGGACACAGCCAGATCCGCACTGCGCCCTGCCTGCCCGTCTCCCGTGGGTGAGTGGACACAGCCAGATCCGCACTGCGCCCTGCCTGCCCCTCTGCCGCGGGTGAGTGGACACAGCCAGATCCACACTGCGCCCTGCCTGCCCGTCTGCCGTGGGCGAGCGGACACAGCCAGATCCGCACTGCGCACTGCCTGACCGTCTGCCGTGGGTTAGTGGACACAGCCAGATCCGAACTGCGCCCTGCCTGACCGCCTGTCGTGGGTGAGTGGACACAGCCAGATCCGCACTGCGCCCTGCCTGACCGTCTCCCGTGGGTGAGTGGACACAGCCAGATCCGCACTGCGCCCTGCCTGCCCGTCTCCCGTGGGTGAGTGGACACCGCCAGATCCGCACTGCGCCCTGCCTGCCCGTCTCCCGTCAGTGAGTGGACACAGCCAGATCCGCACTGCGCCCTGCCTGCCCGTCTCCCGTCGGTGAGTGGACACAGCCAGATCCGCACTGCGCGCTGCCTGTCCGTCTCCCGTGGGCGAGTGGACACAGCCAGATCCGCACTGCGCCCTGCCTGCCCGTCTGTCGTGGGCGAGTGGACACAGCCAGATCCACACTGTGCCCTGCCTGACCGTCTGCCGTCGGTGAGTGGACACAGCCAGATCCACACTGCGCCCTGCCTGTCCGTCTGCCGTGGGCGAGTGGAGACAGCCAGATCCGCACTGCGCCCTGCCTGACCGTCTGCCGTTGGTGAGTGGACACAGCCAGATCCGCACTGCGCCCTGCCTGCCCGTCTCCCGTGGGTGAGTGGACACAGCCAGATCCGCACTGCGCCCTGCCTGCCTGTCTCCCGTGGGCGAGTAGACACAGCCAGATCCACACTGCGCCCTGCCTGACCGTCTCCCGTGGGTGAGTGGACACAGCCAGATCCGCAGTGCGCCTTGCCTGCCCGTGTCACATGGGTCAGTGGACACAGCCAGATCCGCACTGCACCTTGCCTGCCCGTCTCCCGTGGGTGAGTGGACACAGCCAGATCCGCACTGCACCCTGCCTGACCGTCCTTCGTGGGTCAGTGGACACCGCTAGATCCGCACTGCGCCCTGCCTGCTCGTCTCCCGTCAGTGAGTGGACACAGCCAGATCCGCACTGCACCCTGCCTGCCCGTCTCCCGTGGGTGAGTGGACACAGCCAGATCCGCACTGCGCCCTGCCTGCCCGTCTGTCGTGGGCGAGTGGACACAACTAGATCCGCACTGCGCCCTGCCTGACCGTCTGCCGTCGGTGAGTGGACACAGCCAGATCCACACTGCGCCCTGCCTGCCCATCTGCCATGGGTGAGTGGACACAGCCAGATCCGCACTGCGCACTGCCTGACCGTCTTCCGTGGTTGAGTGGACACAGCCAGATCCACACTGCGCCCTGCCTGACTGCCTGCCGTGGGTGAGTGGACACAGCCAGATCCGCACTGCACGCTGCCTGCCCGTCTCCCGTGGGTGAGTGGACACAGCCAGATCCGTACTGCGCGCTGCCTGCCCGTCTGCCGTGGGTGAGTGGACACAGCCCGATCCGCACTGCGCCCTGCCTGACCGTCTGCCGTGGGTGAGTGGACACAGCCAGATCCGCACTGCGCCCTGCCTGACCGTCTCCCGTTGGTGAGTGGACACAGCCAGATCCGCACTGCGCCCTGCCTGCCCGCCTGCCGTGGGTGAGTGGACACAGCCAGATCCGCACTGCGCCTTGCCTGCCCGTCTCCCGTCGGTGAGTGGACACAGCCAGATCCGCACTGCGCCCTGCCTGCCCGTCTGCCGTGGGTGAGTGGACACAGCCAGATCCGCACTGCGCCTTGCCTGCCCGTCTCCCGTGGGTGAGTGGACACAGCCAGATCCGCACTGCGCCCTGCCTGCCCGTCTGCCGTGGGTGAGTGGACACAGCCAGATCCGCACTGCGCCCTACCTGCCCGTCTCCCGTGGGCGAGTGGACACAGCCAGATCCGCACTGAGCCCTGCCTGGCCGTCTGCCGTGGGTGAGTGGACACAGCCAGATCCGCACTGCGCCTTGCCTGCCCGTCTCCCGTCAGTGAGTGGACACAGCCAGATCCGCACTGCGCCCTGCCTGCCCGTCTGCCGTGGGTGAGTGGACACAGCCAGATCCGCACTGCGCCTTGCCTGCCCGTCTCCCGTTGGTGAGTGGACACAGCCAGATCCGCACTGCGCCCTGCCTGCCCGTCTCCCGTGGGTGAGGGGACCCAGCCAGATCCGCACTGCGCCCTGCCTGCCCGTCTCCAGTGGGCGAGTGGATACAGCCAGATCCGCACTGCGCCCTGCCTGCCCGTCTCCCGTGGGTGAGTGGACACAGCCAGATCCTCACTGCACCCTGCCTGACCGTCCTTCGTGGGTGAGTGGACACCGCCAGATCCCCACTGCACCCTGCCTGCCCGTCTCCCGTGGGTGAGTGGACACAGCCAGATCCGCACTGCGCCCTGCCTGCCCGTCTCCCGTCAGTGAGTGGACACAGCCAGATCCGCACTGCGCCCTGAATGCCCGTCTCCCGTGGGTGAGTGGACACAGCCAGATCCGCACTGCGCGCTGCCTGCCCGTCTCCCGTGGGCGAGTGGACACAGCCAGATCCGCACTGCGCCCTGCCTGCCCGTCTCCCGTGGGTGAGTGGACACAGCCAGATCCACACTGCGCCCTGCCTGCCCGTCTGCGTGGGCGAGTGGACACAGCCAGATCCGCACTGCGCCCTGCCTGACCGTCTGCCGTGGGTGAGTGGACACAGCCAGTTCCGCACTGCGCCCTGCTTGACCGTCTGCCGTCGGTGAATGGACACAGCCAGATCCACACTGCGCCCTGCCTGTCCGTCTGCCGTGGGCGAGTGGACACAGCCAGATCCGCACTGCGCCCTGCCTGACCGTCTTCCGTGGGTGAGTGGACACAGCCAGATCAGCACTGCGCCCTGCCTGACCGCCTACCGTGGGCGAGTGAACACAGCAAGATCCGCACTGCGCCCTGCCTGCCCGTCTCCCGTGGGCGAGTGGACACAACCAGATCCGCACTGCACCCTACCTGCCCGTCTCCCGTGGGTGAGTGGACACAGCCAGATCCGCACTGCACCCTGCCTGACCGTCCTTCGTGGGTGAGTGGACACCGCCAGATCCGCACAGCGCCCTGCCTGCCCGTCTCCCGTGGGTGAGTGGACACAGCCAGATCCGCACAGCGCCCTGCCTGCCCGTCTCCCGTCAGTGAGTGGACACAGCCAGATCCGCACTGCGCCCTGCCTGCCCGTCTCCCGTGGGTGAGTGGACACAGCCAGATCCGCACTGCGCGCTGCCTGCCCGTCTCCCGTGGGCGAGTGGACACAGCCAGTTCCGCACTGCGCCCTGCCTGCCCGTCTCCCGTGGGCGAGTGGACACAGCCAGATCCGCACTGCGCCCTGCCTGCCCGTCTCCCGTGGGTGAGTGGACACAGCCAGATCCGCACTGCGCCCTGCCTGACCGCCTGCCGTGGGTGAGTGGACACAGCCAGATCCGCACTGCGCCCTGCCTGCCCGTCTCCCGTGGGCGAGTGGACACAGCCAGATCCGCACTGCGCCCTGCCTGCCCGTCTGCCGTGGGTGAGTGGACACAGCCAGATCCGCACTGCGCCCTGCCTGCCCGTCTTCCGTGGGTGAGTGGACACAGCCAGATCCGCACTGCGCACTGCCTGCCCGTCTCCCGTGTGCGAGTGGACACAGCCAGATCAGCACTGCGCCCTGCCTGCCCGTCTGTCGTGGCTGAGTGGACACAGACAGTTCCACACTGCGCCCTGCCTGACTGTCTGTCGTGGGTGAGTGGACACAGCCAGATCCGCACTGCGCCCTGCCTGCCCGTCTCCCGTGGGTGAGTGGACACAGCCAGATCCGCACTGCGCGCTGCCTGCCCGTCTCCCGTGGGCGAGTGGACACAGCCAGATCCGCACTGCGCCCTGCCTGCCCGTCTCCCGTGGGCGAGTGGACACAGCCAGATCCGCACTGCGCCCTGCCTTCCCGTCTCCCGTGGGTGAGTGGACACAGCCAGATCCGCACTGCGCCCTGCCTGACCGCCTGCCGTGAGTGAGTGGACACAGCCAGATCCGCACTGCGCCCTGCCTGCCCGTCTCCCGTGCGCGAGTGGACACAGCCAGATCCGCACTGCGCCCTGCCTGCCCTTCTGCCGTGGGCCAGTGGACACAGCCAGATCCGCACTGCGACCTGCCTGACCGTCTGCCGTGGGTGAGTGTACACAGCCAGATCCACACTGCGCCCTGCCTGCCCGTCTGCCGTGGGTGAGTGGACACAGCCAGATCCGCACTGCGCCCTGCCTGACCGTCTGCCGTTGGTGAGTGGACACAGCCAGATCCGCACTGCGCCCTGCCTTACCGCCTGTCGTGGGTGAGTGGTCACAGCCAGATCCGTACTGCGCCATGCCTGCCCGTCTGCCGTGGGACAGTGGACATAGCCAGATCCACACAGCACCGTCTCTGCCCATCTCCCGTGGGTGAGTGGACACAGTCGTATCCGCACTGCGCCCTGCCTGCCTGTCTCCCGTGGGTGAGTGGACACAGCCAGATCAGAACTGCGCCCTGCCTGACCGTCTGCCGTGGGTAAGTGGACACAGCCAGATCCGCACTGCGCCCTGCCTGCCCGTCTCCCGTGGGTGAGTGGACATAGCCAGATTCACACAGCACCGTCTCTGCCCATCTCCCGTGGGTGAGTGGACACAGCCAGATCCGCACTGCACGCTGCCTGCCCGTCTGCCGTGGGTGAGTGGACACAGCCCGATCCGCACTGCGCCCTGCCTGATCGTCTGCCGTGGGTGAGTGGTCACAGCCAGATCCGCACAGCGCCCTGCCTGCCCTTCTGCCGTGGGTGAGTGAACACAGCCAGATCCGCACTGCGCCTTGCCTGCCCTTCTGCGTGGGTGAGTGGACACAGCCAGATCCGCACTGCGCCCTGCCTGACCGTCTGCCGTGGGTGAGTGGACACAGCCAGATCCACACTGCGCCCTGCCTGCCCGTCTGCCGTGGGTGAGTGGACACAGCCCGATCCGCACTGCGCCCTGCCTTACCGTCTGCCGAGGGTGAGTGGACACAGCCAGATCCGCACTGCGCCCTGCCTGCCCGTCTGCCGTGGGTGAGTGGACACAGCCCGATCCGCACTGCGCCCTGCCTGACCGTCTGCCGTGGGTGAGTGGACACAGCCAGATCCGCACTGCGCCCTGCCTGCCCTTCTGCCGTGGGTGAGTGAACACAGCCAGATCCGCACTGCGCCTTGCCTGCCCTTCTGCCGTGGGTGAGTGGACACAGCCAGATCCGCACTGCGCCCTGCCTGACCGTCTGCCGTGGGTGAGTGGACACAGCCAGATCCACACTGCGCCCTGCCTGCCCGTCTGCCGTGGGTGAGTGGACACAGCCCAATCCGCACTGCGCCCTGCCTTACCGTCTGCCGAGGGTGAGTGGACACAGCCAGATCCGCACTGCGCCCTGCCTGCCCGTCTGCCGTGGGCGAGTGGACACAGCCAGATCCTCACTGCGTCCTGCCTGCCCTTCTGCCGTGGGTGAATGGACACAGCAAGATCCGCACTGCGCCCTGCCTGCCCGTCTCCCGTCAGTGAGTGGACACAGCCAGATCCGCACTGCGCCCTGCCTGCCCGTCTCCCGTGGGCGAGGGGACACAGCCAGATCCGCACTGCGCCCTGCCTGCCCGTCTGCCTTGGGTGAGTGGACACAGCCAGATCCGCACTGCGCCCTGCCTGCCCGTCTCCCGTGGGTGAGTGGACACAGCCAGATCCCCACTGCGCCCTGCCTGCCCCTCTGCCGTGGGTGAGTGGACACAGCCAGATCCACACTGCGCCCTGCCTGCCCGTCTGCCGTGGGCGAGCGGACACAGCCAGATCCGCACTGCGCACTGCCTGACCGTCTGCCGTGGGTGAGTGTACACAGCCAGATCCGCACTGCGCCCTGCCTGACCGCCTGTCGTGGGTGAGTGGACACAGCCAGATCCGCACTGCGCCCTGCCTGACCGTCTGCCGTGGGTGAGTGGACACAGCCAGATCCGCACTGCGCCCTGCCTGTCCATCTGCCGTGGGCGAGTGGAGACAGCCAGATCCGCACTGCGCCCTGCCTGACCGTCTGCCGTGGGTGAGTGGACACAGCCAGATCCGCACTGCCCCCTGCCTGACCGCCTGCCGTGGGTGAGTGGACACAGCCAGATCCGCACTGCGCCCTGCCTGCCCGTCTCCCGTGGGCGAGTGGACACAGCCAGATCCGCACTGCGCCCTGCCTGCCCTTCTGCCGTGGGTGAGTGGACACAGCCAGATCCGCACTGCGCCCTGCCTGCCCGTCTCCCGTCAGTGAGTGGACACAGCCAGATCCGCACTGCGCCCTGCCTGCCCGTCTCCCGTGGGTGAGTGGACACAGCCAGATCCGCACTGCGCCCTTCCTGCCTGTCTCCCGTGGGCGAGTAGACACACCCAGATCCGCACTGCGCCCTGCCTGACCGTCTCCCGTGGGTGAGTGGACACAGCCAGATCCGCAGTGCGCCTTGCCTGCCCGTCTCACATGGGTGAGTTGACACAGCCAGATCCGCACTGCACCTTGCATGCCCGTCTCCCGTGGGTGAGTGGAAACAGCCAGATCCGCACTGCACCCTGCCTGACCGTCCTTCGTGGGTGAGTGGACACCGCCAGATCCGCACTGCGCCCTGCCTGCTCGTCTCCCGTCAGTGAGTGGACACAGCCAGATCCGCACTGCACCCTGCCTGCCCGTCTCCCGTTGGTGAGTGGACACAGCCAGATCCGCACTGCGCCCTGCCTGCCCGTCTGTCGTGGGCGAGTGGACACAGCTAGATCCGCACTGCGCCCTGCCTGACCGTCTGCCGTCGGTGAGTGGACACAGCCAGATCCACACTGCGCCCTGCCTGCCCATCTGCCATGGGCGAGTGGACACAGCCAGATCCGCACTGCGCACTGCCTGACCGTCTTCCGTGGGTGAGTGGACACAGCCAGATACGCACTGCGCCCTGCCTGACCGCCTGCCGTGGGTGAGTGGACACAGCCAGATCCGCACTGCGCCCTGCCTGCCCGTCTGCCGTGGGCGAGTGGACACAGCCAGATCCGCACTGCGCCCTGCCTGACCGTCTGCCGTGGGTGAGTGGACACAGCCAGATCCACACTGCGCCTTGCCTGACTGCCTGCCGTGGGTGAGTGGACACAGCCAGATCCGCACTGCGCCCTGCCTGCCCGTCTCCCGTGGGCGAGTGGACACAGCCAGATCCGCACTGCGCCCTGCCTTCCCTTCTGCCGTGGGCCAGTGGACACAGCCAAATCCGCACTGCGCCCTCCCTGACCGTCTGCCGTGGGTGAGTGGACACAGCCAGATCCACACTGCGCCCTGCATGCCCGTCTGCCGTGGGTGAGTGGACACAGCCAGATCCGCACTGCGCCCTGCCTGACCGTCTGCCGTTGGTGGGTGGACACAGCCAGATCCGCACTGCGCCCTGCCTTACCGCCTGTTGTGGGTGAGTGGTCACAGCCAGATCCGTACTGCGCCCTGCCTGCCCGTCTGCTGTGGGACAGTGGACATAGCCAGATCCACACAGCACCGTCTCTGCCCATCTCCCGTGGGTGAGTGGACACAGCCAGATCCGCACTGCGCCTAGCCTACCCGTCTGCCGTGGCGAGTGGACACAGCCAGATCCATACTGCGCCCTGCCTGACCGTCTGCAGTGGGCGAGTGGACACAGCCAGATCTGCACTGCGCACTGCCTGACCGTCTGCCGTGGGCAAGTGGACACAGCCAGATCCGCACTGCGCCCTGCCTGCCCGTCTTCCGTGGGTCACTGGACACAGCCAGATCCGCACTGCACCTTGCCTGCCCGTCTCCCGTCAGTGAGTGGACATAGCCAGATCCGCACTGTGCCCTGCCTGCCCGTCTGCCGTGGGTGAGTGGACACAGCCAGATCCGCACTGCGCCCTGCCTGACCGTCTCCCGTGGGTGAGTGGACACAGCCAGATCCGCACTGCGCCTTGCCTGCCCGTCGCACGTGGGTGAGTGGACACAGCCAGATCCGCACTGCGCCCTACCTGCCCGTCTCCCGTGAGTGAGTGGACACAGCCAGATCCGCACTGCACCCTGCCAGACCATCCTTCGTGGGTGAGTGGACACCGCCAGATCCGCACTGCGCCCTGCCTGCCCGTCTCCCGTGGGTGAGTGGACACAGCCAGATCCGCACTGCGCCCTGCCTGCCCGTCTGTCGTGGGCGAGTGGACACAGCCAGATCCGCACTGCGCCCTGCCTGACCGTCTGCCGTCGGTGAGTGGACACAGCCAGATCCACACTGCGCCGTGCCTGCCCGTCTGCCGTGGGCGAGTGGACACAGCCAGATCCGCACTGCGCACTGCCTGACCGTCTGCCGTGGGTGAGTCGACACAGCCAGATCCGCACTGCGCCCTGCCTGCCCGTCTGTCGTGGGCGAGTGGACACAGCCATATCCGCACTGCGCCCTGCCTGCCCGTCTGCCGTGGGTGAGTGGACACAGCCAGATCCGCACTGCGCCCTGCCTGACCGTCTCCCGTGGGTGAGTGGACACAGCCACATCCGCACTGCGCCTTGTCTGCCCGTCGCACGTGGGTGAGTGGACACAGCCAGATCCGCACTGCGCCCTACCTGCCCGTCTCCCGTGAGTGAGTGGACACAGCCAGATCCGCACTGCAGCCTGCCAGACCGTCCTTCGTGGGTGAGTGGACACCGCCAGATCCGCACTGCGCCCTGCCTGCCCGTCACCCGTGGGTGAGTGGACACAGCCAGATCCGCACTGCGCCCTGCCTGCCCGTCTGTCGTGGGCGAGTGAACACAGCCAGATCCGCACTGCGCCCTGCCTGCCTGTCTCCCGTGGGTGAGTGGACACAGCCAGATCCACACTGCGCCGTGCCTGCCCGTCTGCCGTGGGCGAGTGGACACAGCCAGATCCGCACTGCGCACTGCCTGACCGTCTGCCGTGGGTGAGTCGACACAGCCAGATCCGCACTGCGCCCTGCCTGACCGCCTGCCGTGGGTGAGTGGACACAGCCAGATCCGAACTGCGCCCTGCCTGACCGTCTGCCGTGGGTGAGTGGACACAGCCAGATCCACACTGCGCCCTGCCTGCCCGTCTGCCGTGGGCGAGTGGACACAGCCAGATCCGCACTGCGCCCTGCCTGACCGTCTGCCGTCGGTGAGTGGACACAGCCAGATCCACACTGCGCCGTGCCTGCCCGTCTGCCGTGGGCGAGTGGACACAGCCAGATCCGCACTGCGCACTGCCTGACCGTCTGCCGTGGGTGAGTCGACACAGCCAGATCCGCACTGCGCCCTGCCTGCCCGTCTGTCGTGGGCGAGTGGACACAGCCATATCCGCACTGCGCCCTGCCTGCCCGTCGGCCGTGGGTGAGTGGACACAGCCAGATCCGCACTGCGCCCTGCCTGACCGTCTCCCGTGGGTGAGTGGACACAGCCAGATCCGCACTGCGCCTTGTCTGCCCGTCGCACGTGGGTGAGTGGACACAGCCAGATCCGCACTGCGCCCTACCTGCCCGTCTCCCGTGAGTGAGTGGACACAGCCAGATCCGCACTGCACCCTGCCAGACCGTCCTTCGTGGGTGAGTGGACACCGCCAGATCCGCACTGCGCCCTGCCTGCCCGTCACCCGTGGGTGAGGGGACACAGCCAGATCCGCACTGCGCCCTGCCTGCCCGTCTGTCGTGGGCGAGTGAACACAGCCAGATCCGCACTGCGCCCTGCCTGACCGTCTGCCGTCGGTGAGTGGACACAGCCAGATCCACACTGCGCCGTGCCTGCCCGTCTGCCGTGGGCGAGTGGACACAGCCAGATCCGCACTGCGCACTGCCTGACCGTCTGCCGTGGGTGAGTCGACACAGCCAGATCCGCACTGCGCCCTGCCTGACCGCCTGCCGTGGGTGAGTGGACACAGCCAGATCCGCACTGCGCCCTGCCTGACCGTCTGCCGTGGGTGAGTGTAAACAGCCAGATCCACACTGCGCCCTGCCTGCCCGTCTGCCGTGGGTGAGTGGACACAGCCAGATCCGCACTGCTCCCTGCCTGACCGTCTGCCGTGGGTGAGTGGACACAGCCAGATCCGCACTGCGCCCTGCCTGACCGCCTGCCGTGGGTGAGTGGACACAGCCAGATCCGCACTGCGCCCTGCCTGCCCGTCTCCCGTGGGCGAGTGGACACAGCCAGTTCCACACTGCGCCCTGCCTGCCCTTCTGCCGTGGGCCAGTGGACACAGCCAGATCCGCACTGCGCCCTGCCTTACCGCCTGTTGTGGGTGAGTGGTCACAGCCAGATCCGCACTGCGCCCTGCCTGACCGTCTGCCGTGGGTGAGTGGACACAGCCAGATCCACACTGCGCCCTGCCTGCCCGTCTGCCGTGGGCGAGTGGACACAGCCAGATCCGCACTGCGCCCTGCCTGACCGTCTGCCGTCGGTGAGTGGACACAGCCAGATCCACACTGCGCCGTGCCTGCCCGTCTGCCGTGGGCGAGTGGACACAGCCAGATCCGCACTGCGCACTGCCTGACCGTCTGCCGTGGGCGAGTCGACACAGCCAGATCCGCACTGCGCCCTGCCTGCCCGTCTCCCGTGGGCGAGTGGACACTGCCAGATCCGCACTGCGCCCTGCCTGCCCTTCTGCCGTGGGCCAGTGGACACAGCCAGATCCGCACTGCGCCCTGCCTGACCGTCTGCCGTGGGTGAGTGGACACAGCCAGATCCACACTGCGCCCTGCCTGCCCGTCTGCCGTGGGTGAGTGGACACAGCCAGATCCGCACTGCGCCCTGCCTGACCATCTGCCGTTGGTGAGTGGACACAGCCAGATCCGCACTGCGCCCTGCCTTACCGCCTGTCGTGGGTGAGTGGTCACAGCCAGATCCGTACTGCGCCCTGCCTGCCCGTCTGCCGTGGGACAGTGGACATAGCCAGATCCACACAGCACCGTCTCTGCCCATCTCCCGTGGGAGAGTGGACACAGCCAGATCCGCACTGCGCCCTGCCTGACCGCCTGCCGTGGGTGAGTGGACACAGCCAGATCCGCACTGCGCCCTGCCTGCCCGTCTCCCGTAGGCGAGTGGACACAGCCAGTTCCGCACTGCGCCCTGCCTGCCCTTCTGCCGTGGGCCAGTGGACACAGCCAGATCCGCACTGCGCCCTGCCTTACCGCCTGTTGTAGGTGAGTGGTCACAGCCAGATCCGTACTGCGCCCTGCCTGCCCGTCTGCTGTGGGACAGTGGACATAGCCAGATCCACACAGCACCGTCTAAGCCCATCTCCCGTGGGTGAGTGGACACAGCCAGATCCGCACTGCGCCTAGCCTACCCGTCTGCCGTGGGCGAGTGGACACAGCCAGATCCATACTGCGCCCTGCCTGACCGTCTGCAGTGGGCGAGTGGACACAGCCAGATCCGCACTGCGCCCTGCCTGACCGTCTGCCGTGGGCGAGTGGACACAGCCAGATCCGCACTGCGCCCTGCCTGCCCGTCTTCCGTGGGTCACTGGACACAGCCAGATCCGCACTGCACCTTGCCTGCCCGTCTCCCGTCAGTGAGTGGACATAGCCAGATCCGCACTGTGCCCTGCCTGCCCGTCTCCCGTGGGTGAGTGGACACAGCAAGATCCGCACTGCGCGCTGCCTGCCCGTCTCCCGTGGGCGAGTGGAAACAGCCAGATCTGCACTGCGCGCTGCCTGCCCGTCTGTCGTGGGCGAGTGGACACAGCCATATCCGCACTGCGCCCTGCCTGCCCGTCTGCCGTGGGTGAGTGGACACAGCCAGATCCGCACTGCGCCCTGCCTGACCGTCTCCCGTGGGTGAGTGGACACAGCCAGATCCGCACTGCGCCTTGCCTGCCCGTCGCACGTGGGTGAGTGGACACAGCCAGATCCGCACTGCGCCCTACCTGCCCGTCTCCCGTGAGTGAGTGGACACAGCCAGATCCGCACTGCACCCTGCCAGACCGTCCTTCGTGGGTGAGTGGACACCGCCAGATCCGCACTGCGCCCTGCCAGCCCGTCTCCGGTGGGCGAGTGGAAACAGCCAGATCCGCACTGCGCGCTGCCTGCCCGTCTGTCGTGGGCGAGTGGACACAGCCATATCCGCACTGCGCCCTGCCTGCCCGTCTGCCGTCGGTGAGTGGACACAGCCAGATCCGCCCTGCGCCCTGCCTGACCGTCTCCCGTGGGTGAGTGGACACAGCCAGATCCGCACTGCGCCTTGCCTGCCCGTCGCACGTGGGTGAGTGGACACAGCCAGATCCGCACTGCGCCCTACCTGCCCGTCTCCCGTGAGTGAGTGGACACAGCCAGATCCGCACTGCACCCTTCCAGACCGTCCTTCGTGGGTGAGTGGACACCGCCAGATCCGCACTGCGCCCTGCCTGCCCGTCTCCCGTGGGTGAGTGGACACAGCCAGATCCGCACTGCGCCCTGCCTGCCCGTCTGCCGTGGGCGAGTGGACACAGCCAGATCCGCACTGCACCCTGCCAGACCGTCCTTCGTGGGAGAGTGGACACCGCCAGATCCGCACTGCGCCCTGCCTGCCCGTCACCCGTGGGTGAGTGGACACAGCCAGATCCGCACTGCGCCCTGCCTGCCCGTCTGTCGTGGGCGAGTGAACACAGCCAGATCCGCACTGCGCCCTGCCTGACCGTCTGCCGTCGGTGAGTGGACACAGCCAGATCCACACTGCGCCGTGCCTGCCCGTCTGACGTGGGCGAGTGGACACAGCCAGATCCGCACTGCGCACTGCCTGACCGTCTGCCGTGGGTGAGTCGACACAGCCAGATCCGCACTGCGCCCTGCCTGACCGCCTGCCGTGGGTGAGTGGACACAGCCAGATCCGCACTGCGCCCTGCCTGACCGTCTGCCGTGGGTGAGTGGACACAGCCAGATCCACACTGCGCCCTGCCTGCCCGTCTGCCGTGGGCGAGTGGACACAGCCAGATCCGCACTGCTCCCTGCCTGTCCGTCTGCCGTGGGTGAGTGGACACAGCCAGATCCGCACTGCGCCCTGCCTGACCGCCTGCCGTGGGTGAGTGGACACAGCCAGATCCGCACTGCGCCCTGCCTGCCCGTCTCCCGTGGGCGAGTGGACACAGCCAGTTCCGCACTGCGCCCTGCCTGCCCTTCTGCCGTGAGCCAGTGGACACAGCCAGATCCGCACTGCGCCCTGCCTGACCGTCTGCCGTGGGTGAGTGGACACAGCCAGATCCACACTGCGCCCTGCATGCCCGTCTGCCGTGGGTGAGTGAACACAGCCAGATCCGCACTGCGCCCTGCCTGACCGTCTGCCGTTGGTGGGTGGACACAGCCAGATCCGCACTGCGCCCTGCCTTACCGCCTGTTGTGGGTGAGTGGTCACAGCCAGATCCGTACTGCGCCCTGCCTGCCCGTCTGCTGTGGGACAGTGGACATAGCCAGATCCACACAGCACCGTCTCTGCCCATCTCCCGTGGGTGAGTGGACACAGCCAGATCCGCACTGCGCCTAGCCTACCCGTCTGCCGTGGGCGAGTGGACACAGCCAGATCCATACTGCGCCCTGCCTGACCGTCTGCAGTGGGCGAGTGGACACAGCCAGATCCGCACTGCGCCCTGCCTGACCGTCTGCCGTGGGCGAGTGGACACAGCCAGATCCGCACTGCGCCCTGCCTGCCCGTCTTCCGTGGGTCACTGGACACAGCCAGATCCGCACTGCACCTTGCCTGCCCGTCTCCCGTCAGTGAGTGGACATAGCCAGATCCGCACTGTGCCCTGCCTGCCCGTCTCCCGTGGGTGAGTGGACACAGCAAGATCCGCACTGCGCGCTGCCTGCCCGTCTCCCGTGGGCGAGTGGAAACAGCCAGATCCGCACTGCGCGCTGCCTGTCCGTCTGTCGTGGGCGAGTGGACACAGCCATATCCGCACTGCGCCCTGCCTGCCCGTCTGCCGTGGGTGAGTGGACACAGCCAGATCCGCACTGCGCCCTGCCTGACCGTCTCCCGTGGGTGAGTGGACACAGCCAGATCCGCACTGCGCCTTGCCTGCCCGTCGCACGTGGGTGAGTGGACACAGCCAGATCTGCACTGCGCCCTACCTGCCCGTCTCCCGTGAGTGAGTGGACACAGCCAGATCCGCACTGCACCCTGCCAGACCGTCCTTCGTGGGTGAGTGGACACTGCCAGATCCGCACTGCGCCCTGCCTGCCCGTCTCCCGTGGGCGAGTGGAAACAGCCAGATCCGCACTGCGCGCTGCCTGCCCGTCTGTCGTGGGCGAGTGGACACAGCCATATCCGCACTGCGCCCTGCCTGCCCGTCTGCCGTCGGTGAGTGGACACAGCCAGATCCGCACTGCGCCCTGCCTGACCGTCTCCCGTGGGTGAGTGGACACAGCCAGATCCGCACTGCGCCTTGCCTGCCCGTCGCACGTGGGTGAGTGGACACAGCCAGATCCGCACTGCGCCCTACCTGCCCGTCTCCCGTGAGTGAGTGGACACAGCCAGATCCGCACTGCACCCTGCCAGACCGTCCTTCGTGGGTGAGTGGACACCGCCAGATCCGCACTGCGCCCTGCCTGCCCGTCTCCCGTGGGCGAGTGGAAACAGCCAGATCCGCACTGCGCGCTGCCTGCCCGTCTGTCGTGGGCGAGTGGACACAGCCATATCCGCACTGCGCCCTGCCTGCTCGTCTGCCGTCGGTGAGTGGACACAGCCAGATCCGCACTGCGCCCTGCCTGACCATCTCCCGTGGGTGAGTGGACACAGCCAGATCCGCACTGCGCCTTGCCTGCCCGTCGCACGTGGGTGAGTGGACACAGCCAGATCCGCACTGCGCCCTACCTGCCCGTCTCCCGTGAGTGAGTTGACACAGCCAGATCCGCACTGCACCCTGCCAGACCGTACTTCGTGGGTGAGTGGACACCGCCAGATCCGCACTGCGCCCTGCCTGCCCGTCTCCCGTGGGCGAGTGGACACAGCCAGTTCCGCACTGCGCCCTGCCTGCCCTTCTGCCGTGGGCCAGTGGACACAGCCAGATCCGCACTGCGCCCTGCCTTACCGCCTGTTGTGGGTGAGTGGTCACAGCCAGATCCGTACTGCGCCCTGCCTGCCCGTCTGCTGTGGGACAGTGGACATAGCCAGATCCACACAGCACCGTCTCTGCCCATCTCCCGTGGGTGAGTGGACACAGCCAGATTCGCACTGCGCCTAGCCTACCCGTCTGCCGTGGGCGAGTGGACACAGCCAGATCCATACTGCGCCCTGCCTGACCGTCTGCAGTGGGCGAGTGGACACAGCCAGATCCGCACTGCGCCCTGCCTGACCGTCTGCCGTGGGCGAGTGGACACAGCCAGATCCGCACTGCGCCCTGCCTGACCGTCTGCCGTGGGCGAGTGGACACAGCCAGATCCGTACTGCGCCCTGCCTGCCCGTCTTCCGTGGGTCACTGGACACAGCCAGATCCGCACTGCACCTTGCCTGCCCGTCTCCCGTCAGTGAGTGGACATAGCCAGATCCGCACTGTGCCCTGCCTGCCCGTCTCCCGTGGGTGAGTGGACACAGCAAGATCCGCACTGCGCGCTGCCTGCCCGTCTCCCGTGGGCAAGTGGAAACAGCCAGATCCGCACTGCGCGCTGCCTGCCCGTCTGTCGTGGGCGAGTGGACACAGCCATATCCGCACTGCGCCCTGCCTGCCCGTCTGCCGTGGGTGAGTGGACACAGCCAGATCCGCACTGCGCCCTGCCTGACCGTCTCCTGTGGGTGAGTGGACACAGCCAGATCCGCACTGCGCCTTGCCTGCCCGTCGCACGTGGGTGAGTGGACACAGCCAGATCCGCACTGCGCCCTACCTGCCCGTCTCCCGTGAGTGAGTGGACACAGCCAGATCCGCACTGCACCCTGCCAGACCGTCCTTCGTGGGTGAGTGGACACCGCCAGATCCGCACTGCGCCCTGCCTGCCCGTCACCCGTGGGTGAGTGGACACAGCCAGATCCGCACTGCGCCCTGCCTGCCCGTCTGTCGTGGGCGAGTGAACACAGCCAGATCCGCACTGCGCCCTGCCTGACCGTCTGCCGTCGGTGAGTGGACACAGCCAGATCCACACTGCGCCGTGCCTGCCCGTCTGACGTGGGCGAGTGGACACAGCCAGATCCGCACTGCGCACTGCCTGACCGTCTGCCGTGGGTGAGTGTACACAGCCAGATCCGCACTGCGCCCTGCCTGACCGCCTGTCGTGGGTGAGTGGACACAGCCAGATCCGCACTGCGCCCTGCCTGACCGTCTGCCGTGGGTGAGTGGACACAGCCAGATCCGCACTGCGCCCTGCCTGTCCATCTGCCGTGGGCGAGTGGAGACAGCCAGATCCGCACTGCGCCCTGCCTGACCGTCTGCCGTGGGTGAGTGGACACAGCCAGATCCGCACTGCCCCCTGCCTGACCGCCTGCCGTGGGTGAGTGGACACAGCCAGATCCGCACTGCGCCCTGCCTGCCCGTCTCCCGTGGGCGAGTGGACACAGCCAGATCCGCACTGCGCCCTGCCTGCCCTTCTGCCGTGGGTGAGTGGACACAGCCAGATCCGCACTGCGCCCTGCCTGCCCGTCTCCCGTCAGTGAGTGGACACAGCCAGATCCGCACTGCGCCCTGCCTGCCCGTCTCCCGTGGGTGAGTGGACACAGCCAGATCCGCACTGCGCCCTTCCTGCCTGTCTCCCGTGGGCGAGTAGACACACCCAGATCCGCACTGCGCCCTGCCTGACCGTCTCCCGTGGGTGAGTGGACACAGCCAGATCCGCAGTGCGCCTTGCCTGCCCGTCTCACATGGGTGAGTTGACACAGCCAGATCCGCACTGCACCTTGCATGCCCGTCTCCCGTGGGTGAGTGGAAACAGCCAGATCCGCACTGCACCCTGCCTGACCGTCCTTCGTGGGTGAGTGGACACCGCCAGATCCGCACTGCGCCCTGCCTGCTCGTCTCCCGTCAGTGAGTGGACACAGCCAGATCCGCACTGCACCCTGCCTGCCCGTCTCCCGTTGGTGAGTGGACACAGCCAGATCCGCACTGCGCCCTGCCTGCCCGTCTGTCGTGGGCGAGTGGACACAGCTAGATCCGCACTGCGCCCTGCCTGACCGTCTGCCGTCGGTGAGTGGACACAGCCAGATCCACACTGCGCCCTGCCTGCCCATCTGCCATGGGCGAGTGGACACAGCCAGATCCGCACTGCGCACTGCCTGACCGTCTTCCGTGGGTGAGTGGACACAGCCAGATACGCACTGCGCCCTGCCTGACCGCCTGCCGTGGGTGAGTGGACACAGCCAGATCCGCACTGCGCCCTGCCTGCCCGTCTGCCGTGGGCGAGTGGACACAGCCAGATCCGCACTGCGCCCTGCCTGACCGTCTGCCGTGGGTGAGTGGACACAGCCAGATCCACACTGCGCCTTGCCTGACTGCCTGCCGTGGGTGAGTGGACACAGCCAGATCCGCACTGCGCCCTGCCTGCCCGTCTCCCGTGGGCGAGTGGACACAGCCAGATCCGCACTGCGCCCTGCCTTCCCTTCTGCCGTGGGCCAGTGGACACAGCCAAATCCGCACTGCGCCCTCCCTGACCGTCTGCCGTGGGTGAGTGGACACAGCCAGATCCACACTGCGCCCTGCATGCCCGTCTGCCGTGGGTGAGTGGACACAGCCAGATCCGCACTGCGCCCTGCCTGACCGTCTGCCGTTGGTGGGTGGACACAGCCAGATCCGCACTGCGCCCTGCCTTACCGCCTGTTGTGGGTGAGTGGTCACAGCCAGATCCGTACTGCGCCCTGCCTGCCCGTCTGCTGTGGGACAGTGGACATAGACAGATCCACACAGCACCGTCTCTGCCCATCTCCCGTGGGTGAGTGGACACAGCCAGATCCGCACTGCGCCTAGCCTACCCGTCTGCCGTGGGCGAGTGGACACAGCCAGATCCATACTGCGCCCTGCCTGACCGTCTGCAGTGGGCGAGTGGACACAGCCAGATCTGCACTGCGCCCTGCCTGACCGTCTGCCGTGGGCAAGTGGACACAGCCAGATCCGCACTGCGCCCTGCCTGCCCGTCTTCCGTGGGTCACTGGACACAGCCAGATCCGCACTGCACCTTGCCTGCCCGTCTCCCGTCAGTGAGTGGACATAGCCAGATCCGCACTGTGCCCTGCCTGCCCGTCTGCCGTGGGTGAGTGGACACAGCCAGATCCGCACTGCGCCCTGCCTGACCGTCTCCCGTGGGTGAGTGGACACAGCCAGATCCGCACTGCGCCTTGCCTGCCCGTCGCACGTGGGTGAGTGGACACAGCCAGATCCGCACTGCGCCCTACCTGCCCGTCTCCCGTGAGTGAGTGGACACAGCCAGATCCGCACTGCACCCTGCCAGACCATCCTTCGTGGGTGAGTGGACACCGCCAGATCCGCACTGCGCCCTGCCTGCCCGTCTCCCGTGGGTGAGTGGACACAGCCAGATCCGCACTGCGCCCTGCCTGCCCGTCTGTCGTGGGCGAGTGGACACAGCCAGATCCGCACTGCGCCCTGCCTGACCGTCTGCCGTCGGTGAGTGGACACAGCCAGATCCACACTGCGCCGTGCCTGCCCGTCTGCCGTGGGCGAGTGGAAACAGCCAGATCCGCACTGCGCACTGCCTGACCGTCTGCCGTGGGTGAGTCGACACAGCCAGATCCGCACTGCGCCCTGCCTGCCCGTCTGTCGTGGGCGAGTGGACACAGCCATATCCGCACTGCGCCCTGCCTGCCCGTCTGCCGTGGGTGAGTGGACACAGCCAGATCCGCACTGCGCCCTGCCTGACCGTCTCCCGTGGGTGAGTGGACACAGCCACATCCGCACTGCGCCTTGTCTGCCCGTCGCACGTGGGTGAGTGGACACAGCCAGATCCGCACTGCGCCCTACCTGCCCGTCTCCCGTGAGTGAGTGGACACAGCCAGATCCGCACTGCACCCTGCCAGACCGTCCTTCGTGGGTGAGTGGACACCGCCAGATCCGCACTGCGCCCTGCCTGCCCGTCACCCGTGGGTGAGTGGACACAGCCAGATCCGCACTGCGCCCTGCCTGCCCGTCTGTCGTGGGCGAGTGAACACAGCCAGATCCGCACTGCGCCCTGCCTGCCTGTCTCCCGTGGGTGAGTGGACACAGCCAGATCCACACTGCGCCGTGCCTGCCCGTCTGCCGTGGGCGAGTGGACACAGCCAGATCCGCACTGCGCACTGCCTGACCGTCTGCCGTGGGTGAGTCGACACAGCCAGATCCGCACTGCGCCCTGCCTGACCGCCTGCCGTGGGTGAGTGGACACAGCCAGATCCGAACTGCGCCCTGCCTGACCGTCTGCCGTGGGTGAGTGGACACAGCCAGATCCACACTGCGCCCTGCCTGCCCGTCTGCCGTGGGCGAGTGGACACAGCCAGATCCGCACTGCGCCCTGCCTGACCGTCTGCCGTCGGTGAGTGGACACAGCCAGATCCACACTGCGCCGTGCCTGCCCGTCTGCCGTGGGCGAGTGGACACAGCCAGATCCGCACTGCGCACTGCCTGACCGTCTGCCGTGGGTGAGTCGACACAGCCAGATCCGCACTGCGCCCTGCCTGCCCGTCTGTCGTGGGCGAGTGGACACAGCCATATCCGCACTGCGCCCTGCCTGCCCGTCGGCCGTGGGTGAGTGTACACAGCCAGATCCGCACTGCGCCCTGCCTGACCGTCTCCCGTGGGTGAGTGGACACAGCCAGATCCGCACTGCGCCTTGTCTGCCCGTCGCACGTGGGTGAGTGGACACAGCCAGATCCGCACTGCGCCCTACCTGCCCGTCTCCCGTGAGTGAGTGGACACAGCCAGATCCGCACTGCACCCTGCCAGACCGTCCTTCGTGGGTGAGTGGACACCGCCAGATCCGCACTGCGCCCTGCCTGCCCGTCACCCGTGGGTGAGGGGACACAGCCAGATCCGCACTGCGCCCTGCCTGCCCGTCTGTCGTGGGCGAGTGAACACAGCCAGATCCGCACTGCGCCCTGCCTGACCGTCTGCCGTCGGTGAGTGGACACAGCCAGATCCACACTGCGCCGTGCCTGCCCGTCTGCCGTGGGCGAGTGGACACAGCCAGATCCGCACTGCGCACTGCCTGACCGTCTGCCGTGGGTGAGTCGACACAGCCAGATCCGCACTGCGCCCTGCCTGACCGCCTGCCGTGGGTGAGTGGACACAGCCAGATCCGCACTGCGCCCTGCCTGACCGTCTGCCGTGGGTGAGTGTAAACAGCCAGATCCACACTGCGCCCTGCCTGCCCGTCTGCCGTGGGCGAGTGGACACAGCCAGATCCGCACTGCTCCCTGCCTGACCGTCTGCCGTGGGTGAGTGGACACAGCCAGATCCGCACTGCGCCCTGCCTGACCGCCTGCCGTGGGTGAGTGGACACAGCCAGATCCGCACTGCGCCCTGCCTGCCCGTCTCCCGTGGGCGAGTGGACACAGCCAGTTCCGCACTGCGCCCTGCCTGCCCTTCTGCCGTGGGCCAGTGGACACAGCCAGATCCGCACTGCGCCCTGCCTTACCGCCTGTTGTGGGTGAGTGGTCACAGCCAGATCCGCACTGCGCCCTGCCTGACCGTCTGCCGTGGGTGAGTGGACACAGCCAGATCCACACTGCGCCCTGCCTGCCCGTCTGCCGTGGGCGAGTGGACACAGCCAGATCCGCACTGCGCCCTGCCTGACCGTCTGCCGTCGGTGAGTGGACACAGCCAGATCCACACTGCGCCGTGCCTGCCCGTCTGCCGTGGGCGAGTGGACACAGCCAGATCCGCACTGCGCACTGCCTGACCGTCTGCCGTGGGCGAGTCGACACAGCCAGATCCGCACTGCGCCCTGCCTGCCCGTCTCCCGTGGGCGAGTGGACACTGCCAGATCCGCACTGCGCCCTGCCTGCCCTTCTGCCGTGGGCCAGTGGACACAGCCAGATCCGCACTGCGCCCTGCCTGACCGTCTGCCGTGGGTGAGTGGACACAGCCAGATCCACACTGCGCCCTGCCTGCCCGTCTGCCGTGGGTGAGTGGACACAGCCAGATCCGCACTGCGCCCTGCCTGACCATCTGCCGTTGGTGAGTGGACACAGCCAGATCCGCACTGCGCCCTGCCTTACCGCCTGTCGTGGGTGAGTGGTCACAGCCAGATCCGTACTGCGCCCTGCCTGCCCGTCTGCCGTGGGACAGTGGACATAGCCAGATCCACACAGCACCGTCTCTGCCCATCTCCCGTGGGAGAGTGGACACAGCCAGATCCGCACTGCGCCCTGCCTGACCGCCTGCCGTGGGTGAGTGGACACAGCAAGATCCGCACAGCGCCCTGCCTGCCCTTCTGCCGTGGGTGAGTGAACACAGCCAGATCCGCACTGCGCCTTGCCTGCCCTTCTGCGTGGGTGAGTGGACACAGCCAGATCCGCACTGCGCCCTGCCTGACCGTCTGCCGTGGGTGAGTGGACACAGCCAGATCCACACTGCGCCCTGCCTGCCCGTCTGCCGTGGGTGAGTGGACACAGCCCGATCCGCACTGCGCCCTGCCTTACCGTCTGCCGAGGGTGAGTGGACACAGCCAGATCCGCACTGCGCCCTGCCTGCCCGTCTGCCGTGGGTGAGTGGACACAGCCCGATCCGCACTGCGCCCTGCCTGACCGTCTGCCGTGGGTGAGTGGACACAGCCAGATCCGCACTGCGCCCTGCCTGCCCTTCTGCCGTGGGTGAGTGAACACAGCCAGATCCGCACTGCGCCTTGCCTGCCCTTCTGCCGTGGGTGAGTGGACACAGCCAGATCCGCACTGCGCCCTGCCTGACCGTCTGCCGTGGGTGAGTGGACACAGCCAGATCCACACTGCGCCCTGCCTGCCCGTCTGCCGTGGGTGAGTGGACACAGCCCAATCCGCACTGCGCCCTGCCTTACCGTCTGCCGAGGGTGAGTGGACACAGCCAGATCCGCACTGCGCCCTGCCTGCCCGTCTGCCGTGGGCGAGTGGACACAGCCAGATCCTCACTGCGCCCTGCCTGCCCTTCTGCCGTGGGTGAATGGACACAGCAAGATCCGCACTGCGCCCTGCCTGCCCGTCTCCCGTCAGTGAGTGGACACAGCCAGATCCGCACTGCGCCCTGCCTGCCCGTCTCCCGTGGGCGAGGGGACACAGCCAGATCCGCACTGCGCCCTGCCTGCCCGTCTGCCTTGGGTGAGTGGACACAGCCAGATCCGCACTGCGCCCTGCCTGCCCGTCTCCCGTGGGTGAGTGGACACAGCCAGATCCGCACTGCGCCCTGCCTGCCCCTCTGCCGTGGGTGAGTGGACACAGCCAGATCCACACTGCACCCTTCCTTCCCCTTCTGCCGTGGGCGAGCGGACACAGCCAGATCCGCACTGCGCACTGCCTGACCGTCTGCCGTGGGTGAGTGTACACAGCCAGATCCGCACTGCGCCCTGCCTGACCGCCTGTCGTGGGTGAGTGGACACAGCCAGATCCGCACTGCGCCCTGCCTGACCGTCTGCCGTGGGTGAGTGGACACAGCCAGATCCGCACTGCGCCCTGCCTGTCCATCTGCCGTGGGCGAGTGGAGACAGCCAGATCCGCACTGCCCCCTGCCTGACCGCCTGCCGTGGGTGAGTGGACACAGCCAGATCCGCACTGCGCCCTGCCTGCCCGTCTCCCGTGGGCGAGTGGACACAGCCAGATCCGCACTGCGCCCTGCCTGCCCTTCTGCCGTGGGTGAGTGGACACAGCCAGATCCGCACTGCGCCCTGCCTGCCCGTCTCCCGTCAGTGAGTGGACACAGCCAGATCCGCACTGCGCCCTGCCTGCCCGTCTCCCGTGGGTGAGTGGACACAGCCAGATCCGCACTGCGCCCTTCCTGCCTGTCTCCCGTGGGCGAGTAGACACACCCAGATCCGCACTGCGCCCTGCCTGACCGTCTCCCGTGGGTGAGTGGACACAGCCAGATCCGCAGTGCGCCTTGCCTGCCCGTCTCACATGGGTGAGTTGACACAGCCAGATCCGCACTGCACCTTGCATGCCCGTCTCCCGTGGGTGAGTGGAAACAGCCAGATCCGCACTGCACCCTGCCTGACCGTCCTTCGTGGGTGAGTGGACACCGCCAGATCCGCACTGCGCCCTGCCTGCTCGTCTCCCGTCAGTGAGTGGACACAGCCAGATCCGCACTGCACCCTGCCTGCCCGTCTCCCGTTGGTGAGTGGACACAGCCAGATCCGCACTGCGCCCTGCCTGCCCGTCTGTCGTGGGCGAGTGGACACAGCTAGATCCGCACTGCGCCCTGCCTGACCGTCTGCCGTCGGTGAGTGGACACAGCCAGATCCACACTGCGCCCTGCCTGCCCATATGCCATGGGCGAGTGGACACAGCCAGATCCGCACTGCGCACTGCCTGACCGTCTTCCGTGGGTGAGTGGACACAGCCAGATACGCACTGCGCCCTGCCTGACCGCCTGCCGTGGGTGAGTGGACACAGCCAGATCCGCACTGCGCCCTGCCTGCCCGTCTGCCGTGGGCGAGTGGACACAGCCAGATCCGCACTGCGCCCTGCCTGACCGTCTGCCGTGGGTGAGTGGACACAGCCAGATCCACACTGCGCCTTGCCTGACTGCCTGCCATGGGTGAGTGGACACAGCCAGATCCGCACTGCGCCCTGCCTGCCCGTCTCCCGTGGGCGAGTGGACACAGCCAGATCCGCACTGCGCCCTGCCTTCCCTTCTGCCGTGGGCCAGTGGACACAGCCAAATCCGCACTGCGCCCTCCCTGACCGTCTGCCGTGGGTGAGTGGAGACAGCCAGATCCACACTGCGCCCTGCATGCCCGTCTGCCGTGGGTGAGTGGACACAGCCAGATCCGCACTGCGCCCTGCCTGACCGTCTGCCGTTGGTGGGTGGACACAGCCAGATCCGCACTGCGCCCTGCCTTACCGCCTGTTGTGGGTGAGTGGTCACAGCCAGATCCGTACTGCGCCCTGCCTGCCCGTCTGCTGTGGGACAGTGGACATAGCCAGATCCACACAGCACCGTCTCTGCCCATCTCCCGTGGGTGAGTGGACACAGCCAGATCCGCACTGCGCCTAGCCTACCCGTCTGCCGTGGGCGAGTGGACACAGCCAGATCCATACTGCGCCCTGCCTGACCGTCTGCAGTGGGCGAGTGGACACAGCCAGATCTGCACTGCGCCCTGCCTGACCGTCTGCCGTGGGCAAGTGGATACAGCCAGATCCGCACTGCGCCCTGCCTGCCCGTCTTCCGTGGGTCACTGGACACAGCCAGATCCGCACTGCACCTTGCCTGCCCGTCTCCCGTCAGTGAGTGGACATAGCCAGATCCGCACTGTGCCCTGCCTGCCCGTCTGCCGTGGGTGAGTGGACACAGCCAGATCCGCACTGCGCCCTGCCTGACCGTCTCCCGTGGGTGAGTGGACACAGCCAGATCCGCACTGCGCCTTGCCTGCCCGTCGCACGTGGGTGAGTGGACACAGCCAGATCCGCACTGCGCCCTACCTGCCCGTCTCCCGTGAGTGAGTGGACACAGCCAGATCCGCACTGCACCCTGCCAGACCATCCTTCGTGGGTGAGTGGACACCGCCAGATCCGCACTGCGCCCTGCCTGCCCGTCTCCCGTGGGTGAGTGGACACAGCCAGATCCGCACTGCGCCCTGCCTGCCCGTCTGTCGTGGGCGAGTGGACACAGCCAGATCCGCACTGCGCCCTGCCTGACCGTCTGCCGTCGGTGAGTGGACACAGCCAGATCCACACTGCGCCGTGCCTGCCCGTCTGCCGTGGGCGAGTGGACACAGCCAGATCCGCACTGCGCACTGCCTGACCGTCTGCCGTGGGTGAGTCGACACAGCCAGATCCGCACTGCGCCCTGCCTGCCCGTCTGTCGTGGGCGAGTGGACACAGCCATATCCGCACTGCGCCCTGCCTGCCCGTCTGCCGTGGGTGAGTGGACACAGCCAGATCCGCACTGCGCCCTGCCTGACCGTCTCCCGTGGGTGAGTGGACACAGCCACATCCGCACTGCGCCTTGTCTGCCCGTCGCACGTGGGTGAGTGGACACAGCCAGATCCGCACTGCGCCCTACCTGCCCGTCTCCCGTGAGTGAGTGGACACAGCCAGATCCGCACTGCAGCCTGCCAGACCGTCCTTCGTGGGTGAGTGGACACCGCCAGATCCGCACTGCGCCCTGCCTGCCCGTCACCCGTGGGTGAGTGGACACAGCCAGATCCGCACTGCGCCCTGCCTGCCCGTCTGTCGTGGGCGAGTGAACACAGCCAGATCCGCACTGCGCCCTGCCTGCCTGTCTCCCGTGGGTGAGTGGACACAGCCAGATCCACACTGCGCCGTGCCTGCCCGTCTGCCGTGGGCGAGTGGACACAGCCAGATCCGCACTGCGCACTGCCTGACCGTCTGCCGTGGGTGAGTCGACACAGCCAGATCCGCACTGCGCCCTGCCTGACCGCCTGCCGTGGGTGAGTGGACACAGCCAGATCCGAACTGCGCCCTGCCTGACCGTCTGCCGTGGGTGAGTGGACACAGCCAGATCCACACTGCGCCCTGCCTGCCCGTCTGCCGTGGGCGAGTGGACACAGCCAGATCCGCACTGCGCCCTGCCTGACCGTCTGCCGTCGGTGAGTGGACACAGCCAGATCCACACTGCGCCGTGCCTGCCCGTCTGCCGTGGGCGAGTGGACACAGCCAGATCCGCACTGCGCACTGCCTGACCGTCTGCCGTGGGTGAGTCGACACAGCCAGATCCGCACTGCGCCCTGCCTGCCCGTCTGTCGTGGGCGAGTGGACACAGCCATATCCGCACTGCGCCCTGCCTGCCCGTCGGCCGTGGGTGAGTGGACACAGCCAGATCCGCACTGCGCCCTGCCTGACCGTCTCCCGTGGGTGAGTGGACACAGCCAGATCCGCACTGCGCCTTGTCTGCCCGTCGCACGTGGGTGAGTGGACACAGCCAGATCCGCACTGCGCCCTACCTGCCCGTCTCCCGTGAGTGAGTGGACACAGCCAGATCCGCACTGCACCCTGCCAGACCGTCCTTCGTGGGTGAGTGGACACCGCCAGATCCGCACTGCGCCCTGCCTGCCCGTCACCCGTGGGTGAGGGGACACAGCCAGATCCGCACTGCGCCCTGCCTGCCCGTCTGTCGTGGGCGAGTGAACACAGCCAGATCCGCACTGCGCCCTGCCTGACCGTCTGCCGTCGGTGAGTGGACACAGCCAGATCCACACTGCGCCGTGCCTGCCCGTCTGCCGTGGGCGAGTGGACACAGCCAGATCCGCACTGCGCACTGCCTGACCGTCTGCCGTGGGTGAGTCGACACAGCCAGATCCGCACTGCGCCCTGCCTGACCGCCTGCCGTGGGTGAGTGGACACAGCCAGATCCGCACTGCGCCCTGCCTGACCGTCTGCCGTGGGTGAGTGTAAACAGCCAGATCCACACTGCGCCCTGCCTGCCCGTCTGCCGTGGGCGAGTGGACACAGCCAGATCCGCACTGCTCCCTGCCTGACCGTCTGCCGTGGGTGAGTGGACACAGCCAGATCCGCACTGCGCCCTGCCTGACCGCCTGCCGTGGGTGAGTGGACACAGCCAGATCCGCACTGCGCCCTGCCTGCCCGTCTCCCGTGGGCGAGTGGACACAGCCAGTTCCGCACTGCGCCCTGCCTGCCCTTCTGCCGTGGGCCAGTGGACACAGCCAGATCCGCACTGCGCCCTGCCTTACCGCCTGTTGTGGGTGAGTGGTCACAGCCAGATCCGCACTGCGCCCTGCCTGACCGTCTGCCGTGGGTGAGTGGACACAGCCAGATCCACACTGCGCCCTGCCTGCCCGTCTGCCGTGGGCGAGTGGACACAGCCAGATCCGCACTGCGCCCTGCCTGACCGTCTGCCGTCGGTGAGTGGACACAGCCAGATCCACACTGCGCCGTGCCTGCCCGTCTGCCGTGGGCGAGTGGACACAGCCAGATCCGCACTGCGCACTGCCTGACCGTCTGCCGTGGGCGAGTCGACACAGCCAGATCCGCACTGCGCCCTGCCTGCCCGTCTCCCGTGGGCGAGTGGACACTGCCAGATCCGCACTGCGCCCTGCCTGCCCTTCTGCCGTGGGCCAGTGGACACAGCCAGATCCGCACTGCGCCCTGCCTGACCGTCTGCCGTGGGTGAGTGGACACAGCCAGATCCACACTGCGCCCTGCCTGCCCGTCTGCCGTGGGTGAGTGGACACAGCCAGATCCGCACTGCGCCCTGCCTGACCATCTGCCGTTGGTGAGTGGACACAGCCAGATCCGCACTGCGCCCTGCCTTACCGCCTGTCGTGGGTGAGTGGTCACAGCCAGATCCGTACTGCGCCCTGCCTGCCCGTCTGCCGTGGGACAGTGGACATAGCCAGATCCACACAGCACCGTCTCTGCCCATCTCCCGTGGGAGAGTGGACACAGCCAGATCCGCACTGCGCCCTGCCTGACCGCCTGCCGTGGGTGAGTGGACACAGCCAGATCCGCACTGCGCCCTGCCTGCCCGTCTCCCGTAGGCGAGTGGACACAGCCAGTTCCGCACTGCGCCCTGCCTGCCCTTCTGCCGTGGGCCAGTGGACACAGCCAGATCCGCACTGCGCCCTGCCTTACCGCCTGTTGTAGGTGAGTGGTCACAGCCAGATCCGTACTGCGCCCTGCCTGCCCGTCTGCTGTGGGACAGTGGACATAGCCAGATCCACACAGCACCGTCTAAGCCCATCTCCCGTGGGTGAGTGGACACAGCCAGATCCGCACTGCGCCTAGCCTACCCGTCTGCCGTGGGCGAGTGGACACAGCCAGATCCATACTGCGCCCTGCCTGACCGTCTGCAGTGGGCGAGTGGACACAGCCAGATCCGCACTGCGCCCTGCCTGACCGTCTGCCGTGGGCGAGTGGACACAGCCAGATCCGCACTGCGCCCTGCCTGCCCGTCTTCCGTGGGTCACTGGACACAGCCAGATCCGCACTGCACCTTGCCTGCCCGTCTCCCGTCAGTGAGTGGACATAGCCAGATCCGCACTGTGCCCTGCCTGCCCGTCTCCCGTGGGTGAGTGGACACAGCAAGATCCGCACTGCGCGCTGCCTGCCCGTCTCCCGTGGGCGAGTGGAAACAGCCAGATCTGCACTGCGCGCTGCCTGCCCGTCTGTCGTGGGCGAGTGGACACAGCCATATCCGCACTGCGCCCTGCCTGCCCGTCTGCCGTGGGTGAGTGGACACAGCCAGATCCGCACTGCGCCCTGCCTGACCGTCTCCCGTGGGTGAGTGGACACAGCCAGATCCGCACTGCGCCTTGCCTGCCCGTCGCACGTGGGTGAGTGGACACAGCCAGATCCGCACTGCGCCCTACCTGCCCGTCTCCCGTGAGTGAGTGGACACAGCCAGATCCGCACTGCACCCTGCCAGACCGTCCTTCGTGGGTGAGTGGACACCGCCAGATCCGCACTGCGCCCTGCCAGCCCGTCTCCGGTGGGCGAGTGGAAACAGCCAGATCCGCACTGCGCGCTGCCTGCCCGTCTGTCGTGGGCGAGTGGACACAGCCATATCCGCACTGCGCCCTGCCTGCCCGTCTGCCGTCGGTGAGTGGACACAGCCAGATCCGCCCTGCGCCCTGCCTGACCGTCTCCCGTGGGTGAGTGGACACAGCCAGATCCGCACTGCGCCTTGCCTGCCCGTCGCACGTGGGTGAGTGGACACAGCCAGATCCGCACTGCGCCCTACCTGCCCGTCTCCCGTGAGTGAGTGGACACAGCCAGATCCGCACTGCACCCTTCCAGACCGTCCTTCGTGGGTGAGTGGACACCGCCAGATCCGCACTGCGCCCTGCCTGCCCGTCTCCCGTGGGTGAGTGGACACAGCCAGATCCGCACTGCGCCCTGCCTGCCCGTCTGCCGTGGGCGAGTGGACACAGCCAGATCCGCACTGCACCCTGCCAGACCGTCCTTCGTGGGAGAGTGGACACCGCCAGATCCGCACTGCGCCCTGCCTGCCCGTCACCCGTGGGTGAGTGGACACAGCCAGATCCGCACTGCGCCCTGCCTGCCCGTCTGTCGTGGGCGAGTGAACACAGCCAGATCCGCACTGCGCCCTGCCTGACCGTCTGCCGTCGGTGAGTGGACACAGCCAGATCCACACTGCGCCGTGCCTGCCCGTCTGACGTGGGCGAGTGGACACAGCCAGATCCGCACTGCGCACTGCCTGACCGTCTGCCGTGGGTGAGTCGACACAGCCAGATCCGCACTGCGCCCTGCCTGACCGCCTGCCGTGGGTGAGTGGACACAGCCAGATCCGCACTGCGCCCTGCCTGACCGTCTGCCGTGGGTGAGTGGACACAGCCAGATCCACACTGCGCCCTGCCTGCCCGTCTGCCGTGGGCGAGTGGACACAGCCAGATCCGCACTGCTCCCTGCCTGTCCGTCTGCCGTGGGTGAGTGGACACAGCCAGATCCGCACTGCGCCCTGCCTGACCGCCTGCCGTGGGTGAGTGGACACAGCCAGATCCGCACTGCGCCCTGCCTGCCCGTCTCCCGTGGGCGAGTGGACACAGCCAGTTCCGCACTGCGCCCTGCCTGCCCTTCTGCCGTGAGCCAGTGGACACAGCCAGATCCGCACTGCGCCCTGCCTGACCGTCTGCCGTGGGTGAGTGGACACAGCCAGATCCACACTGCGCCCTGCATGCCCGTCTGCCGTGGGTGAGTGAACACAGCCAGATCCGCACTGCGCCCTGCCTGACCGTCTGCCGTTGGTGGGTGGACACAGCCAGATCCGCACTGCGCCCTGCCTTACCGCCTGTTGTGGGTGAGTGGTCACAGCCAGATCCGTACTGCGCCCTGCCTGCCCGTCTGCTGTGGGACAGTGGACATAGCCAGATCCACACAGCACCGTCTCTGCCCATCTCCCGTGGGTGAGTGGACACAGCCAGATCCGCACTGCGCCTAGCCTACCCGTCTGCCGTGGGCGAGTGGACACAGCCAGATCCATACTGCGCCCTGCCTGACCGTCTGCAGTGGGCGAGTGGACACAGCCAGATCCGCACTGCGCCCTGCCTGACCGTCTGCCGTGGGCGAGTGGACACAGCCAGATCCGCACTGCGCCCTGCCTGCCCGTCTTCCGTGGGTCACTGGACACAGCCAGATCCGCACTGCACCTTGCCTGCCCGTCTCCCGTCAGTGAGTGGACATAGCCAGATCCGCACTGTGCCCTGCCTGCCCGTCTCCCGTGGGTGAGTGGACACAGCAAGATCCGCACTGCGCGCTGCCTGCCCGTCTCCCGTGGGCGAGTGGAAACAGCCAGATCCGCACTGCGCGCTGCCTGTCCGTCTGTCGTGGGCGAGTGGACACAGCCATATCCGCACTGCGCCCTGCCTGCCCGTCTGCCGTGGGTGAGTGGACACAGCCAGATCCGCACTGCGCCCTGCCTGACCGTCTCCCGTGGGTGAGTGGACACAGCCAGATCCGCACTGCGCCTTGCCTGCCCGTCGCACGTGGGTGAGTGGACACAGCCAGATCTGCACTGCGCCCTACCTGCCCGTCTCCCGTGAGTGAGTGGACACAGCCAGATCCGCACTGCACCCTGCCAGACCGTCCTTCGTGGGTGAGTGGACACTGCCAGATCCGCACTGCGCCCTGCCTGCCCGTCTCCCGTGGGCGAGTGGAAACAGCCAGATCCGCACTGCGCGCTGCCTGCCCGTCTGTCGTGGGCGAGTGGACACAGCCATATCCGCACTGCGCCCTGCCTGCCCGTCTGCCGTCGGTGAGTGGACACAGCCAGATCCGCACTGCGCCCTGCCTGACCGTCTCCCGTGGGTGAGTGGACACAGCCAGATCCGCACTGCGCCTTGCCTGCCCGTCGCACGTGGGTGAGTGGACACAGCCAGATCCGCACTGCGCCCTACCTGCCCGTCTCCCGTGAGTGAGTGGACACAGCCAGATCCGCACTGCACCCTGCCAGACCGTCCTTCGTGGGTGAGTGGACACCGCCAGATCCGCACTGCGCCCTGCCTGCCCGTCTCCCGTGGGCGAGTGGAAACAGCCAGATCCGCACTGCGCGCTGCCTGCCCGTCTGTCGTGGGCGAGTGGACACAGCCATATCCGCACTGCGCCCTGCCTGCTCGTCTGCCGTCGGTGAGTGGACACAGCCAGATCCGCACTGCGCCCTGCCTGACCATCTCCCGTGGGTGAGTGGACACAGCCAGATCCGCACTGCGCCTTGCCTGCCCGTCGCACGTGGGTGAGTGGACACAGCCAGATCCGCACTGCGCCCTACCTGCCCGTCTCCCGTGAGTGAGTTGACACAGCCAGATCCGCACTGCACCCTGCCAGACCGTACTTCGTGGGTGAGTGGACACCGCCAGATCCGCACTGCGCCCTGCCTGCCCGTCTCCCGTGGGCGAGTGGACACAGCCAGTTCCGCACTGCGCCCTGCCTGCCCTTCTGCCGTGGGCCAGTGGACACAGCCAGATCCGCACTGCGCCCTGCCTTACCGCCTGTTGTGGGTGAGTGGTCACAGCCAGATCCGTACTGCGCCCTGCCTGCCCGTCTGCTGTGGGACAGTGGACATAGCCAGATCCACACAGCACCGTCTCTGCCCATCTCCCGTGGGTGAGTGGACACAGCCAGATTCGCACTGCGCCTAGCCTACCCGTCTGCCGTGGGCGAGTGGACACAGCCAGATCCATACTGCGCCCTGCCTGACCGTCTGCAGTGGGCGAGTGGACACAGCCAGATCCGCACTGCGCCCTGCCTGACCGTCTGCCGTGGGCGAGTGGACACAGCCAGATCCGCACTGCGCCCTGCCTGACCGTCTGCCGTGGGCGAGTGGACACAGCCAGATCCGTACTGCGCCCTGCCTGCCCGTCTTCCGTGGGTCACTGGACACAGCCAGATCCGCACTGCACCTTGCCTGCCCGTCTCCCGTCAGTGAGTGGACATAGCCAGATCCGCACTGTGCCCTGCCTGCCCGTCTCCCGTGGGTGAGTGGACACAGCAAGATCCGCACTGCGCGCTGCCTGCCCGTCTCCCGTGGGCAAGTGGAAACAGCCAGATCCGCACTGCGCGCTGCCTGCCCGTCTGTCGTGGGCGAGTGGACACAGCCATATCCGCACTGCGCCCTGCCTGCCCGTCTGCCGTGGGTGAGTGGACACAGCCAGATCCGCACTGCGCCCTGCCTGACCGTCTCCTGTGGGTGAGTGGACACAGCCAGATCCGCACTGCGCCTTGCCTGCCCGTCGCACGTGGGTGAGTGGACACAGCCAGATCCGCACTGCGCCCTACCTGCCCGTCTCCCGTGAGTGAGTGGACACAGCCAGATCCGCACTGCACCCTGCCAGACCGTCCTTCGTGGGTGAGTGGACACCGCCAGATCCGCACTGCGCCCTGCCTGCCCGTCACCCGTGGGTGAGTGGACACAGCCAGATCCGCACTGCGCCCTGCCTGCCCGTCTGTCGTGGGCGAGTGAACACAGCCAGATCCGCACTGCGCCCTGCCTGACCGTCTGCCGTCGGTGAGTGGACACAGCCAGATCCACACTGCGCCGTGCCTGCCCGTCTGACGTGGGCGAGTGGACACAGCCAGATCCGCACTGCGCACTGCCTGACCGTCTGCCGTGGGTGAGTCGACACAGCCAGATCCGCACTGCGCCCTGCCTGACCGCCTGCCGTGGGTGAGTGGACACAGCCAGATCCGCACTGCGCCCTGCCTGACCGTCTGCCGTGGGTGAGTGGACACAGCCAGATCCACACTGCGCCCTGCCTGCCCGTCTGCCGTGGGCGAGTGGACACAGCCAGATCCGCACTGCTCCCTGCCTGACCGTCTGCCGTGGGTGAGTGGACACAGCCAGATCCGCACTGCGCCCTGCCTGACCGCCTGCCGTGGGTGAGTGGACACAGCCAGATCCGCACTGCGCCCTGCCTGCCCGTCTCCCGTGGGCGAGTGGACACAGCCAGTTCCGCACTGCGCCCTGCCTGCCCTTCTGCCGTGGGCCAGTGGACACAGCCAGATCCGCACTGCGCCCTGCCTGACCGTCTGCCGTGGGTGAGTGGACACAGCCAGATCCACACTGCGCCCTGCATGCCCGTCTGCCGTGGGTGAGTGGACACAGCCAGATCCGCACTGCGCCCTGCCTGACCGTCTGCCGTTGGTGGGTGGACACAGCCAGATCCGCACTGCGCCCTGCCTTACCGCCTGTTGTGGGTGAGTGGTCACAGCCAGATCCGTACTGCGCCCTGCCTGCCCGTCTGCTGTGGGACAGTGGACATAGCCAGATCCACACAGCACCGTCTCTGCCCATCTCCCGTGGGTGAGTGGACACAGCCAGATCCGCACTGCGCCTAGCCTACCCGTCTGCCGTGGGCGAGTGGACACAGCCAGATCCATACTGCGCCCTGCCTGACCGTCTGCAGTGGGCGAGTGGACACAGCCAGATCCGCACTGCGCCCTGCCTGACCGTCTCCCGTGAGTGAGTGGACACAGCCAGATCCGCACTGCACCCTGCCAGACCGTCCTTCGTGGGTGAGTGGACACCGCCAGATCCGCACTGCGCCCTGCCTGCCCGTCTCCCGTGGGCGAGTGGAAACAGCCAGATCCGCACTGCGCGCTGCCTGCCCGTCTGTCGTGGGCGAGTGGACACAGCCATATCCGCACTGCGCCCTGCCTGCCCGTCTGCCGTCGGTGAGTGGACACAGCCAGATCCGCACTGCGCCCTGCCTGACCGTCTCCCGTGGGTGAGTGGACACAGCCAGATCCGCACTGCGCCTTGCCTGCCCGTCGCACGTGGGTGAGTGGACACAGCCAGATCCGCACTGCGCCCTACCTGCCCGTCTCCCGTGAGTGAGTGAACACAGCCAGATCCGCACTGCACCCTGCCAGACCGTCCTTCGTGGGTGAGTGGACACCGCCAGATCCGCACTGCGCCCTGCCTGCCCGTCTCCCGTGGGCGAGTGGAAACAGCCAGATCCGCACTGCGCGCTGCCTGCCCGTCTGTCGTGGGCGAGTGGACACAGCCATATCCGCACTGCGCCCTGCCTGCCCGTCTGCCGTCGGTGAGAGGACACAGCCAGATCCGCACTGCGCCCTGCCTGACCGTCTCCCGTGGGTGAGTGGACACAGCCAGATCCGCACTGCGCCTTGCCTGCCCGTCGCACGTGGGTGAGTGGACACAGCCAGATCCGCACTGCGCCCTACCTGCCCGTCTCCCGTGAGTGAGTGGACACAGCCAGATCCGCACTGCACCCTGCCAGACCGTACTTCGTGGGTGAGTGGACACCGCCAGATCCGCACTGCGCCCTGCCTGCCCGTCTCCCGTGGGTGAGTGGACACAGCCAGATCCGCACTGCGCCCTGCCTGCCCGTCTGCCATGGGCGAGTGGACACAGCCAGATCCGCACTGCGCCCTGCCTGACCGTCTGCCGTCGGTGAGTGGACACAGCCAGATCCACACTGCGCCGTGCCTGCCCGTCTGCCGTGGGCGAGTGGACACAGCCAGATCCGCACTGCGCACTGCCTGACCGTCTGCCGTGGGTGAGTCGACACAGCCAGATCCGCACTGCGCCCTGCCTGCCCGTCTGTCGTGGGCGAGTGGACACAGCCATATCCGCACTGCGCCCTGCCTGCCCGTCTGCCGTGGGTGAGTGGACACAGCCAGATCCACACTGCGCCCTGCCTGCCCGTCTGCCGTGGGCGAGTGGACACAGCCAGATCCGCACTGCGCCCTGCCTGACCGTCTGCCGTGGGTGAGTCGACACAGCCAGATCCGCACTGCGCCCTGCCTGACCGCCTGCCGTGGGTGAGTGGACACAGCCAGATCCGCACTGCGCCCTGCTTGACCGTCTGCCGTGGGTGAGTGGACACAGCCAGATCCACACTGCGCCCTGCCTGCCCGTCTGCCGTGGGCGAGTGGACACAGCCAGATCCGCACTGCTCCCTGCCTGACCGTCTGCCGTGGGTGAGTGGACACAGCCAGATCCGCACTGCGCCCTGCCTGACCGCCTGCCGTGGGTGAGTGGACACAGCCAGATCCGCACTGCGCCCTGCCTGCCCGTCTCCCGTGGGCGAGTGGACACAGCCAGTTCCGCACTGCGCCCTGCCTGACCGTCTGCCGTGGGTGAGTGGACACAGCCAGATCCGCACTGCGCCCTGCCTGACCGCCTGCCGTGGGTGAGTGGACACAGCCAGATCCGCACTGCGCCCTGCCTGCCCGTCTCCCGTGGGTGAGTGGACACAGCCAGTTCCGCACTGCGCCCTGCCTGCCCTTCTGCCGTGGGCCAGTGGACACAGCCAGATCCGCACTGCGCCCTGCCTTACCGCCTGTTGTGGGTGAGTGGTCACAGCCAGATCCGTACTGCGCCCTGCCTGCCCGTCTGCTGTGGGACAGTGGACATAGCCAGATCCACACAGCACCGTCTCTGCCCATCTCCCGTGGGTGAGTGGACACAGCCAGATCCGCACTGCGCCTAGCCTACCCGTCTGCCGTGGGCGAGTGGACACAGCAAGATCCATACTGCGCCCTGCCTGACCGTCTGCAGTGGGCGAGTGGACACAGCCAGATCTGCACTGCGCCCTGCCTGACCGTCTGCCGTGGGCAAGTGGACACAGCCAGATCCACACTGCGCCCTGCCTGCCCGTCTTCCGTGGGTCACTGGACACAGCCAGATCCGCACTGCACCTTGCCTGCCCGTCTCCCGTCAGTGAGTGGACATAGCCAGATCCGCACTGTGCCCTGCCTGCCCGTCTGCCGTGGGTGAGTGGACACAGCCAGATCCGCACTGCGCCCTGCCTGACCGTCTCCCGTGGGTGAGTGGACACAGCCAGATCCGCACTGCGCCTTGCCTGCCCGTCGCACGTGGGTGAGTGGACACAGCCAGATCCGCACTGCGCCCTACCTGCCCGTCTCCCATGAGTGAGTGGACACAGCCAGATCCGCACTGCACCCTGCCAGACCATCCTTCGTGGGTGAGTGGACACCGCCAGATCCGCACTGCGCCCTGCCTGCCCGTCTCCCGTGGGTGAGTGGACACAGCCAGATCCGCACTGCGCCCTGCCTGCCCGTCTGTCGTGGGCGAGTGGACACAGCCAGATCCGCACTGCGCCCTGCCTGACCGTCTGCCGTCGGTGAGTGGACACAGCCAGATCCACACTGCGCCGTGCCTGCCCGTCTGCCGTGGGCGAGTGGAAACAGCCAGATCCGCACTGCGCACTGCCTGACCGTCTGCCGTGGGTGAGTCGACACAGCCAGATCCGCACTGCGCCCTGCCTGCCCGTCTGTCGTGGGCGAGTGGACACAGCCATATCCGCACTGCGCCCTGCCTGCCCGTCTGCCGTGGGTGAGTGGACACAGCCAGATCCGCACTGCGCCCTGCCTGACCGTCTCCCGTGGGTGAGTGGACACAGCCACATCCGCACTGCGCCTTGTCTGCCCGTCGCACGTGGGTGAGTGGACACAGCCAGATCCGCACTGCGCCCTACCTGCCCGTCTCCCGTGAGTGAGTGGACACAGCCAGATCCGCACTGCACCCTGCCAGACCGTCCTTCGTGGGTGAGTGGACACCGCCAGATCCGCACTGCGCCCTGCCTGCCCGTCACCCGTGGGTGAGTGGACACAGCCAGATCCGCACTGCGCCCTGCCTGCCCGTCTGTCGTGGGCGAGTGAACACAGCCAGATCCGCACTGCGCCCTGCCTGCCTGTCTCCCGTGGGTGAGTGGACACAGCCAGATCCACACTGCGCCGTGCCTGCCCGTCTGCCGTGGGCGAGTGGACACAGCCAGATCCGCACTGCGCACTGCCTGACCGTCTGCCGTGGGTGAGTCGACACAGCCAGATCCGCACTGCGCCCTGCCTGACCGCCTGCCGTGGGTGAGTGGACACAGCCAGATCCGAACTGCGCCCTGCCTGACCGTCTGCCGTGGGTGAGTGGACACAGCCAGATCCACACTGCGCCCTGCCTGCCCGTCTGCCGTGGGCGAGTGGACACAGCCAGATCCGCACTGCGCCCTGCCTGACCGTCTGCCGTCGGTGAGTGGACACAGCCAGATCCACACTGCGCCGTGCCTGCCCGTCTGCCGTGGGCGAGTGGACACAGCCAGATCCGCACTGCGCACTGCCTGACCGTCTGCCGTGGGTGAGTCGACACAGCCAGATCCGCACTGCGCCCTGCCTGCCCGTCTGTCGTGGGCGAGTGGACACAGCCATATCCGCACTGCGCCCTGCCTGCCCGTCGGCCGTGGGTGAGTGTACACAGCCAGATCCGCACTGCGCCCTGCCTGACCGTCTCCCGTGGGTGAGTGGACACAGCCAGATCCGCACTGCGCCTTGTCTGCCCGTCGCACGTGGGTGAGTGGACACAGCCAGATCCGCACTGCGCCCTACCTGCCCGTCTCCCGTGAGTGAGTGGACACAGCCAGATCCGCACTGCACCCTGCCAGACCGTCCTTCGTGGGTGAGTGGACACCGCCAGATCCGCACTGCGCCCTGCCTGCCCGTCACCCGTGGGTGAGGGGACACAGCCAGATCCGCACTGCGCCCTGCCTGCCCGTCTGTCGTGGGCGAGTGAACACAGCCAGATCCGCACTGCGCCCTGCCTGACCGTCTGCCGTCGGTGAGTGGACACAGCCAGATCCACACTGCGCCGTGCCTGCCCGTCTGCCGTGGGCGAGTGGACACAGCCAGATCCGCACTGCGCACTGCCTGACCGTCTGCCGTGAGTGAGTCGACACAGCCAGATCCGCACTGCGCCCTGCCTGACCGCCTGCCGTGGGTGAGTGGACACAGCCAGATCCGCACTGCGCCCTGCCTGACCGTCTGCCGTGGGTGAGTGTAAACAGCCAGATCCACACTGCGCCCTGCCTGCCCGTCTGCCGTGGGCGAGTGGACACAGCCAGATCCGCACTGCTCCCTGCCTGACCGTCTGCCGTGGGTGAGTGGACACAGCCAGATCCGCACTGCGCCCTGCCTGACCGCCTGCCGTGGGTGAGTGGACACAGCCAGATCCGCACTGCGCCCTGCCTGCCCGTCTCCCGTGGGCGAGTGGACACAGCCAGTTCCGCACTGCGCCCTGCCTGCCCTTCTGCCGTGGGCCAGTGGACACAGCCAGATCCGCACTGCGCCCTGCCTTACCGCCTGTTGTGGGTGAGTGGTCACAGCCAGATCCGCACTGCGCCCTGCCTGACCGTCTGCCGTGGGTGAGTGGACACAGCCAGATCCACACTGCGCCCTGCCTGCCCGTCTGCCGTGGGCGAGTGGACACAGCCAGATCCGCACTGCGCCCTGCCTGACCGTCTGCCGTGGGTGAGTCGACACAGCCAGATCCGCACTGCGCCCTGCCTGACCGCCTGCCGTGGGTGAGTGGACACAGCCAGATCCGCACTGCGCCCTGCTTGACCGTCTGCCGTGGGTGAGTGGACACAGCCAGATCCGCACTGCGCCCTGCCTGCCCGTCTGCCGTGGGCGAGTGGACACAGCCAGATCCGCACTGCTCCCTGCCTGACCGTCTGCCGTGGGTGCGTGGACACAGCCAGATCCGCACTGCGCCCTGCCTGACCGCCTGCCGTGGGTGAGTGGACACAGCCAGATCCGCACTGCGCCCTGCCTGCCCGTCTCCCGTGGGCGAGTGGACACAGCCAGTTCCGCACTGCGCCCTGCCTGACCGTCTGCCGTGGGTGAGTGGACACAGCCAGATCCGCACTGCGCCCTGCCTGACCGCCTGCCGTGGGTGAGTGGACACAGCCAGATCCGCACTGCGCCCTGCCTGCCCGTCTCCCGTGGGTGAGTGGACACAGCCAGTTCCGCACTGCGCCCTGCCTGCCCTTCTGCCGTGGGCCAGTGGACACAGCCAGATCCGCACTGCGCCCTGCCTTACCGCCTGTTGTGGGTGAGTGGTCACAGCCAGATCCGTACTGCGCCCTGCCTGCCCGTCTGCTGTGGGACAGTGGACATAGCCAGATCCACACAGCACCGTCTCTGCCCATCTCCCGTGGGTGAGTGGACACAGCCAGATCCGCACTGCGCCTAGCCTACCCGTCTGCCGTGGGCGAGTGGACACAGCAAGATCCATACTGCGCCCTGCCTGACCGTCTGCAGTGGGCGAGTGGACACAGCCAGATCTGCACTGCGCCCTGCCTGACCGTCTGCCGTGGGCAAGTGGACACAGCCAGATCCGCACTGCGCCCTGCCTGCCCGTCTTCCGTGGGTCACTGGACACAGCCAGATCCGCACTGCACCTTGCCTGCCCGTCTCCCGTCAGTGAGTGGACATAGCCAGATCCGCACTGTGCCCTGCCTGCCCGTCTGCCGTGGGTGAGTGGACACAGCCAGATCCGCACTGCGCCCTGCCTGACCGTCTCCCGTGGGTGAGTGGACACAGCCAGATCCGCACTGCGCCTTGCCTGCCCGTCGCACGTGGGTGAGTGGACACAGCCAGATCCGCACTGCGCCCTACCTGCCCGTCTCCCATGAGTGAGTGGACACAGCCAGATCCGCACTGCACCCTGCCAGACCATCCTTCGTGGGTGAGTGGACACCGCCAGATCCGCACTGCGCCCTGCCTGCCCGTCTCCCGTGGGTGAGTGGACACAGCCAGATCCGCACTGCGCCCTGCCTGCCCGTCTGTCGTGGGCGAGTGGACACAGCCAGATCCGCACTGCGCCCTGCCTGACCGTCTGCCGTCGGTGAGTGGACACAGCCAGATCCACACTGCGCCGTGCCTGCCCGTCTGCCGTGGGCGAGTGGAAACAGCCAGATCCGCACTGCGCACTGCCTGACCGTCTGCCGTGGGTGAGTCGACACAGCCAGATCCGCACTGCGCCCTGCCTGCCCGTCTGTCGTGGGCGAGTGGACACAGCCATATCCGCACTGCGCCCTGCCTGCCCGTCTGCCGTGGGTGAGTGGACACAGCCAGATCCGCACTGCGCCCTGCCTGACCGTCTCCCGTGGGTGAGTGGACACAGCCACATCCGCACTGCGCCTTGTCTGCCCGTCGCACGTGGGTGAGTGGACACAGCCAGATCCGCACTGCGCCCTACCTGCCCGTCTCCCGTGAGTGAGTGGACACAGCCAGATCCGCACTGCACCCTGCCAGACCGTCCTTCGTGGGTGAGTGGACACCGCCAGATCCGCACTGCGCCCTGCCTGCCCGTCACCCGTGGGTGAGTGGACACAGCCAGATCCGCACTGCGCCCTGCCTGCCCGTCTGTCGTGGGCGAGTGAACACAGCCAGATCCGCACTGCGCCCTGCCTGCCTGTCTCCCGTGGGTGAGTGGACACAGCCAGATCCACACTGCGCCGTGCCTGCCCGTCTGCCGTGGGCGAGTGGACACAGCCAGATCCGCACTGCGCACTGCCTGACCGTCTGCCGTGGGTGAGTCGACACAGCCAGATCCGCACTGCGCCCTGCCTGACCGCCTGCCGTGGGTGAGTGGACACAGCCAGATCCGCACTGCGCCCTGCCTGACCGTCTGCCGTGGGTGAGTGGACACAGCCAGATCCACACTGCGCCCTGCCTGCCCGTCTGCCGTGGGCGAGTGGACACAGCCAGATCCGCACTGCGCCCTGCCTGACCGTCTGCCTTCGGTGAGTGGACACAGCCAGATCCACACTGCGCCGTGCCTGCCCGTCTGCCGTGGGCGAGTGGACACAGCCAGATCCGCACTGCGCACTGCCTGACCGTCTGCCGTGGGTGAGTCGACACAGCCAGATCCGCACTGCGCCCTGCCTGCCCGTCTGTCGTGGGCGAGTGGACACAGCCATATCCGCACTGCGCCCTGCCTGCCCGTCGGCCGTGGGTGAGTGTACACAGCCAGATCCGCACTGCGCCCTGCCTGACCGTCTCCCGTGGGTGAGTGGACACAGCCAGATCCGCACTGCGCCTTGTCTGCCCATCGCACGTGGGTGAGTGGACACAGCCAGATCCGCACTGCGCCCTACCTGCCCGTCTCCCGTGAGTGAGTGGACACAGCCAGATCCGCACTGCACCCTGCCAGACCGTCCTTCGTGGGTGAGTGGACACCGCCAGATCCGCACTGCGCCCTGCCTGCCCGTCACCCGTGGGTGAGGGGACACAGCCAGATCCGCACTGCGCCCTGCCTGCCCGTCTGTCGTGGGCGAGTGAACACAGCCAGATCCGCACTGCGCCCTGCCTGACCGTCTGCCGTCGGTGAGTGGACACAGCCAGATCCACACTGCGCCGTGCCTGCCCGTCTGCCGTGGGCGAGTGGACACAGCCAGATCCGCACTGCGCACTGCCTGACCGTCTGCCGTGGGTGAGTCGACACAGCCAGATCCGCACTGCGCCCTGCCTGACCGCCTGCCGTGGGTGAGTGGACACAGCCAGATCCGCACTGCGCCCTGCCTGACCGTCTGCCGTGGGTGAGTGTAAACAGCCAGATCCACACTGCGCCCTGCCTGCCCGTCTGCCGTGGGCGAGTGGACACAGCCAGATCCGCACTGCTCCCTGCCTGACCGTCTGCCGTGGGTGAGTGGACACAGCCAGATCCGCACTGCGCCCTGCCTGACCGCCTGCCGTGGGTGAGTGGACACAGCCAGATCCGCACTGCGCCCTGCCTGCCCGTCTCCCGTGGGCGAGTGGACACAGCCAGTTCCGCACTGCGCCCTGCCTGCCCTTCTGCCGTGGGCCAGTGGACACAGCCAGATCCGCACTGCGCCCTGCCTTACCGCCTGTTGTGGGTGAGTGGTCACAGCCAGATCCGCACTGCGCCCTGCCTGACCGTCTGCCGTGGGTGAGTGGACACAGCCAGATCCACACTGCGCCCTGCCTGCCCGTCTGCCGTGGGCGAGTGGACACAGCCAGATCCGCACTGCGCCCTGCCTGACCGTCTGCCGTCGGTGAGTGGACACCGCCAGATCCACACTGCGCCGTGCCTGCCCGTCTGCCGTGGGCGAGTGGACACAGCCAGATCCGCACTGCGCACTGCCTGACCGTCTGCCGTGGGCGAGTCGACACAGCCAGATCCGCACTGCGCCCTGCCTGCCCGTCTCCCGTGGGCGAGTGGACACTGCCAGATCCGCACTGCGCCCTGCCTGCCCTTCTGCCGTGGGCCAGTGGACACAGCCAGATCCGCACTGCGCCCTGCCTGACCGTCTGCCGTGGGTGAGTGGACACAGCCAGATCCACACTGCGCCCTGCCTGCCCGTCTGCCGTGGGTGAGTGGACACAGCCAGATCCGCACTGCGCCCTGCCTGACCATCTGCCGTTGGTGAGTGGACACAGCCAGATCCGCACTGCGCCCTGCCTTACCGCCTGTCGTGGGTGAGTGGTCACAGCCAGATCCGTACTGCGCCCTGCCTGCCCGTCTGCCGTGGGACAGTGGACATAGCCAGATCCACACAGCACCGTCTCTGCCCATCTCCCGTGGGAGAGTGGACACAGCCAGATCCGCACTGCGCCCTGCCTGACCGCCTGCCGTGGGTGAGTGGACACAGCCAGATCCGCACAGCGCCCTGCCTGCCCTTCTGCCGTGGGTGAGTGAACACAGCCAGATCCGCACTGCGCCTTGCCTGCCCTTCTGCGTGGGTGAGTGGACACAGCCAGATCCGCACTGCGCCCTGCCTGACCGTCTGCCGTGGGTGAGTGGACACAGCCAGATCCACACTGCGTCCTGCCTGCCCGTCTGCCGTGGGTGAGTGGACACAGCCCGATCCGCACTGCGCCCTGCCTTACCGTCTGCCGAGGGTGAGTGGACACAGCCAGATCCGCACTGCGCCCTGCCTGCCCGTCTGCCGTGGGTGAGTGGACACAGCCCGATCCGCACTGCGCCCTGCCTGACCGTCTGCCGTGGGTGAGTGGACACAGCCAGATCCGCACTGCGCCCTGCCTGCCCTTCTGCCGTGGGTGAGTGGACACAGCCAGATCCACACTGCGCCCTGCCTGCCCGTCTGCCGTGGGTGAGTGGACACAGCCCGATCCGCACTGCGCCCTGCCTTACCGTCTGCCGAGGGTGAGTGGACACAGCCAGATCCGCACTGCGCCCTGCCTGCCCGTCTGCCGTGGGTGAGTGGACACAGCCCGATCCGCACTGCGCCCTGCCTGACCGTCTGCCGTCGGTGAGTGGACACAGCCAGATCCACACTGCGCCGTGCCTGCCCGTCTGCCGTGGGCGAGTGGACACAGCCAGATCCGCACTGCGCACTGCCTGACCGTCTGCCGTGGGTGAGTCGACACAGCCAGATCCGCACTGCGCCCTGCCTGCCTGTCTGTCGTGGGCGAGTGGACACAGCCATATCCGCACTGCGCCCTGCCTGCCCGTCGGCCGTGGGTGAGTGGACACAGCCAGATCCGCACTGCGCCCTGCCTGACCGTCTCCCGTGGGTGAGTGGACACAGCCAGATCCGCACTGCGCCTTGTCTGCCCGTCGCACGTGGGTGAGTGGACACAGCCAGATCCGCACTGCGCCCTACCTGCCCGTCTCCCGTGAGTGAGTGGACACAGCCAGATCCGCACTGCACCCTGCCAGACCGTCCTTCGTGGGTGAGTGGACACCGCCAGATCCGCACTGCGCCCTGCCTGCCCGTCACCCGTGGGTGAGGGGACACAGCCAGATCCGCACTGCGCCCTGCCTGCCCGTCTGTCGTGGGCGAGTGAACACAGCCAGATCCGCACTGCGCCCTGCCTGACCGTCTGCCGTCGGTGAGTGGACACAGCCAGATCCACACTGCGCCGTGCCTGCCCGTCTGCCGTGGGCGAGTGGACACAGCCAGATCCGCACTGCGCACTGCCTGACCGTCTGCCGTGGGTGAGTCGACACAGCCAGATCCGCACTGCGCCCTGCCTGACCGCCTGCCGTGGGTGAGTGGACACAGCCAGATCCGCACTGCGCCCTGCCTGACCGTCTGCCGTGGGTGAGTGTAAACAGCCAGATCCACACTGCGCCCTGCCTGCCCGTCTGCCGTGGGCGAGTGGACACAGCCAGATCCGCACTGCTCCCTGCCTGACCGTCTGCCGTGGGTGATTGGACACAGCCAGATCCGCACTGCGCCCTGCCTGACCGTCTGCCGTGGGTGAGTCGACACAGCCAGATCCGCACTGCGCCCTGCCTGACCGCCTGCCGTGGGTGAGTGGACACAGCCAGATCCGCACTGCGCCCTGCTTGACCGTCTGCCGTGGGTGAGTGGACACAGCCAGATCCACACTGCGCCCTGCCTGCCCGTCTGCCGTGGGCGAGTGGACACAGCCAGATCCGCACTGCTCCCTGCCTGACCGTCTGCCGTGGGTGAGTGGACACAGCCAGATCCGCACTGCGCCCTGCCTGACCGCCTGCCGTGGGTGAGTGGACACAGCCAGATCCGCACTGCGCCCTGCCTGCCCGTCTCCCGTGGGCGAGTGGACACAGCCAGTTCCGCACTGCGCCCTGCCTGACCGTCTGCCGTGGGTGAGTGGACACAGCCAGATCCGCACTGCGCCCTGCCTGACCGCCTGCCGTGGGTGAGTGGACACAGCCAGATCCGCACTGCGCCCTGCCTGCCCGTCTCCCGTGGGTGAGTGGACACAGCCAGTTCCGCACTGCGCCCTGCCTGCCCTTCTGCCGTGGGCCAGTGGACACAGCCAGATCCGCACTGCGCCCTGCCTTACCGCCTGTTGTGGGTGAGTGGTCACAGCCAGATCCGTACTGCGCCCTGCCTGCCCGTCTGCTGTGGGACAGTGGACATAGCCAGATCCACACAGCACCGTCTCTGCCCATCTCCCGTGGGTGAGTGGACACAGCCAGATCCGCACTGCGCCTAGCCTACCCGTCTGCCGTGGGCGAGTGGACACAGCAAGATCCATACTGCGCCCTGCCTGACCGTCTGCAGTGGGCGAGTGGACACAGCCAGATCTGCACTGCGCCCTGCCTGACCGTCTGCCGTGGGCAAGTGGACACAGCCAGATCCGCACTGCGCCATGCCTGCCCGTCTTCCGTGGGTCACTGGACACAGCCAGATCCGCACTGCAACTTGCCTGCCCGTCTCCCGTCAGTGAGTGGACATAGCCAGATCCGCACTGTGCCCTGCCTGCCCGTCTGCCGTGGGTGAGTGGACACAGCCAGATCCGCACTGCGCCCTGCCTGACCGTCTCCCGTTGGTGAGTGGACACAGCCAGATCCGCACTGCGCCTTGCCTGCCCGTCGCACGTGGGTGAGTGGACACAGCCAGATCCGCACTGCGCCCTACCTGCCCGTCTCCCATGAGTGAGTGGACACAGCCAGATCCGCACTGCACCCTGCCAGACCATCCTTCGTGGGTGAGTGGACACCGCCAGATCCGCACTGCGCCCTGCCTGCCCGTCTCCCGTGGGTGAGTGGACACAGCCAGATCCGCACTGCGCCCTGCCTGCCCGTCTGTCGTGGGCGAGTGGACACAGCCAGATCCGCACTGCGCCCTGCCTGACCGTCTGCCGTCGGTGAGTGGACACAGCCAGATCCACACTGCGCCGTGCCTGCCCGTCTGCCGTGGGCGAGTGGAAACAGCCAGATCCGCACTGCGCACTGCCTGACCGTCTGCCGTGGGTGAGTCGACACAGCCAGATCCGCACTGCGCCCTGCCTGCCCGTCTGTCGTGGGCGAGTGGACACAGCCATATCCGCACTGCGCCCTGCCTGCCCGTCTGCCGTGGGTGAGTGGACACAGCCAGATCCGCACTGCGCCCTGCCTGACCGTCTCCCGTGGGTGAGTGGACACAGCCACATCCGCACTGCGCCTTGTCTGCCCGTCGCACGTGGGTGAGTGGACACAGCCAGATCCGCACTGCGCCCTACCTGCCCGTCTCCCGTGAGTGAGTGGACACAGCCAGATCCGCACTGCACCCTGCCAGACCGTCCTTCGTGGGTGAGTGGACACCGCCAGATCCGCACTGCGCCCTGCCTGCCCGTCACCCGTGGGTGAGTGGACACAGCCAGATCCGCACTGCGCCCTGCCTGCCCGTCTGTCGTGGGCGAGTGAACACAGCCAGATCCGCACTGCGCCCTGCCTGCCTGTCTCCCGTGGGTGAGTGGACACAGCCAGATCCACACTGCGCCGTGCCTGCCCGTCTGCCGTGGGCGAGTGGACACAGCCAGATCCGCACTGCGCACTGCCTGACCGTCTGCCGTGGGTGAGTCGACACAGCCAGATCCGCACTGCGCCCTGCCTGACCGCCTGCCGTGGGTGAGTGGACACAGCCAGATCCGAACTGCGCCCTGCCTGACCGTCTGCCGTGGGTGAGTGGACACAGCCAGATCCACACTGCGCCCTGCCTGCCCGTCTGCCGTGGGCGAGTGGACACAGCCAGATCCGCACTGCGCCCTGCCTGACCGTCTGCCGTCGGTGAGTGGACACAGCCAGATCCACACTGCGCCGTGCCTGCCCGTCTGCCGTGGGCGAGTGGACACAGCCAGATCCGCACTGCGCACTGCCTGACCGTCTGCCGTGGGTGAGTCGACACAGCCAGATCCGCACTGCGCCCTGCCTGCCCGTCTGTCGTGGGCGAGTGGACACAGCCATATCCGCACTGCGCCCTGCCTGCCCGTCGGCCGTGGGTGAGTGTACACAGCCAGATCCGCACTGCGCCCTGCCTGACCGTCTCCCGTGGGTGAGTGGACACAGCCAGATCCGCACTGCGCCTTGTCTGCCCGTCGCACGTGGGTGAGTGGACACAGCCAGATCCGCACTGCGCCCTACCTGCCCGTCTCCCGTGAGTGAGTGGACACAGCCAGATCCGCACTGCACCCTGCCAGACCGTCCTTCGTGGGTGAGTGGACACCGCCAGATCCGCACTGCGCCCTGCCTGCCCGTCACCCGTGGGTGAGGGGACACAGCCAGATCCGCACTGCGCCCTGCCTGCCCGTCTGTCGTGGGCGAGTGAACACAGCCAGATCCGCACTGCGCCCTGCCTGACCGTCTGCCGTCGGTGAGTGGACACAGCCAGATCCACACTGCGCCGTGCCTGCCCGTCTGCCGTGGGCGAGTGGACACAGCCAGATCCGCACTGCGCACTGCCTGACCGTCTGCCGTGGGTGAGTCGACACAGCCAGATCCGCACTGCGCCCTGCCTGACCGCCTGCCGTGGGTGAGTGGACACAGCCAGATCCGCACTGCGCCCTGCCTGACCGTCTGCCGTGGGTGAGTGTAAACAGCCAGATCCACACTGCGCCCTGCCTGCCCGTCTGCCGTGGGCGAGTGGACACAGCCAGATCCGCACTGCTCCCTGCCTGACCGTCTGCCGTGGGTGAGTGGACACAGCCAGATCCGCACTGCGCCCTGCCTGACCGCCTGCCGTGGGTGAGTGGACACAGCCAGATCCGCACTGCGCCCTGCCTGCCCGTCTCCCGTGGGCGAGTGGACACAGCCAGTTCCGCACTGCGCCCTGCCTGCCCTTCTGCCGTGGGCCAGTGGACACAGCCAGATCCGCACTGCGCCCTGCCTTACCGCCTGTTGTGGGTGAGTGGTCACAGCCAGATCCGCACTGCGCCCTGCCTGACCGTCTGCCGTGGGTTAGTGGACACAGCCAGATCCACACTGCGCCCTGCCTGCCCGTCTGCCGTGGGCGAGTGGACACAGCCAGATCCGCACTGCGCCCTGCCTGACCGTCTGCCGTCGGTGAGTGGACACAGCCAGATCCACACTGCGCCGTGCCTGCCCGTCTGCCGTGGGCGAGTGGACACAGCCAGATCCGCACTGCGCACTGCCTGACCGTCTGCCGTGGGCGAGTCGACACAGCCAGATCCGCACTGCGCCCTGCCTGCCCGTCTCCCGTGGGCGAGTGGACACTGCCAGATCCGCACTGCGCCCTGCCTGCCCTTCTGCCGTGGGCCAGTGGACACAGCCAGATCCGCACTGCGCCCTGCCTGACCGTCTGCCGTGGGTGAGTGGACACAGCCAGATCCACACTGCGCCCTGCCTGCCCGTCTGCCGTGGGTGAGTGGACACAGCCAGATCCGCACTGCGCCCTGCCTGACCATCTGCCGTTGGTGAGTGGACACAGCCAGATCCGCACTGCGCCCTGCCTTACCGCCTGTCGTGGGTGAGTGGTCACAGCCAGATCCGTACTGCGCCCTGCCTGCCCGTCTGCCGTGGGACAGTGGACATAGCCAGATCCACACAGCACCGTCTCTGCCCATCTCCCGTGGGAGAGTGGACACAGCCAGATCCGCACTGCGCCCTGCCTGACCGCCTGCCGTGGGTGAGTGGACACAGCCAGATCCGCACTGCGCCCTGCCTGCCCGTCTCCCGTAGGCGAGTGGACACAGCCAGTTCCGCACTGCGCCCTGCCTGCCCTTCTGCCGTGGGCCAGTGGACACAGCCAGATCCGCACTGCGCCCTGCCTTACCGCCTGTTGTAGGTGAGTGGTCACAGCCAGATCCGTACTGCGCCCTGCCTGCCCGTCTGCTGTGGGACAGTGGACATAGCCAGATCCACACAGCACCGTCTAAGCCCATCTCCCGTGGGTGAGTGGACACAGCCAGATCCGCACTGCGCCTAGCCTACCCGTCTGCCGTGGGCGAGTGGACACAGCCAGATCCATACTGCGCCCTGCCTGACCGTCTGCAGTGGGCGAGTGGACACAGCCAGATCCGCACTGCGCCCTGCCTGACCGTCTGCCGTGGGCGAGTGGACACAGCCAGATCCGCACTGCGCCCTGCCTGCCCGTCTTCCGTGGGTCACTGGACACAGCCAGATCCGCACTGCACATTGCCTGCCCGTCTCCCGTCAGTGAGTGGACATAGCCAGATCCGCACTGTGCCCTGCCTGCCCGTCTCCCGTGGGTGAGTGGACACAGCAAGATCCGCACTGCGCGCTGCCTGCCCGTCTCCCGTGGGCGAGTGGAAACAGCCAGATATGCACTGCGCGCTGCCTGCCCGTCTGTCGTGGGCGAGTGGACACAGCCATATCCGCACTGCGCCCTGCCTGCCCGTCTGCCGTGGGTGAGTGGACACAGCCAGATCCGCACTGCGCCCTGCCTGACCGTCTCCCGTGGGTGAGTGGACACAGCCAGATCCGCACTGCGCCTTGCCTGCCCGTCGCACGTGGGTGAGTGGACACAGCCAGATCCGCACTGCGCCCTACCTGCCCGTCTCCCGTGAGTGAGTGGACACAGCCAGATCCGCACTGCACCCTGCCAGACCGTCCTTCGTGGGTGAGTGGACACCGCCAGATCCGCACTGCGCCCTGCCTGCCCGTCTCCCGTGGGCGAGTGGAAACAGCCAGATCCGCACTGCGCGCTGCCTGCCCGTCTGTCGTGGGCGAGTGGACACAGCCAGATCCGCACTGCGCCCTGCCTGACCGTCTGCCGTCGGTGAGTGGACACAGCCAGATCCACACTGCGCCGTGCCTGCCCGTCTGACGTGGGCGAGTGGACACAGCCAGATCCGCACTGCGCACTGCCTGACCGTCTGCCGTGGGTGAGTCGACACAGCCAGATCCGCACTGCGCCCTGCCTGATCGCCTGCCGTGGGTGAGTGGACACAGCCAGATCCGCACTGCGCCCTGCCTGACCGTCTGCCGTGGGTGAGTGGACACAGCCAGATCCACACTGCGCCCTGCCTGCCCGTCTGCCGTGGGCGAGTGGACACAGCCAGATCCGCACTGCTCCCTGCCTGTCCGTCTGCCGTGGGTGAGTGGACACAGCCAGATCCGCACTGCGCCCTGCCTGACCGCCTGCCGTGGGTGAGTGGACACAGCCAGATCCGCACTGCGCCCTGCCTGCCCGTCTCCCGTGGGCGAGTGGACACAGCCAGTTCCGCACTGCGCCCTGCCTGCCCTTCTGCCGTGGGCCAGTGGACACAGCCAGATCCGCACTGCGCCCTGCCTGACCGTCTGCCGTGGGTGAGTGGACACAGCCAGATCCACACTGCGCCCTGCATGCCCGTCTGCCGTGGGTGAGTGGACACAGCCAGATCCGCACTGCGCCCTGCCTGACCGTCTGCCGTTGGTGGGTGGACACAGCCAGATCCGCACTGCGCCCTGCCTTACCGCCTGTTGTGGGTGAGTGGTCACAGCCAGATCCGTACTGCGCCCTGCCTGCCCGTCTGCTGTGGGACAGTGGACATAGCCAGATCCACACAGCACCGTCTCTGCCCATCTCCCGTGGGTGAGTGGATACAGCCAGATCCGCACTGCGCCTAGCCTACCCGTCTGCCGTGGGCGAGTGGACACAGCCAGATCCATACTGCGCCCTGCCTGACCGTCTGCAGTGGGCGAGTGGACACAGCCAGATCCGCACTGCGCCCTGCCTGACCGTCTGCCGTGGGCGAGTGGACACAGCCAGATCCGCACTGCGCCCTGCCTGCCCGTCTTCCGTGGGTCACTGGACACAGCCAGATCCGCACTGCACCTTGCCTGCCCGTCTCCCGTCAGTGAGTGGACATAGCCAGATCCGCACTGTGCCCTGCCTGCCCGTCTCCCGTGGGTGAGTGGACACAGCAAGATCCGCACTGCGCGCTGCCTGCCCGTCTCCCGTGGGCGAGTGGAAACAGCCAGATCCGCACTGCGCGCTGCCTGTCCGTCTGTCGTGGGCGAGTGGACACAGCCATATCCGCACTGCGCCCTGCCTGCCCGTCTGTTGTGGGTGAGTGGACACAGCCAGATCCGCACTGCGCCCTGCCTGACCGTCTCCCGTGGGTGAGTGGACACAGCCAGATCCGCACTGCGCCTTGCCTGCCCGTCGCACGTGGGTGAGTGGACACAGCCAGATCTGCACTGCGCCCTACCTGCCCGTCTCCCGTGAGTGAGTGGACACAGCCAGATCCGCACTGCACCCTGCCAGACCGTCCTTCGTGGGTGAGTGGACACTGCCAGATCCGCACTGCGCCCTGCCTGCCCGTCTCCCGTGGGCGAGTGGAAACAGCCAGATCCGCACTGCGCGCTGCCTGCCCGTCTGTCGTGGGCGAGTGGACACAGCCATATCCGCACTGCGCCCTGCCTGCCCGTCTGCCGTCGGTGAGTGGACACAGCCAGATCCGCACTGCGCCCTGCCTGACCGTCTCCCGTGGGTGAGTGGACACAGCCAGATCCGCACTGCGCCTTGCCTGCCCGTCGCACGTGGGTGAGTGGACACAGCCAGATCCGCACTGCGCCCTACCTGCCCGTCTCCCGTGAGTGAGTGGACACAGCCAGATCCGCACTGCACCCTGCCAGACCGTCCTTCGTGGGTGAGTGGACACCGCCAGATCCGCACTGCGCCCTGCCTGCCCGTCTCCCGTGGGCGAGTGGAAACAGCCAGATCCGCGCTGCGCGCTGCCTGCCCGTCTGTCGTGGGCGAGTGGACACAGCCATATCCGCACTGCGCCCTGCCTGCCCGTCTGCCGTCGGTGAGTGGACACAGCCAGATCCGCACTGCGCCCTGCCTGACCATCTCCCGTGGGTGAGTGGACACAGCCAGATCCGCACTGCGCCTTGCCTGCCCGTCGCACGTGGGTGAGTGGACACAGCCAGATCCGCACTGCGCCCTACCTGCCCGTCTCCCGTGAGTGAGTGGACACAGCCAGATCCGCACTGCACCCTTCCAGACCGTACTTCGTGGGTGAGTGGACACCGCCAGATCCGCACTGCGCCCTGCCTGCCCGTCTCCCGTGGGTGAGTGGACACAGCCAGATCCGCACTGCGCCCTGCCTGCCCGTCTGCCGTGGGCGAGTGGACACAGCCAGATCCGCACTGCGCCCTGCCTGACCGTCTGCCGTCGGTGAGTGGACACAGCCAGATCCGCACTGCGCCGTGCCTGCCCGTCTGCCGTGGGCGAGTGGACACAGCCAGATCCGCACTGCGCACTGCCTGACCGTCTGCCGTGGGTGAGTCGACACAGCCAGATCCGCACTGCGCCCTGCCTGCCCGTCTGTCGTGGGCGAGTGGACACAGCCATATCCGCACTGCGCCCTGCCTGCCCGTCTGCCGTGGGTGAGTGGACACAGCCAGATCCACACTGCGCCCTGCCTGCCCGTCTGCCGTGGGCGAGTGGACACAGCCAGATCCGCACTGCGCCCTGCCTGACTGTCTGCCGTGGGTGAGTCGACACAGCCAGATCCGCACTGCGCCCTGCCTGACCGCCTGCCGTGGGTGAGTGGACACAGCCAGATCCGCACTGCGCCCTGCCTGACCGTCTGCCGTGGGCGAGTGGACACAGCCAGATCCACACTGCGCCCTGCCTGCCCGTCTGCCGTGGGCGAGTGGACACAGCCAGATCCGCACTGCTCCCTGCCTGACCGTCTGCCGTGGGTGAGTGGACACAGCCAGATCCGCACTGCGCCCTGCCTGACCGCCTGCCGTGGGTGAGTGGACACAGCCAGATCCGCACTGCGCCCTGCCTGCCCGTCTCCCGTGGGCGAGTGGACACAGCCAGTTCCGCACTGCGCCCTGCCTGACCGTCTGCCGTGGGTGAGTGGACACAGCCAGATCCGCACTGCGCCCTGCCTGACCGCCTGCCGTGGGTGAGTGGACACAGCCAGATCCGCACTGCGCCCTGCCTGCCCGTCTCCCGTGGGCGAGTGGACACAGCCAGTTCCGCACTGCGCCCTGCCTGCCCTTCTGCCGTGGGCCAGTGGACACAGCCAGATCCGCACTGCGCCCTGCCTTACCGCCTGTTGTGGGTGAGTGGTCACAGCCAGATCCGTACTGCGCCCTGCCTGCCCGTCTGCTGTGGGACAGTGGACATAGCCAGATCCACACAGCACCGTCTCTGCCCATCTCCCGTGGGTGAGTGGACACAGCCAGATCCGCACTGCGCCTAGCCTACCCGTCTGCCGTGGGCGAGTGGACACAGCCAGATCCATACTGCGCCCTGCCTGACCGTCTGCAGTGGGCGAGTGGACACAGCCAGATCCGCACTGCGCCCTGCCTGACCGTCTGCCGTGGGCGAGTGGACACAGCCAGATCCGCACTGCGCCCTGCCTGACCGTCTGCCGTGGGCGAGTGGACACAGCCAGATCCGTACTGCGCCCTGCCTGCCCGTCTTCCGTGGGTCACTGGACACAGCCAGATCCGCACTGCACCTTGCCTGCCCGTCTCCCGTCAGTGAGTGGACATAGCCAGATCCGCACTGTGCCCTGCCTGCCCGTCTCCCGTGGGTGAGTGGACACAGCAAGATCCGCACTGCGCGCTGCCTGCCCGTCTCCCGTGGGCGAGTGGAAACAGCCAGATCCGCACTGCGCGCTGCCTGCCCGTCTGTCGTGGGCGAGTGGACACAGCCATATCCGCACTGCGCCCTGCCTGCCCGTCTGCCGTGGGTGAGTGGACACAGCCAGATCCGCACTGCGCCCTGCCTGACCGTCTCCTGTGGGTGAGTGGACACAGCCAGATCCGCACTGCGCCTTGCCTGCCCGTCGCACGTGGGTGAGTGGACACAGCCAGATCCGCACTGCGCCCTACCTGCCCGTCTCCCGTGAGTGAGTGGACACAGCCAGATCCGCACTGCACCCTGCCAGACCGTCCTTCGTGGGTGAGTGGACACCGCCAGATCCGCACTGCGCCCTGCCTGCCCGTCACCCGTGGGTGAGTGGACACAGCCAGATCCGCACTGCGCCCTGCCTGCCCGTCTGTCGTGGGCGAGTGAACACAGCCAGATCCGCACTGCGCCCTGCCTGACCGTCTGCCGTCGGTGAGTGGACACAGCCAGATCCACACTGCGCCGTGCCTGCCCGTCTGACGTGGGCGAGTGGACACAGCCAGATCCGCACTGCGCACTGCCTGACCGTCTGCCGTGGGTGAGTCGACACAGCCAGATCCGCACTGCGCCCTGCCTGACCGCCTGCCGTGGGTGAGTGGACACAGCCAGATCCGCACTGCGCCCTGCCTGACCGTCTGCCGTGGGTGAGTGGACACAGCCAGATCCACACTGCGCCCTGCCTGCCCGTCTGCCGTGGGCGAGTGGACACAGCCAGATCCGCACTGCTCCCTGCCTGACCGTCTGCCGTGGGTGAGTGGACACAGCCAGATCCGCACTGCGCCCTGCCTGACCGCCTGCCGTGGGTGAGTGGACACAGCCAGATCCGCACTGCGCCCTGCCTGCCCGTCTCCCGTGGGCGAGTGGACACAGCCAGTTCCGCACTGCGCCCTGCCTGCCCTTCTGCCGTGGGCCAGTGGACACAGCCAGATCCGCACTGCGCCCTGCCTGACCGTCTGCCGTGGGTGAGTGGACACAGCCAGATCCACACTGCGCCCTGCATGCCCGTCTGCCGTGGGTGAGTGGACACAGCCAGATCCGCACTGCGCCCTGCCTGACCGTCTGCCGTTGGTGGGTGGACACAGCCAGATCCGCACTGCGCCCTGCCTTACCGCCTGTTGTGGGTGAGTGGTCACAGCCAGATCCGTACTGCGCCCTGCCTGCCCGTCTGCTGTGGGACAGTGGACATAGCCAGATCCACACAGCACCGTCTCTGCCCATCTCCCGTGGGTGAGTGGACACAGCCAGATCCGCACTGCGCCTAGCCTACCCGTCTGCCGTGGGCGAGTGGACACAGCCAGATCCATACTGCGCCCTGCCTGACCGTCTGCAGTGGGCGAGTGGACACAGCCAGATCCGCACTGCGCCCTGCCTGACCGTCTCCCGTGAGTGAGTGGACACAGCCAGATCCGCACTGCACCCTGCCAGACCGTCCTTCGTGGGTGAGTGGACACCGCCAGATCCGCACTGCGCCCTGCCTGCCCGTCTCCCGTGGGCGAGTGGAAACAGCCAGATCCGCACTGCGCGCTGCCTGCCCGTCTGTCGTGGGCGAGTGGACACAGCCATATCCGCACTGCGCCCTGCCTGCCCGTCTGCCGTCGGTGAGTGGACACAGCCAGATCCGCACTGCGCCCTGCCTGACCGTCTCCCGTGGGTGAGTGGACACAGCCAGATCCGCACTGCGCCTTGCCTGCCCGTCGCACGTGGGTGAGTGGACACAGCCAGATCCGCACTGCGCCCTACCTGCCCGTCTCCCGTGAGTGAGTGGACACAGCCAGATCCGCACTGCACCCTGCCAGACCGTCCTTCGTGGGTGAGTGGACACCGCCAGATCCGCACTGCGCCCTGCCTGCCCGTCTCCCGTGGGCGAGTGGAAACAGCCAGATCCGCACTGCGCGCTGCCTGCCCGTCTGTCGTGGGCGAGTGGACACAGCCATATCCGCACTGCGCCCTGCCTGCCCGTCTGCCGTCGGTGAGAGGACACAGCCAGATCCGCACTGCGCCCTGCCTGACCGTCTCCCGTGGGTGAGTGGACACAGCCAGATCCGCACTGCGCCTTGCCTGCCCGTCGCACGTGGGTGAGTGGACACAGCCAGATCCGCACTGCGCCCTACCTGCCCGTCTCCCGTGAGTGAGTGGACACAGCCAGATCCGCACTGCACCCTGCCAGACCGTACTTCGTGGGTGAGTGGACACCGCCAGATCCGCACTGCGCCCTGCCTGCCCGTCTCCCGTGGGTGAGTGGACACAGCCAGATCCGCACTGCGCCCTGCCTGCCCGTCTGCCGTGGGCGAGTGGACACAGCCAGATCCGCACTGCGCCCTGCCTGACCGTCTGCCGTCGGTGAGTGGACACAGCCAGATCCACACTGCGCCGTGCCTGCCCGTCTGCCGTGGGCGAGTGGACACAGCCAGATCCGCACTGCGCACTGCCTGACCGTCAGCCGTGGGTGAGTCGACACAGCCAGATCCGCACTGCGCCCTGCCTGCCCGTCTGTCGTGGGCGAGTGGACACAGCCATATCCGCACTGCGCCCTGCCTGCCCGTCTGCCGTGGGTGAGTGGACACAGCCAGATCCACACTGCGCCCTGCCTGCCCGTCTGCCGTGGGCGAGTGGACACAGCCAGATCCGCACTGCGCCCTGCCTGACCGTCTGCCGTGGGTGAGTCGACACAGCCAGATCCGCACTGCGCCCTGCCTGACCGCCTGCCGTGGGTGAGTGGACACAGCCAGATCCGCACTGCGCCCTGCTTGACCGTCTGCCGTGGGTGAGTGGACACAGCCAGATCCACACTGCGCCCTGCCTGCCCGTCTGCCGTGGGCGAGTGGACACAGCCAGATCCGCACTGCTCCCTGCCTGACCGTCTGCCGTGGGTGAGTGGACACAGCCAGATCCGCACTGCGCCCTGCCTGACCGCCTGCCGTGGGTGAGTGGACACAGCCAGATCCGCACTGCGCCCTGCCTGCCCGTCTCCCGTGGGCGAGTGGACACAGCCAGTTCCGCACTGCGCCCTGCCTGACCGTCTGCGGTGGGTGAGTGGACACAGCCAGATCCGCACTGCGCCCTGCCTGACCGCCTGCCGTGGGTGAGTGGACACAGCCAGATCCGCACTGCGCCCTGCCTGCCCGTCTCCCGTGGGTGAGTGGACACAGCCAGTTCCGCACTGCGCCCTGCCTGCCCTTCTGCCGTGGGCCAGTGGACACAGCCAGATCCGCACTGCGCCCTGCCTTACCGCCTGTTGTGGGTGAGTGGTCACAGCCAGATCCGTACTGCGCCCTGCCTGCCCGTCTGCTGTGGGACAGTGGACATAGCCAGATCCACACAGCACCGTCTCTGCCCATCTCCCGTGGGTGAGTGGACACAGCCAGATCCGCAATGCGCCTAGCCTACCCGTCTGCCGTGGGCGAGTGGACACAGCCAGATCCATACTGCGCCCTGCCTGACCGTCTGCAGTGGGCGAGTGGACACAGCCAGATCCGCACTGCGCCCTGCCTGACCGTCTGCCGTGGGCGAGTGGACACAGCCAGATCCGCACTGCGCCCTGCCTGCCCGTCTTCCGTGGGTCACTGGACACAGCCAGATCCGCACTGCACCTTGCCTGCCCGTCTCCCGTCAGTGAGTGGACATAGCCAGATCCGCACTGTGCCCTGCCTGCCCGTCTCCCGTGGGTGAGTGGACACAGCAAGATCCGCACTGCGCGCTGCCTGCCCGTCTCCCGTGGGCGAGTGGAAACAGCCAGATCCGCACTGCGCGCTGCCTGCACGTCTGTCGTGGGCGAGTGGACACAGCCATATCCGCACTGCGCCCTGCCTGCCCGTCTGCCGTGGGTGAGTGGACACAGCCAGATCCGCACTGCGCCCTGCCTGACCGTCTCCCGTGGGTGAGTGGACACAGCCAGATCCGCACTGCGCCTTGCCTGCCCGTCGCACGTGGGTGAGTGGACACAGCCAGATCCGCACTGCGCCCTACCTGCCCGTCTCCCGTGAGTGAGTGGACACAGCCAGATCCGCACTGCACCCTGCCAGACCGTCATTCGTGGGTGAGTGGACACCGCCAGATCCGCACTGCGCCCTGCCTGCCCGTCTCCCGTGGGCGAGTGGAAACAGCCAGATCCGCACTGCGCGCTGCCTGCCCGTCTGTCGTGGGCGAGTGGACACAGCCATATCCGCACTGCGCCCTGCCTGCCCGTCTGCCGTCGGTGAGTGGACACAGCCATATCCGCACTGCGCCCTGCCTGACCGTCTCCCGTGGGTGAGTGGACACAGCCAGATCCGCACTGCGCCTTGCCTGCCCGTCGCACGTGGGTGAGTGGACACAGCCAGATCCGCACTGCGCCCTACCTGCCCGTCTCCCGTGAGTGAGTGGACACAGCCAGATCCGCACTGCACCCTGCCAGACCGTCCTTCGTGGGTGAGTGGACACTGCCAGATCCGCACTGCGCCCTGCCTGCCCGTCTCCCGTGGGTGAGTGGACACAGCCAGATCCGCACTGCGCCCTGCCTGCCCGTCTGTCGTGGGCGAGTGGACACAGCCAGATCCGCACTGCGCCCTGCCTGACCGTCTGCCGTCGGTGAGTGGACACAGCCAGATCCACACTGCGCCGTGCCTGCCCGTCTGCCGTGGGCGAGTGGACACAGCCAGATCCGCACTGCGCACTGCCTGACCGTCTGCCGTGGGTGAGTCGACACAGCCCGATCCGCACTGCGCCCTGCCTGACCGCCTGCCGTGGGTGAGTGGACACAGCCAGATCCGCACTGCGCCCTGCCTGACCGTCTGCCGTGGGTGAGTGGACACAGCCAGATCCACACTGCGCCCTGCCTGCCCGTCTGCCGTGGGCGAGTGGACACAGCCAGATCCGCACTGCGCCCTGCCTGACCGTCTGCCGTCGGTGAGTGGACACAGCCAGATCCACACTGCGCCGTGCCTGCCCGTCTGCCGTGGGCGAGTGGACACAGCCAGATCCGCACTGCGCACTGCCTGACCGTCTGCCGTGGGCGAGTCGACACAGCCAGATCCGCACTGCGCCCTGCCTGCCTGTCTCCAGTGGGCGAGTGGACACTGCCAGATCCGCACTGCGCCCTGCCTGCCCTTCTGCCGTGGGCCAGTGGACACAGCCAGATCCGCACTGCGCCCTGCCTGCCCGTCTCCCGTCAGTGAGTGGACACAGCCAGATCCGCACTGCGCCCTGCCTGCCCGTCTCCCGTGGGCGAGGGGACACAGCCAGATCCGCACTGCGCCCTGCCTGCCCGTCTGCCTTGGGTGAGTGGACACAGCCAGATCCGCACTGCGCCCTGCCTGCCCGTCTCCCGTGGGTGAGTGGACACAGCCAGATCCGCACTGCGCCCTGCCTGCCCCTCTGCCGTGGGTGAGTGGACACAGCCAGATCCACACTGCGCCCTGCCTGCCCGTCTGCCGTGGGCGAGCGGACACAGCCAGATCCGCACAGCGCACTGCCTGACCGTCTGCCGTGGGTGAGTGGACACAGCCAGATCCACACTGCGCCCTGCCTGCCCGTCTGCCGTGGGCGAGTGGACACAGCCAGATCCGCACTGCTCCCTGCCTGACCGTCTGCCGTGGGTGAGTGGACACAGCCAGATCCGCACTGCGCCCTGCCTGACCGCCTGCCGTGGGTGAGTGGACACAGCCAGATCCGCACTGCGCCCTGCCTGCCCGTCTCCCGTGGGCGAGTGGACACAGCCAGTTCCGCACTGCGCCCTGCCTGACCGTCTGCCGTGGGTGAGTGGACACAGCCAGATCCGCACTGCGCCTAGCCTACCCGTCTGCCGTGGGCGAGTGGACACAGCCAGATCCATACTGCGCCCTGCCTGACCGTCTGCAGTGGGCGAGTGGACACAGCCAGATCCGCACTGCGCCCTGCCTGACCGTCTCCCGTGAGTGAGTGGACACAGCCAGATCCGCACTGCACCCTGCCAGACCGTCCTTCGTGGGTGAGTGGACACCGCCAGATCCGCACTGCGCCCTGCCTGCCCGTCTCCCGTGGGCGAGTGGAAACAGCCAGATCCGCACTGCGCGCTGCCTGCCCGTCTGTCGTGGGCGAGTGGACACAGCCATATCCGCACTGCGCCCTGCCTGCCCGTCTGCCGTCGGTGAGTGGACACAGCCAGATCCGCACTGCGCCCTGCCTGACCGTCTCCCGTGGGTGAGTGGACACAGCCAGATCCGCACTGCGCCTTGCCTGCCCGTCGCACGTGGGTGAGTGGACACAGCCAGATCCGCACTGCGCCCTACCTGCCCGTCTCCCGTGAGTGAGTGGACACAGCCAGATCCGCACTGCACCCTGCCAGACCGTCCTTCGTGGGTGAGTGGACACCGCCAGATCCGCACTGCGCCCTGCCTGCCCGTCTCCCGTGGGCGAGTGGAAACAGCCAGATCCGCACTGCGCGCTGCCTGCCCGTCTGTCGTGGGCGAGTGGACACAGCCATATCCGCACTGCGCCCTGCCTGCCCGTCTGCCGTCGGTGAGAGGACACAGCCAGATCCGCACTGCGCCCTGCCTGACCGTCTCCCGTGGGTGAGTGGACACAGCCAGATCCGCACTGCGCCTTGCCTGCCCGTCGCACGTGGGTGAGTGGACACAGCCAGATCCGCACTGCGCCCTACCTGCCCGTCTCCCGTGAGTGAGTGGACACAGCCAGATCCGCACTGCACCCTGCCAGACCGTACTTCGTGGGTGAGTGGACACCGCCAGATCCGCACTGCGCCCTGCCTGCCCGTCTCCCGTGGGTGAGTGGACACAGCCAGATCCGCACTGCGCCCTGCCTGCCCGTCTGCCGTGGGCGAGTGGACACAGCCAGATCCGCACTGCGCCCTGCCTGACCGTCTGCCGTCGGTGAGTGGACACAGCCAGATCCACACTGCGCCGTGCCTGCCCGTCTGCCGTGGGCGAGTGGACACAGCCAGATCCGCACTGCGCACTGCCTGACCGTCAGCCGTGGGTGAGTCGACACAGCCAGATCCGCACTGCGCCCTGCCTGCCCGTCTGTCGTGGGCGAGTGGACACAGCCATATCCGCACTGCGCCCTGCCTGCCCGTCTGCCGTGGGTGAGTGGACACAGCCAGATCCACACTGCGCCCTGCCTGCCCGTCTGCCGTGGGCGAGTGGACACAGCCAGATCCGCACTGCGCCCTGCCTGACCGTCTGCCGTGGGTGAGTCGACACAGCCAGATCCGCACTGCGCCCTGCCTGACCGCCTGCCGTGGGTGAGTGGACACAGCCAGATCCGCACTGCGCCCTGCTTGACCGTCTGCCGTGGGTGAGTGGACACAGCCAGATCCACACTGCGCCCTGCCTGCCCGTCTGCCGTGGGCGAGTGGACACAGCCAGATCCGCACTGCTCCCTGCCTGACCGTCTGCCGTGGGTGAGTGGACACAGCCAGATCCGCACTGCGCCCTGCCTGACCGCCTGCCGTGGGTGAGTGGACACAGCCAGATCCGCACTGCGCCCTGCCTGCCCGTCTCCCGTGGGCGAGTGGACACAGCCAGTTCCGCACTGCGCCCTGCCTGACCGTCTGCGGTGGGTGAGTGGACACAGCCAGATCCGCACTGCGCCCTGCCTGACCGCCTGCCGTGGGTGAGTGGACACAGCCAGATCCGCACTGCGCCCTGCCTGCCCGTCTCCCGTGGGTGAGTGGACACAGCCAGTTCCGCACTGCGCCCTGCCTGCCCTTCTGCCGTGGGCCAGTGGACACAGCCAGATCCGCACTGCGCCCTGCCTTACCGCCTGTTGTGGGTGAGTGGTCACAGCCAGATCCGTACTGCGCCCTGCCTGCCCGTCTGCTGTGGGACAGTGGACATAGCCAGATCCACACAGCACCGTCTCTGCCCATCTCCCGTGGGTGAGTGGACACAGCCAGATCCGCAATGCGCCTAGCCTACCCGTCTGCCGTGGGCGAGTGGACACAGCCAGATCCATACTGCGCCCTGCCTGACCGTCTGCAGTGGGCGAGTGGACACAGCCAGATCCGCACTGCGCCCTGCCTGACCGTCTGCCGTGGGCGAGTGGACACAGCCAGATCCGCACTGCGCCCTGCCTGCCCGTCTTCCGTGGGTCACTGGACACAGCCAGATCCGCACTGCACCTTGCCTGCCCGTCTCCCGTCAGTGAGTGGACATAGCCAGATCCGCACTGTGCCCTGCCTGCCCGTCTCCCGTGGGTGAGTGGACACAGCAAGATCCGCACTGCGCGCTGCCTGCCCGTCTCCCGTGGGCGAGTGGAAACAGCCAGATCCGCACTGCGCGCTGCCTGCACGTCTGTCGTGGGCGAGTGGACACAGCCATATCCGCACTGCGCCCTGCCTGCCCGTCTGCCGTGGGTGAGTGGACACAGCCAGATCCGCACTGCGCCCTGCCTGACCGTCTCCCGTGGGTGAGTGGACACAGCCAGATCCGCACTGCGCCTTGCCTGCCCGTCGCACGTGGGTGAGTGGACACAGCCAGATCCGCACTGCGCCCTACCTGCCCGTCTCCCGTGAGTGAGTGGACACAGCCAGATCCGCACTGCACCCTGCCAGACCGTCATTCGTGGGTGAGTGGACACCGCCAGATCCGCACTGCGCCCTGCCTGCCCGTCTCCCGTGGGCGAGTGGAAACAGCCAGATCCGCACTGCGCGCTGCCTGCCCGTCTGTCGTGGGCGAGTGGACACAGCCATATCCGCACTGCGCCCTGCCTGCCCGTCTGCCGTCGGTGAGTGGACACAGCCATATCCGCACTGCGCCCTGCCTGACCGTCTCCCGTGGGTGAGTGGACACAGCCAGATCCGCACTGCGCCTTGCCTGCCCGTCGCACGTGGGTGAGTGGACACAGCCAGATCCGCACTGCGCCCTACCTGCCCGTCTCCCGTGAGTGAGTGGACACAGCCAGATCCGCACTGCACCCTGCCAGACCGTCCTTCGTGGGTGAGTGGACACTGCCAGATCCGCACTGCGCCCTGCCTGCCCGTCTCCCGTGGGTGAGTGGACACAGCCAGATCCGCACTGCGCCCTGCCTGCCCGTCTGTCGTGGGCGAGTGGACACAGCCAGATCCGCACTGCGCCCTGCCTGACCGTCTGCCGTCGGTGAGTGGACACAGCCAGATCCACACTGCGCCGTGCCTGCCCGTCTGCCGTGGGCGAGTGGACACAGCCAGATCCGCACTGCGCACTGCCTGACCGTCTGCCGTGGGTGAGTCGACACAGCCCGATCCGCACTGCGCCCTGCCTGACCGCCTGCCGTGGGTGAGTGGACACAGCCAGATCCGCACTGCGCCCTGCCTGACCGTCTGCCGTGGGTGAGTGGACACAGCCAGATCCACACTGCGCCCTGCCTGCCCGTCTGCCGTGGGCGAGTGGACACAGCCAGATCCGCACTGCGCCCTGCCTGACCGTCTGCCGTCGGTGAGTGGACACAGCCAGATCCACACTGCGCCGTGCCTGCCCGTCTGCCGTGGGCGAGTGGACACAGCCAGATCCGCACTGCGCACTGCCTGACCGTCTGCCGTGGGCGAGTCGACACAGCCAGATCCGCACTGCGCCCTGCCTGCCTGTCTCCAGTGGGCGAGTGGACACTGCCAGATCCGCACTGCGCCCTGCCTGCCCTTCTGCCGTGGGCCAGTGGACACAGCCAGATCCGCACTGCGCCCTGCCTGCCCGTCTCCCGTCAGTGAGTGGACACAGCCAGATCCGCACTGCGCCCTGCCTGCCCGTCTCCCGTGGGCGAGGGGACACAGCCAGATCCGCACTGCGCCCTGCCTGCCCGTCTGCCTTGGGTGAGTGGACACAGCCAGATCCGCACTGCGCCCTGCCTGCCCGTCTCCCGTGGGTGAGTGGACACAGCCAGATCCGCACTGCGCCCTGCCTGCCCCTCTGCCGTGGGTGAGTGGACACAGCCAGATCCACACTGCGCCCTGCCTGCCCGTCTGCCGTGGGCGAGCGGACACAGCCAGATCCGCACAGCGCACTGCCTGACCGTCTGCCGTGGGTGAGTGGACACAGCCAGATCCACACTGCGCCCTGCCTGCCCGTCTGCCGTGGGCGAGTGGACACAGCCAGATCCGCACTGCTCCCTGCCTGACCGTCTGCCGTGGGTGAGTGGACACAGCCAGATCCGCACTGCGCCCTGCCTGACCGCCTGCCGTGGGTGAGTGGACACAGCCAGATCCGCACTGCGCCCTGCCTGCCCGTCTCCCGTGGGCGAGTGGACACAGCCAGTTCCGCACTGCGCCCTGCCTGACCGTCTGCCGTGGGTGAGTGGACACAGCCAGATCCGCACTGCGCCCTGCCTGACCGCCTGCCGTGGGTGAGTGGACACAGCCAGATCCGCACTGCGCCCTGCCTGCCCGTCTCCCGTGGGCGAGTGGACACAGCCAGTTCCGCACTGCGCCCTGCCTGCCCTTCTGCCGTGGGCCAGTGGACACAGCCAGATCCGCACTGCGCCCTGCCTTACCGCCTGTTGTGGGTGAGTGGTCACAGCCAGATCCGTACTGCGCCCTGCCTGCCCGTCTGCTGTGGGACAGTGGACATAGCCAGATCCACACAGCACCGTCTCTGCCCATCTCCCGTGGGTGAGTGGACACAGCCAGATCCGCACTGCGCCTAGCCTACCCGTCTGCCGTGGGCGAGTGGACACAGCCAGATCCATACTGCGCCCTGCCTGACCGTCTGCAGTGGGCGAGTGGACACAGCCAGATCCACACTGCGCCCTGCCTGACCGTCTGCCGTGGGCGAGTGGACACAGCCAGATCCGCACTGCGCCCTGCCTGCCCGTCTTCCGTGGGTCACTGGACACAGCCAGATCCGCACTGCACCTTGCCTGCCCGTCTCCCGTCAGTGAGTGGACATAGCCAGATCCGCACTGTGCCCTGCCTGCCCGTCTCCCGTGGGTGAGTGGACACAGCAAGATCCGCACTGCGCGCTGCCTGCCCGTCTCCCGTGGGCGAGTGGAAACAGCCAGATCCGCACTGCGCGCTGCCTGCCCGTCTGTCATGGGCGAGTGGACACAGCCATATCCGCACTGCGCCCTGCCTGCCCGTCTGCCGTGGGTGAGTGGACACAGCCAGATCCGCACTGCGCCCTGCCTGACCGTCTCCCGTGGGTGAGTGGACACAGCCAGATCCGCACTGCGCCTTGCCTGCCCGTCGCACGTGGGTGAGTGGACACAGCCAGATCCGCACTGCGCCCTACCTGCCCGTCTCCCGTGAGTGAGTGGACACAGCCAGATCCGCACTGCACCCTGCCAGACCGTCCTTCGTGGGTGAGTGGACACCGCCAGATCCGCACTGCGCCCTGCCTGCCCGTCTCCCGTGGGCGAGTGGACACAGCCAGATCCGCACTGCGCCCTGCCTGCCCGTCTGTCGTGGGCGAGTGGACACAGCCATATCCGCACTGCGCCCTGCCTGCCCGTCTGCCGTCGGTGAGTGGACACAGCCAGATCCGCACTGCGCCCTGCCTGACCGTCTCCCGTGGGTGAGTGGACACAGCCAGATCCGCACTGCGCCTGGCCTGCCCGTCGCACGTGGGTGAGTGGACACAGCCAGATCCGCACTGCGCCCTACCTGCCCGTCTCCCGTGAGTGAGTGGACACAGCCAGATCCGCACTGCACCCTGCCAGACCGTCCTTCGTGGGTGAGTGGACACTGCCAGATCCGCACTGCGCCCTGCCTGCCCGTCTCCCGTGGGTGAGTGGACACAGCCAGATCCGCACTGCGCCCTGCCTGCCCGTCTGTCGTGGGCGAGTGGACACAGCCAGATCCGCACTGCGCACTGCCTGACCGTCTGCCGTGGGTGAGTCGACACAGCCAGATCCGCATTGCGCCCTGCCTGACCGCCTGCCGTGGGTGAGTGGACACAGCCAGATCCGCACTGCGCCCTGCCTGACCGTCTGCCGTGGGTGAGTGGACACAGCCAGATCCACACTGCGCCGTGCCTGCCCGTCTGCCGTGGGCGAGTGGACACAGCCAGATCCGCACTGCGCACTGCCTGACCGTCTGCCGTGGGTGAGTCGACACAGCCAGATCCGCATTGCGCCCTGCCTGACCGCCTGCCGTGGGTGAGTGGACACAGCCAGATCCGCACTGCGCCCTGCCTGACCGTCTGCCGTCGGTGAGTGGACACAGCCAGATCCACACTGCGCCGTATCTGCCCGTCTGCCGTGGGCGAGTGGACACAGCCAGATCCGCACTGCGCACTGCCTGACCATCTGCCGTGGGCGAGTCGACACAGCCAGATCCGCACTGCGCCCTGCCTGCCTGTCTCCCGTGGGCGAGTGGACACTGCCAGATCCGCACTGCGCCCTGCCTGCCCTTCTGCCGTGGGCCAGTGGACACAGCCAGATCCGCACTGCGCCCTGCCTGCCCGTCTCCCGTCAGTGAGTGGACACAGCCAGATCCGCACTGCGCCCTGCCTGCCCGTCTCCCGTGGGCGAGGGGACACAGCCAGATCCGCACTGCGCCCTGCCTGCCCGTCTGCCTTGGGTGAGTGGACACAGCCAGATCCGCACTGCGCCTTGCCTGCCCGTCTCCCGTGGTTGAGTGGACACAGCCAGATCCGCACTGCGCCCTGCCTGCCCCTCTGCCGTGGGTGAGTGGACACAGCCAGATCCACACTGCGCCCTGCCTGCCCGTCTGCCGTGGGCGAGCGGACACAGCCAGATCCGCACAGCGCACTGCCTGACCGTCTGCCGTGGGTGAGTGTACACAGCCAGATCCGCACTGCGCCCTGCCTGACCGCCTGTCGTGGGTGAGTGGACACAGCCAGATCCGCACTGCGCCCTGCCTGACCGTCTGCCGTGGGTGAGTGGACACAGCCAGATCCGCACTGCGCCCTGCCTGCCCGTCTCCCGTGGGTGAGTGGACACCGCCAGATCCGCACAGCGCACTGCCTGACCGTCTGCCGTGGGTGAGTGTACACAGCCAGATCCGCACTGCGCCCTGCCTGACCGCCTGTCGTGGGTGAGTGGACACAGCCAGATCCGCACTGCGCCCTGCCTGACCGTCTGCCGTGGGTGAGTGGACACAGCCAGATCCGCACTGCGCCCTGCCTGCCCGTCTCCCGTGGGTGAGTGGACACCGCCAGATCCGCACTGCGCGCTGCCTGCCCGTCTCCCGTCAGTGAGTGGACACAGCCAGATCCGCACTGCGCCCTGCCTGCCCGTCTCCCGTGGGTGAGTGGACACAGCCAGATCCGCACTGCGCGCTGCCTGCCCGTCTCCCGTGGGCGAGTGGACACAGCCAGATCCGCACTGCGCCCTGCTTGCCCGTCGGTCGTGGGCGAGTGGACACAGCCAGATCCTCACTGCGCCCTGCCTGACCGTCTGCCGTCGGTGAGTGGACACAGCCAGATCCACACTGCGCCCTGCCTGTCCGTCTGCCGTGGGCGAGTGGACACAGCCAGATCCGCACTGCGCCCTGCCTGACCGTCTGCCGTGGGTGAGTGGACACAGCCAGATCCGCACTGCCCCCTGCCTGACCGCCTGCCGTGGGTGAGTGGACACAGCCAGATCCGCACTGCGCCCTGCCTGCCCGTCTCCCGTGGGCGAGTGGACACAGCCAGATCCGCACTGCGCCCTGCCTGCCCTTCTGCCGTGGGTGAGTGGACACAGCCAGATCCGCACTGCGCCCTGCCTGCCCGTCTCCCGTCGGTGAGTGGACACAGCCAGATCCGCACTGCGCCCTGCCTGCCCGTCTCCCGTGGGTGAGGGGACACAGCCAGATCCGCACTGCGCCCTTCCTGCCTGTCTCCCGTGGGCGAGTAGACACACCCAGATCCGCACTGCGCCCTGCCTGACCGTCTCCCGTGGGTGAGTGGACACAGCCAGATCCGCAGTGCGCCTTGCCTGCCCGTCTCACATGGGTGAGTTGACACAGCCAGATCCGCACTGCACCTTGCATGCCCGTCTCCCGTGGGTGAGTGGACACAGCCAGATCCGCACTGCACGCTGCCTGACCGTCCTTCGTGGGTGAGTGGACACCGCCAGATCCGCACTGCGCCCTGCCTGCTCGTCTCCCGTCAGTGAGTGGACACAGCCAGATCCGCACTGCACCCTGCCTGCCCGTCTCCCGTTGGTGAGTGGACACAGCCAGATCCGCACTGTGCCCTGCCTGCCCGTCTGTCGTGGGCGAGTGGACACAGCTAGATCCGCACTGCGCCCTGCCTGACCGTCTGCCGTCGGTGAGTGGACACAGCCAGATCCACACTGCGCCCTGCCTGCCCATCTGCCAAGGGCGAGTGGACACAGCCAGATCCGCACTGCGCACTGTCTGACCGTCTGCCGTGGGTGAGTGGACACAGCCAGATCCGCACTGCGCCCTGCCTGACCGTCTCCCGTGGGTGAGTGGACACAGCCAGATCCGCACTGCGCCTTGCCTGCCCGTCGCACGTGGGTGAGTGGACACAGCCAGATCCGCACTGCGCCCTACCTGCCCGTCTCCCGTGAGTGAGTGGACACAGCCAGATCCGCACTGCACCCTGCCAGACCGTCCTTCGTGGGTGAGTGGACACCGCCAGATCCGCACTGCGCCCTGCCTGCCCGTCTCCCGTGGGCGAGTGGAAACAGCCAGATCCGCACTGCGCGCTGCCTGCCCGTCTGCCGTCGGTGAGTGGACACAGCCAGATCCGCACTGCGCCCTGCCTGACCGTCTCCCGTGGGTGAGTGGACACAGCCAGATCCGCACTGCGCCTTGCCTGCCCGTCGCACGTGGGTGAGTGGACACAGCCAGATCCGCACTGCGCCCTACCTGTCCGTCTCCCGTGAGTGAGTGGACACAGCCAGATCCGCACTGCACCCTGCCAGACCGTCCTTCGTGGGTGAGTGGACACTGCCAGATCCGCACTGCGCCCTGCCTGCCCGTCTCCCGTGGGTGAGTGGACACAGCCAGATCCGCACTGCGCCCTGCCTGCCCGTCTGTCGTGGGCGAGTGGACACAGCCAGATCCGCACTGCGCCCTGCCTGACCGTCTGCCGTCGGTGAGTGGACACAGCCAGATCCACACTGCGCCGTGCCTGCCCGTCTGCCGTGGGCGAGTGGACACAGCCAGATCCGCACTGCGCACTGCCTGACCGTCTGCCGTGGGTGAGACGACACAGCCAGATCCGCATTGCGCCCTGCCTGACCGCCTGCCGTGGGTGAGTGGACACAGCCAGATCCGCACTGCGCCCTGCCTGACCGTCTGCCGTGGGTGAGTGGACACAGCCAGATCCACACTGCGCCCTGCCTGCCCGTCTGCCGTGGGCGAGTGGACACAGCCAGATCTGCACTGCGCCCTGCCTGACCGTCTGCCGTCGGTGAGTGGACACAGCCAGATCCACACTGCGCCGTATCTGCCCGTCTGCCGTGGGCGAGTGGACACAGCCAGATCCGCACTGCGCACTGCCTGACCGTCTGCCGTGGGCGAGTCGACACAGCCAGATCCGCACTGCGCCCTGCCTGCCTGTCTCCCGTGGGTTAGTGGACACTGCCAGATCCGCACTGCGCCCTGCCTGCCCTTCTGCCGTGGGCCAGTGGACACAGCCAGATCCGCACTGCGCCCTGCCTGCCCGTCTCCCGTCAGTGAGTGGACACAGCCAGATCCGCACTGCGCCCTGCCTGCCCGTCTCCCGTGGGCGAGGGGACACAGCCAGATCCGCACTGCGCCCTGCCTGCCCGTCTGCCTTGGGTGAGTGGACACAGCCAGATCCGCACTGCGCCTTGCCTGCCCGTCTCCCGTGGTTGAGTGGACACAGCCAGATCCGCACTGCGCCCTGCCTGCCCCTCTGCCGTGGGTGAGTGGACACAGCCAGATCCACACTGCGCCCTGCCTGCCCGTCTGCCGTGGGCGAGCGGACACAGCCAGATCCGCACAGCGCACTGCCTGACCGTCTGCCGTGGGTGAGTGTACACAGCCAGATCCGCACTGCGCCCTGCCTGACCGCCTGTCGTGGGTGAGTGGACACAGCCAGATCCGCACTGCGCCCTGCCTGACCGTCTGCCGTGGGTGAGTGGACACAGCCAGATCCGCACTGCGCCCTGCCTGCCCGTCTCCCGTGGGTGAGTGGACACCGCCAGATCCGCACTGCGCGCTGCCTGCCCGTCTCCCGTCAGTGAGTGGACACAGCCAGATCCGCACTGCGCCCTGCCTGCCCGTCTCCCGTGGGTGAGTGGACACAGCCAGATCCGCACTGCGCGCTGCCTGCCCGTCTCCCGTGGGCGAGTGGACACAGCCAGATCCGCACTGCGCCCTGCCTGCCCGTCTGTCGTGGGCGAGTGGACACAGCCAGATCCTCACTGCGCCCTGCCTGACCGTCTGCCGTCGGTGAGTGGACACAGCCAGATCCACACTGCGCCCTGCCTGTCCGTCTGCCGTGGGCGAGTGGACACAGCCAGATCCGCACTGCGCCCTGCCTGACCGTCTGCCGTGGGTGAGTGGACACAGCCAGATCCGCACTGCCCCCTGCCTGACCGCCTGCCGTGGGTGAGTGGACACAGCCAGATCCGCACTGCGCCCTGCCTGCCCGTCTCCCGTGGGCGAGTGGACACAGCCAGATCCGCACTGCGCCCTGCCTGCCCTTCTGCCGTGGGTGAGTGGACACAGCCAGATCCGCACTGCGCCCTGCCTGCCCGTCTCCCGTCGGTGAGTGGACACAGCCAGATCCGCACTGCGCCCTGCCTGCCCGTCTCCCGTGGGTGAGGGGACACAGCCAGATCCGCACTGCGCCCTTCCTGCCTGTCTCCCGTGGGCGAGTAGACACACCCAGATCCGCACTGCGCCCTGCCTGACCGTCTCCCGTGGGTGAGTGGACACAGCCAGATCCGCAGTGCGCCTTGCCTGCCCGTCTCACATGGGTGAGTTGACACAGCCAGATCCGCACTGCACCTTGCATGCCCGTCTCCCGTGGGTGAGTGGACACAGCCAGATCCGCACTGCACCCTGCCTGACCGTCCTTCGTGGGTGAGTGGACACCGCCAGATCCGCACTGCGCCCTGCCTGCTCGTCTCCCGTCAGTGAGTGGACACAGCCAGATCCGCACTGCACCCTGCCTGCCCGTCTCCCGTTGGTGAGTGGACACAGCCAGATCCGCACTGCGCCCTGCCTGCCCGTCTGTCGTGGGCGAGTGGACACAGCTAGATCCGCACTGCGCCCTGCCTGACCGTCTGCCGTCGGTGAGTGGACACAGCCAGATCCACACTGCGCCCTGCCTGCCCATCTGCCAAGGGCGAGTGGACACAGCCAGATCCGCACTGCGCACTGCCTGACCGTCTTCCGTGGGTGAGTGGACACTGCCAGATCCGCACTGCGCCCTGCCTGACCGCCTGCCGTGGGTGAGTGGACACAGCCAGATCCGCACTGCGCCCTGCCTGCCCGTCTGCCGTGGGCGAGTGGACACAGCCAGATCCGCACTGCGCCCTGCCTGACCGTCTGCCGTGGGTGAGTGGACACAGCCAGATCCACACTGCGCCCTGCATGCCCGTCTGCCGTGGGTGAGTGGACACAGCCAGATCCGCACTGCGCCCTGCCTGACCGTCTGCCGTTGGTGGGTGGACACAGCCAGATCCGCACTGCGCCCTGCCTTACCGCCTGTTGTGGGTGAGTGGTCACAGCCAGATCCGTACTGCGCCCTGCCTGCCCGTCTGCTGTGGGACAGTGGACATAGCCAGATCCACACAGCACCGTCTCTGCCCATCTCCCGTGGGTGAGTGGACACAGCCAGATCCGCACTGCGCCTAGCCTACCCGTCTGCCGTGGGCGAGTGGACACAGCCAGATCCATACTGCGCCCTGCCTGACCGTCTGCAGTGGGCGAGTGGACACAGCCAGATCCGCACTGCGCCCTGCCTGCCCGTCTTCCGTGGGTCACTGGACACAGCCAGATCCGCACTGCACCTTGCCTGCCCGTCTCCCGTCAGTGAGTGGACATAGCCAGATCCGCACTGTGCCCTGCTTGCCCGTCTCCCGTGGGTGAGTGGACACAGCAAGATCCGCACTGCGCGCTGCCTGCCCGTCTCCCGTGGGCGAGTGGAAATAGCCAGATCCTCACTGCGAGCTGCCTGCCCGTCTGTCGTGGGCGAGTGGACACAGCCATATCCGAGCTGCGCCCTGCCTGCCCGTCTGCCGTGGGTGAGTGGACACAGCCAGATCCGCACTGCGCCCTGCCTGACCGTCTCCCGTGGGTGAGTGGACACAGCCAGATCCGCACTGCGCCTTGCCTGCCCGTCGCACGTGGGTGAGTGGACACAGCCAGATCCGCACTGCGCCCTACCTGCCCGTGTCCCGTGAGTGAGTGGACACAGCCAGATCCGCACTGCACCCTGCCAGACCGTCCTTCGTGGGTGAGTGGACACCGCCAGATCCGCACTGCACCCTGCCTGCCCGTCTCCCGTGGGTGAGTGGACACAGCCAGATCCGCACTGCGCCCTGCCTGCCCGTCTGTCGTGGGCGAGTGGACACAGCCAGATCCGCACTGCGCCCTGCCTGACCGTCTGCCGTCGGTGAGTGGACACAGCCAAATCCGCACTGCGCCCTGCCTGCCCGTCTCCCGTGGGTGAGTGGACACAGCCAGATCCGCACTGCGCGCTGCCTGTCCGTCTCCCGTGGGCGAGTGGACACAGCCAGATCCGCACTGCGCCCTGCCTGCCCGTCTGTCGTGGGCGAGTGGACACAGCCAGATCCTCACTGCGCCCTGCCTGACCGTCTGCCGTCGGTGAGTGGACACAGCCAGATCCACACTGCGCCCTGCCTGTCTGTCTGCCGTGGGCGAGTGGAGACAGCCAGATCCGCACTGCGCCCTGCCTGACCGTCTGCCGTGGGTGAGTGGACACAGCCAGATCCGCACTGCCGGCTGCCTGACCGCCTGCCGTGGGTGAGTGGACACAGCCAGATCCGCACTGCGCCCTGCCTGCCCGTCTCCCGTGGGCGAGTGGACACAGCCAGATCCGCACTGCGCCCTGCCTGCCCTTCTGCCGTGGGTGAGTGGACACAGCCATGTCCGCACTGCGCCTTGCCTGCCCGTCTCCCGTCAGTGAGTGGACACAGCCAGATCCGCACTGCGCCCTGCCTGCCCGTCTCCCGTGGGTGAGTGGACACAGCCAGATCCGCACTGCGCGCTGCCTGCCCGTCTGCCGTGGGTGAGTGGACACAGCCCGATCCGCACTGCGCCCTGCCTGACCGTCTGCCGTGGGTGAGTGGACACAGCCAGATCCGCACTGCGCCCTGCCTGACCGTCTCCCGTTGGTGAGTGGACACAGCCAGATCCGCACTGCGCCCTGCCTGCCCGCCTGCCGTGGGTGAGTGGACACAGCCAGATCCGCACTGCGCCTTGCCTGCCCGTCTCCCGTCGGTGAGTGGACACAGCCAGATCCGCACTGCGCCCTGCCTGCCCGTCTGCCGTGGGTGAGTGGACACAGCCAGATCCGCACTGCGCCTTGCCTGCCCGTCTCCCGTGGGTGAGTGGACACAGCCAGATCCGCACTGCGCCCTGCCTGCCCGTCTGCCGTGGGTGAGTGGACACAGCCAGATCCGCACTGCGCCCTACCTGCCCGTCTCCCGTGGGCGAGTGGACACAGCCAGATCCGCACTGAGCCCTTCCTGGCCGTCTGCCGTGGGTGAGTGGACACAGCCAGATCCGCACTGCGCCTTGCCTGCCCGTCTCCCGTCAGTGAGTGGACACAGCCAGATCCGCACTGCGCCCTGCCTGCCCGTCTGCCGTGGGTGAGTGGACACAGCCAGATCCGCACTGTGCCTTGCCTGCCCGTCTCCCGTTGGTGAGTGGACACAGCCAGATCCGCACTGCGCCCTGCCTGCCCGTCTCCCGTGGGTGAGGGGACCCAGCCAGATCCGCACTGCGCCCTGCCTGCCCGTCTCCAGTGGGCGAGTGGATACAGCCAGATCCGCACTGCGCCCTGCCTGCCCGTCTCCCGTGGGTGAGTGGACACAGCCAGATCCTCACTGCACCCTGCCTGACCGTCCTTCGTGGGTGAGTGGACACCGCCAGATCCCCACTGCACCCTGCCTGCCCGTCTCCCGTGGGTGAGTGGACACAGCCAGATCCGCACTGCGCCCTGCCTGCCCGTCTCCCGTCAGTGAGTGGACACAGCCAGATCCGCACTGCGCCCTGCCTGCCCGTCTCCCGTGGGTGAGTGGACACAGCCAGATCCGCACTGCGCGCTGCCTGCCCGTCTCCCGTGGGCGAGTGGACACAGCCAGATCCGCACTGCGCCCTGCCTGCCCGTCTCCCGTGGGTGAGTGGACACAGCCAGATCCACACTGCGCCCTGCCTGCCCGTCTGCGTGGGCGAGTGGACACAGCCAGATCCGCACTGCGCCCTGCCTGACCGTCTGCCGTGGGTGAGTGGACACAGCCAGTTCCGCACTGCGCCCTGCTTGACCGTCTGCCGTCGGTGAATGGACACAGCCAGATCCACACTGCGCCCTGCCTGTCCGTCTGCCGTGGGCGAGTGGACACAGCCAGATCCGCACTGCGCCCTGCCTGACCGTCTTCCGTGGGTGAGTGGACACAGCCAGATCAGCACTGCGCCCTGCCTGACCGCCTACCGTGGGCGAGTGAACACAGCAAGATCCGCACTGCGCCCTGCCTGCCCGTCTCCCGTGGGCGAGTGGACACAACCAGATCCGCACTGCACCCTACCTGCCCGTCTCCCGTGGGTGAGTGGACACAGCCAGATCCGCACTGCACCCTGCCTGACCGTCCTTCGTGGGTGAGTGGACACCGCCAGATCCGCACAGCGCCCTGCCTGCCCGTCTCCCGTGAGTGAGTGGACACAGCCAGATCCGCACTGCACCCTGCCAGACCGTCCTTCGTGGGTGAGTGGACACCGCCAGATCCGCACTGCGCCCTGCCTGCCCGTCTCCCGTGGGCGAGTGGAAACAGCCAGATCCGCACTGCGCGCTGCCTGCCCGTCTGCCGTCGGTGAGTGGACACAGCCAGATCCGCACTGCGCCCTGCCTGACCGTCTCCCGTGGGTGAGTGGACACAGCCAGATCCGCACTGCGCCTTGCCTGCCCGTCGCACGTGGGTGAGTGGACACAGCCAGATCCGCACTGCGCCCTACCTGTCCGTCTCCCGTGAGTGAGTGGACACAGCCAGATCCGCACTGCACCCTGCCAGACCGTCCTTCGTGGGTGAGTGGACACTGCCAGATCCGCACTGCGCCCTGCCTGCCCGTCTCCCGTGGGTGAGTGGACACAGCCAGATCCGCACTGCGCCCTGCCTGCCCGTCTGTCGTGGGCGAGTGGACACAGCCAGATCCGCACTGCGCCCTGCCTGACCGTCTGCCGTCGGTGAGTGGACACAGCCAGATCCACACTGCGCCGTGCCTGCCCGTCTGCCGTGGGCGAGTGGACACAGCCAGATCCGCACTGCGCACTGCCTGACCGTCTGCCGTGGGTGAGACGACACAGCCAGATCCGCATTGCGCCCTGCCTGACCGCCTGCCGTGGGTGAGTGGACACAGCCAGATCCGCACTGCGCCCTGCCTGACCGTCTGCCGTGGGTGAGTGGACACAGCCAGATCCACACTGCGCCCTGCCTGCCCGTCTGCCGTGGGCGAGTGGACACAGCCAGATCTGCACTGCGCCCTGCCTGACCGTCTGCCGTCGGTGAGTGGACACAGCCAGATCCACACTGCGCCGTATCTGCCCGTCTGCCGTGGGCGAGTGGACACAGCCAGATCCGCACTGCGCACTGCCTGACCGTCTGCCGTGGGCGAGTCGACACAGCCAGATCCGCACTGCGCCCTGCCTGCCTGTCTCCCGTGGGTTAGTGGACACTGCCAGATCCGCACTGCGCCCTGCCTGCCCTTCTGCCGTGGGCCAGTGGACACAGCCAGATCCGCACTGCGCCCTGCCTGCCCGTCTCCCGTCAGTGAGTGGACACAGCCAGATCCGCACTGCGCCCTGCCTGCCCGTCTCCCGTGGGCGAGGGGACACAGCCAGATCCGCACTGCGCCCTGCCTGCCCGTCTGCCTTGGGTGAGTGGACACAGCCAGATCCGCACTGCGCCTTGCCTGCCCGTCTCCCGTGGTTGAGTGGACACAGCCAGATCCGCACTGCGCCCTGCCTGCCCCTCTGCCGTGGGTGAGTGGACACAGCCAGATCCACACTGCGCCCTGCCTGCCCGTCTGCCGTGGGCGAGCGGACACAGCCAGATCCGCACAGCGCACTGCCTGACCGTCTGCCGTGGGTGAGTGTACACAGCCAGATCCGCACTGCGCCCTGCCTGACCGCCTGTCGTGGGTGAGTGGACACAGCCAGATCCGCACTGCGCCCTGCCTGACCGTCTGCCGTGGGTGAGTGGACACAGCCAGATCCGCACTGCGCCCTGCCTGCCCGTCTCCCGTGGGTGAGTGGACACCGCCAGATCCGCACTGCGCGCTGCCTGCCCGTCTCCCGTCAGTGAGTGGACACAGCCAGATCCGCACTGCGCCCTGCCTGCCCGTCTCCCGTGGGTGAGTGGACACAGCCAGATCCGCACTGCGCGCTGCCTGCCCGTCTCCCGTGGGCGAGTGGACACAGCCAGATCCGCACTGCGCCCTGCCTGCCCGTCTGTCGTGGGCGAGTGGACACAGCCAGATCCTCACTGCGCCCTGCCTGACCGTCTGCCGTCGGTGAGTGGACACAGCCAGATCCACACTGCGCCCTGCCTGTCCGTCTGCCGTGGGCGAGTGGACACAGCCAGATCCGCACTGCGCCCTGCCTGACCGTCTGCCGTGGGTGAGTGGACACAGCCAGATCCGCACTGCCCCCTGCCTGACCGCCTGCCGTGGGTGAGTGGACACAGCCAGATCCGCACTGCGCCCTGCCTGCCCGTCTCCCGTGGGCGAGTGGACACAGCCAGATCCGCACTGCGCCCTGCCTGCCCTTCTGCCGTGGGTGAGTGGACACAGCCAGATCCGCACTGCGCCCTGCCTGCCCGTCTCCCGTCGGTGAGTGGACACAGCCAGATCCGCACTGCGCCCTGCCTGCCCGTCTCCCGTGGGTGAGGGGACACAGCCAGATCCGCACTGCGCCCTTCCTGCCTGTCTCCCGTGGGCGAGTAGACACACCCAGATCCGCACTGCGCCCTGCCTGACCGTCTCCCGTGGGTGAGTGGACACAGCCAGATCCGCAGTGCGCCTTGCCTGCCCGTCTCACATGGGTGAGTTGACACAGCCAGATCCGCACTGCACCTTGCATGCCCGTCTCCCGTGGGTGAGTGGACACAGCCAGATCCGCACTGCACCCTGCCTGACCGTCCTTCGTGGGTGAGTGGACACCGCCAGATCCGCACTGCGCCCTGCCTGCTCGTCTCCCGTCAGTGAGTGGACACAGCCAGATCCGCACTGCACCCTGCCTGCCCGTCTCCCGTTGGTGAGTGGACACAGCCAGATCCGCACTGCGCCCTGCCTGCCCGTCTGTCGTGGGCGAGTGGACACAGCTAGATCCGCACTGCGCCCTGCCTGACCGTCTGCCGTCGGTGAGTGGACACAGCCAGATCCACACTGCGCCCTGCCTGCCCATCTGCCAAGGGCGAGTGGACACAGCCAGATCCGCACTGCGCACTGCCTGACCGTCTTCCGTGGGTGAGTGGACACTGCCAGATCCGCACTGCGCCCTGCCTGACCGCCTGCCGTGGGTGAGTGGACACAGCCAGATCCGCACTGCGCCCTGCCTGCCCGTCTGCCGTGGGCGAGTGGACACAGCCAGATCCGCACTGCGCCCTGCCTGACCGTCTGCCGTGGGTGAGTGGACACAGCCAGATCCACACTGCGCCCTGCATGCCCGTCTGCCGTGGGTGAGTGGACACAGCCAGATCCGCACTGCGCCCTGCCTGACCGTCTGCCGTTGGTGGGTGGACACAGCCAGATCCGCACTGCGCCCTGCCTTACCGCCTGTTGTGGGTGAGTGGTCACAGCCAGATCCGTACTGCGCCCTGCCTGCCCGTCTGCTGTGGGACAGTGGACATAGCCAGATCCACACAGCACCGTCTCTGCCCATCTCCCGTGGGTGAGTGGACACAGCCAGATCCGCACTGCGCCTAGCCTACCCGTCTGCCGTGGGCGAGTGGACACAGCCAGATCCATACTGCGCCCTGCCTGACCGTCTGCAGTGGGCGAGTGGACACAGCCAGATCCGCACTGCGCCCTGCCTGCCCGTCTTCCGTGGGTCACTGGACACAGCCAGATCCGCACTGCACCTTGCCTGCCCGTCTCCCGTCAGTGAGTGGACATAGCCAGATCCGCACTGTGCCCTGCTTGCCCGTCTCCCGTGGGTGAGTGGACACAGCAAGATCCGCACTGCGCGCTGCCTGCCCGTCTCCCGTGGGCGAGTGGAAATAGCCAGATCCTCACTGCGAGCTGCCTGCCCGTCTGTCGTGGGCGAGTGGACACAGCCATATCCGAGCTGCGCCCTGCCTGCCCGTCTGCCGTGGGTGAGTGGACACAGCCAGATCCGCACTGCGCCCTGCCTGACCGTCTCCCGTGGGTGAGTGGACACAGCCAGATCCGCACTGCGCCTTGCCTGCCCGTCGCACGTGGGTGAGTGGACACAGCCAGATCCGCACTGCGCCCTACCTGCCCGTGTCCCGTGAGTGAGTGGACACAGCCAGATCCGCACTGCACCCTGCCAGACCGTCCTTCGTGGGTGAGTGGACACCGCCAGATCCGCACTGCACCCTGCCTGCCCGTCTCCCGTGGGTGAGTGGACACAGCCAGATCCGCACTGCGCCCTGCCTGCCCGTCTGTCGTGGGCGAGTGGACACAGCCAGATCCGCACTGCGCCCTGCCTGACCGTCTGCCGTCGGTGAGTGGACACAGCCAAATCCGCACTGCGCCCTGCCTGCCCGTCTCCCGTGGGTGAGTGGACACAGCCAGATCCGCACTGCGCGCTGCCTGTCCGTCTCCCGTGGGCGAGTGGACACAGCCAGATCCGCACTGCGCCCTGCCTGCCCGTCTGTCGTGGGCGAGTGGACACAGCCAGATCCTCACTGCGCCCTGCCTGACCGTCTGCCGTCGGTGAGTGGACACAGCCAGATCCACACTGCGCCCTGCCTGTCTGTCTGCCGTGGGCGAGTGGAGACAGCCAGATCCGCACTGCGCCCTGCCTGACCGTCTGCCGTGGGTGAGTGGACACAGCCAGATCCGCACTGCCGGCTGCCTGACCGCCTGCCGTGGGTGAGTGGACACAGCCAGATCCGCACTGCGCCCTGCCTGCCCGTCTCCCGTGGGCGAGTGGACACAGCCAGATCCGCACTGCGCCCTGCCTGCCCTTCTGCCGTGGGTGAGTGGACACAGCCATGTCCGCACTGCGCCTTGCCTGCCCGTCTCCCGTCAGTGAGTGGACACAGCCAGATCCGCACTGCGCCCTGCCTGCCCGTCTCCCGTGGGTGAGTGGACACAGCCAGATCCGCACTGCGCGCTGCCTGCCCGTCTGCCGTGGGTGAGTGGACACAGCCCGATCCGCACTGCGCCCTGCCTGACCGTCTGCCGTGGGTGAGTGGACACAGCCAGATCCGCACTGCGCCCTGCCTGACCGTCTCCCGTTGGTGAGTGGACACAGCCAGATCCGCACTGCGCCCTGCCTGCCCGCCTGCCGTGGGTGAGTGGACACAGCCAGATCCGCACTGCGCCTTGCCTGCCCGTCTCCCGTCGGTGAGTGGACACAGCCAGATCCGCACTGCGCCCTGCCTGCCCGTCTGCCGTGGGTGAGTGGACACAGCCAGATCCGCACTGCGCCTTGCCTGCCCGTCTCCCGTGGGTGAGTGGACACAGCCAGATCCGCACTGCGCCCTGCCTGCCCGTCTGCCGTGGGTGAGTGGACACAGCCAGATCCGCACTGCGCCCTACCTGCCCGTCTCCCGTGGGCGAGTGGACACAGCCAGATCCGCACTGAGCCCTTCCTGGCCGTCTGCCGTGGGTGAGTGGACACAGCCAGATCCGCACTGCGCCTTGCCTGCCCGTCTCCCGTCAGTGAGTGGACACAGCCAGATCCGCACTGCGCCCTGCCTGCCCGTCTGCCGTGGGTGAGTGGACACAGCCAGATCCGCACTGTGCCTTGCCTGCCCGTCTCCCGTTGGTGAGTGGACACAGCCAGATCCGCACTGCGCCCTGCCTGCCCGTCTCCCGTGGGTGAGGGGACCCAGCCAGATCCGCACTGCGCCCTGCCTGCCCGTCTCCAGTGGGCGAGTGGATACAGCCAGATCCGCACTGCGCCCTGCCTGCCCGTCTCCCGTGGGTGAGTGGACACAGCCAGATCCTCACTGCACCCTGCCTGACCGTCCTTCGTGGGTGAGTGGACACCGCCAGATCCCCACTGCACCCTGCCTGCCCGTCTCCCGTGGGTGAGTGGACACAGCCAGATCCGCACTGCGCCCTGCCTGCCCGTCTCCCGTCAGTGAGTGGACACAGCCAGATCCGCACTGCGCCCTGCCTGCCCGTCTCCCGTGGGTGAGTGGACACAGCCAGATCCGCACTGCGCGCTGCCTGCCCGTCTCCCGTGGGCGAGTGGACACAGCCAGATCCGCACTGCGCCCTGCCTGCCCGTCTCCCGTGGGTGAGTGGACACAGCCAGATCCACACTGCGCCCTGCCTGCCCGTCTGCGTGGGCGAGTGGACACAGCCAGATCCGCACTGCGCCCTGCCTGACCGTCTGCCGTGGGTGAGTGGACACAGCCAGTTCCGCACTGCGCCCTGCTTGACCGTCTGCCGTCGGTGAATGGACACAGCCAGATCCACACTGCGCCCTGCCTGTCCGTCTGCCGTGGGCGAGTGGACACAGCCAGATCCGCACTGCGCCCTGCCTGACCGTCTTCCGTGGGTGAGTGGACACAGCCAGATCAGCACTGCGCCCTGCCTGACCGCCTACCGTGGGCGAGTGAACACAGCAAGATCCGCACTGCGCCCTGCCTGCCCGTCTCCCGTGGGCGAGTGGACACAACCAGATCCGCACTGCACCCTACCTGCCCGTCTCCCGTGGGTGAGTGGACACAGCCAGATCCGCACTGCACCCTGCCTGACCGTCCTTCGTGGGTGAGTGGACACCGCCAGATCCGCACAGCGCCCTGCCTGCCCGTCTCCCGTGGGTGAGTGGACACAGCCAGATCCGCACAGCGCCCTGCCTGCCCGTCTCCCGTCAGTGAGTGGACACAGCCAGATCCGCACTGCGCCCTGCCTGCCCGTCTCCCGTGGGTGAGTGGACACAGCCAGATCCGCACTGCGCGCTGCCTGCCCGTCTCCCGTGGGCGAGTGGACACAGCCAGTTCCGCACTGCGCCCTGCCTGCCCGTCTCCCGTGGGCGAGTGGACACAGCCAGATCCGCACTGCGCCCTGCCTGCCCGTCTCCCGTGGGTGAGTGGACACAGCCAGATCCGCACTGCGCCCTGCCTGACCGCCTGCCGTGGGTGAGTGGACACAGCCAGATCCGCACTGCGCCCTGCCTGCCCGTCTCCCGTGGGCGAGTGGACACAGCCAGATCCGCACTGCGCCCTGCCTGCCCGTCTGCCGTGGGTGAGTGGACACAGCCAGATCCGCACTGCGCCCTGCCTGCCCGTCTTCCGTGGGTGAGTGGACACAGCCAGATCCGCACTGCGCACTGCCTGCCCGTCTCCCGTGTGCGAGTGGACACAGCCAGATCAGCACTGCGCCCTGCCTGCCCGTCTGTCGTGGCTGAGTGGACACAGACAGTTCCACACTGCGCCCTGCCTGACTGTCTGTCGTGGGTGAGTGGACACAGCCAGATCCGCACTGCGCCCTGCCTGCCCGTCTCCCGTGGGTGAGTGGACACAGCCAGATCCGCACTGCGCGCTGCCTGCCCGTCTCCCGTGGGCGAGTGGACACAGCCAGATCCGCACTGCGCCCTGCCTGCCCGTCTCCCGTGGGCGAGTGGACACAGCCAGATCCGCACTGCGCCCTGCCTTCCCGTCTCCCGTGGGTGAGTGGACACAGCCAGATCCGCACTGCGCCCTGCCTGACCGCCTGCCGTGAGTGAGTGGACACAGCCAGATCCGCACTGCGCCCTGCCTGCCCGTCTCCCGTGCGCGAGTGGACACAGCCAGATCCGCACTGCGCCCTGCCTGCCCTTCTGCCGTGGGCCAGTGGACACAGCCAGATCCGCACTGCGACCTGCCTGACCGTCTGCCGTGGGTGAGTGTACACAGCCAGATCCACACTGCGCCCTGCCTGCCCGTCTGCCGTGGGTGAGTGGACACAGCCAGATCCGCACTGCGCCCTGCCTGACCGTCTGCCGTTGGTGAGTGGACACAGCCAGATCCGCACTGCGCCCTGCCTTACCGCCTGTCGTGGGTGAGTGGTCACAGCCAGATCCGTACTGCGCCATGCCTGCCCGTCTGCCGTGGGACAGTGGACATAGCCAGATCCACACAGCACCGTCTCTGCCCATCTCCCGTGGGTGAGTGGACACAGTCGTATCCGCACTGCGCCCTGCCTGCCTGTCTCCCGTGGGTGAGTGGACACAGCCAGATCAGAACTGCGCCCTGCCTGACCGTCTGCCGTGGGTAAGTGGACACAGCCAGATCCGCACTGCGCCCTGCCTGCCCGTCTCCCGTGGGTGAGTGGACATAGCCAGATTCACACAGCACCGTCTCTGCCCATCTCCCGTGGGTGAGTGGACACAGCCAGATCCGCACTGCACGCTGCCTGCCCGTCTGCCGTGGGTGAGTGGACACAGCCCGATCCGCACTGCGCCCTGCCTGACCGTCTGCCGTGGGTGAGTGGACACAGCCAGATCCGCACAGCGCCCTGCCTGCCCTTCTGCCGTGGGTGAGTGAACACAGCCAGATCCGCACTGCGCCTTGCCTGCCCTTCTGCGTGGGTGAGTGGACACAGCCAGATCCGCACTGCGCCCTGCCTGACCGTCTGCCGTGGGTGAGTGGACACAGCCAGATCCACACTGCGCCCTGCCTGCCCGTCTGCCGTGGGTGAGTGGACACAGCCCGATCCGCACTGCGCCCTGCCTTACCGTCTGCCGAGGGTGAGTGGACACAGCCAGATCCGCACTGCGCCCTGCCTGCCCGTCTGCCGTGGGTGAGTGGACACAGCCCGATCCGCACTGCGCCCTGCCTGACCGTCTGCCGTGGGTGAGTGGACACAGCCAGATCCGCACTGCGCCCTGCCTGCCCTTCTGCCGTGGGTGAGTGAACACAGCCAGATCCGCACTGCGCCTTGCCTGCCCTTCTGCCGTGGGTGAGTGGACACAGCCAGATCCGCACTGCGCCCTGCCTGACCTTCTGCCGTGGGTGAGTGGACAAAGCCAGATCCACACTGCGCCCTGCCTGCCCGTCTGCCGTGGGTGAGTGGACACAGCCCAATCCGCACTGCGCCCTGCCTTACCGTCTGCCGAGGGTGAGTGGACACAGCCAGATCCGCACTGCGCCCTGCCTGCCCGTCTGCCGTGGGCGAGTGGACACAGCCAGATCCTCACTGCGCCCTGCCTGCCCTTCTGCCGTGGGTGAATGGACACAGCAAGATCCGCACTGCGCCCTGCCTGCCCGTCTCCTGTCAGTGAGTGGACACAGCCAGATCCGCACTGCGCCCTGCCTGCCCGTCTCCCGTGGGCGAGGGGACACAGCCAGATCCGCACTGCGCCCTGCCTGCCCGTCTGCCTTTGGTGAGTGGACACAGCCAGATCCGCACTGCGCCCTGCCTGCCCGTCTCCCGTGGGTGAGTGGACACAGCCAGATCCGCACTGCGCCCTGCCTGCCCCTCTGCCGTGGGTGAGTGGACACAGCCAGATCCACACTGCGCCCTGCCTGCCCGTCTGCCGTGGGCGAGCGGACACAGCCAGATCTGCACTGCGCACTGCCTGACCGTCTGCCGTGGGTGAGTGTACACAGCCAGATCCGCACTGCGCCCTGCCTGACCGCCTGTCGTGGGTGAGTGGACACAGCCAGATCCGCACTGCGCCCTGCCTGACCGTCTGCCGTGGGTGAGTGGACACAGCCAGATCCGCACTGCGCCCTGCCTGTCCATCTGCCGTGGGCGAGTGGAGACAGCCAGATCCGCACTGCGCCCTGCCTGACCGTCTGCCGTGGGTGAGTGGACACAGCCAGATCCGCACTGCCCCCTGCCTGACCGCCTGCCGTGGGTGAGTGGACACAGCCAGATCCGCACTGCGCCCTGCCTGCCCGTCTCCCGTGGGCGAGTGGACACAGCCAGATCCGCACTGCGCCCTGCCTGCCCTTCTGCCGTGGGTGAGTGGACACAGCCAGATCCGCACTGCGCCCTGCCTGCCCGTCTCCCGTCAGTGAGTGGACACAGCCAGATCCGCACTGCGCCCTGCCTGCCCGTCTCCCGTGGGTGAGTGGACACAGCCAGATCCGCACTGCGCCCTTCCTGCCTGTCTCCCGTGGGCGAGTAGACACACCCAGATCCGCACTGCGCCCTGCCTGACCGTCTCCCGTGGGTGAGTGGACACAGCCAGATCCGCAGTGCGCCTTGCCTGCCCGTCTCACATGGGTGAGTTGACACAGCCAGATCCGCACTGCACCTTGCATGCCCGTCTCCCGTGGGTGAGTGGAAACAGCCAGATCCGCACTGCACCCTGCCTGACCGTCCTTCGTGGGTGAGTGGACACCGCCAGATCCGCACTGCGCCCTGCCTGCTCGTCTCCCGTCAGTGAGTGGACACAGCCAGATCCGCACTGCACCCTGCCTGCCCGTCTCCCGTTGGTGAGTGGACACAGCCAGATCCGCACTGCGCCCTGCCTGCCCGTCTGTCGTGGGCGAGTGGACACAGCTAGATCCGCACTGCGCCCTGCCTGACCGTCTGCCGTCGGTGAGTGGACACAGCCAGATCCACACTGCGCCCTGCCTGCCCATCTGCCATGGGCGAGTGGACACAGCCAGATCCGCACTGCGCACTGCCTGACCGTCTTCCGTGGGTGAGTGGACACAGCCAGATACGCACTGCGCCCTGCCTGACCGCCTGCCGTGGGTGAGTGGACACAGCCAGATCCGCACTGCGCCCTGCCTGCCCGTCTGCCGTGGGCGAGTGGACACAGCCAGATCCGCACTGCGCCCTGCCTGACCGTCTGCCGTGGGTGAGTGGACACAGCCAGATCCACACTGCGCCTTGCCTGACTGCCTGCCGTGGGTGAGTGGACACAGCCAGATCCGCACTGCGCCCTGCCTGCCCGTCTCCCGTGGGCGAGTGGACACAGCCAGATCCGCACTGCGCCCTGCCTTCCCTTCTGCCGTGGGCCAGTGGACACAGCCAAATCCGCACTGCGCCCTCCCTGACCGTCTGCCGTGGGTGAGTGGACACAGCCAGATCCACACTGCGCCCTGCATGCCCGTCTGCCGTCGGTGAGAGGACACAGCCAGATCCGCACTGCGCCCTGCCTGACCGTCTCCCGTGGGTGAGTGGACACAGCCAGATCCGCACTGCGCCTTGCCTGCCCGTCGCACGTGGGTGAGTGGACACAGCCAGATCCGCACTGCGCCCTACCTGCCCGTCTCCCGTGAGTGAGTGGACACAGCCAGATCCGCACTGCACCCTGCCAGACCGTACTTCGTGGGTGAGTGGACACCGCCAGATCCGCACTGCGCCCTGCCTGCCCGTCTCCCGTGGGTGAGTGGACACAGCCAGATCCGCACTGCGCCCTGCCTGCCCGTCTGCCGTGGGCGAGTGGACACAGCCAGATCCGCACTGCGCCCTGCCTGACCGTCTGCCGTCGGTGAGTGGACACAGCCAGATCCACACTGCGCCGTGCCTGCCCGTCTGCCGTGGGCGAGTGGACACAGCCAGATCCGCACTGCGCACTGCCTGACCGTCAGCCGTGGGTGAGTCGACACAGCCAGATCCGCACTGCGCCCTGCCTGCCCGTCTGTCGTGGGCGAGTGGACACAGCCATATCCGCACTGCGCCCTGCCTGCCCGTCTGCCGTGGGTGAGTGGACACAGCCAGATCCACACTGCGCCCTGCCTGCCCGTCTGCCGTGGGCGAGTGGACACAGCCAGATCCGCACTGCGCCCTGCCTGACCGTCTGCCGTGGGTGAGTCGACACAGCCAGATCCGCACTGCGCCCTGCCTGACCGCCTGCCGTGGGTGAGTGGACACAGCCAGATCCGCACTGCGCCCTGCTTGACCGTCTGCCGTGGGTGAGTGGACACAGCCAGATCCACACTGCGCCCTGCCTGCCCGTCTGCCGTGGGCGAGTGGACACAGCCAGATCCGCACTGCTCCCTGCCTGACCGTCTGCCGTGGGTGAGTGGACACAGCCAGATCCGCACTGCGCCCTGCCTGACCGCCTGCCGTGGGTGAGTGGACACAGCCAGATCCGCACTGCGCCCTGCCTGCCCGTCTCCCGTGGGCGAGTGGACACAGCCAGTTCCGCACTGCGCCCTGCCTGACCGTCTGCGGTGGGTGAGTGGACACAGCCAGATCCGCACTGCGCCCTGCCTGACCGCCTGCCGTGGGTGAGTGGACACAGCCAGATCCGCACTGCGCCCTGCCTGCCCGTCTCCCGTGGGTGAGTGGACACAGCCAGTTCCGCACTGCGCCCTGCCTGCCCTTCTGCCGTGGGCCAGTGGACACAGCCAGATCCGCACTGCGCCCTGCCTTACCGCCTGTTGTGGGTGAGTGGTCACAGCCAGATCCGTACTGCGCCCTGCCTGCCCGTCTGCTGTGGGACAGTGGACATAGCCAGATCCACACAGCACCGTCTCTGCCCATCTCCCGTGGGTGAGTGGACACAGCCAGATCCGCAATGCGCCTAGCCTACCCGTCTGCCGTGGGCGAGTGGACACAGCCAGATCCATACTGCGCCCTGCCTGACCGTCTGCAGTGGGCGAGTGGACACAGCCAGATCCGCACTGCGCCCTGCCTGACCGTCTGCCGTGGGCGAGTGGACACAGCCAGATCCGCACTGCGCCCTGCCTGCCCGTCTTCCGTGGGTCACTGGACACAGCCAGATCCGCACTGCACCTTGCCTGCCCGTCTCCCGTCAGTGAGTGGACATAGCCAGATCCGCACTGTGCCCTGCCTGCCCGTCTCCCGTGGGTGAGTGGACACAGCAAGATCCGCACTGCGCGCTGCCTGCCCGTCTCCCGTGGGCGAGTGGAAACAGCCAGATCCGCACTGCGCGCTGCCTGCACGTCTGTCGTGGGCGAGTGGACACAGCCATATCCGCACTGCGCCCTGCCTGCCCGTCTGCCGTGGGTGAGTGGACACAGCCAGATCCGCACTGCGCCCTGCCTGACCGTCTCCCGTGGGTGAGTGGACACAGCCAGATCCGCACTGCGCCTTGCCTGCCCGTCGCACGTGGGTGAGTGGACACAGCCAGATCCGCACTGCGCCCTACCTGCCCGTCTCCCGTGAGTGAGTGGACACAGCCAGATCCGCACTGCACCCTGCCAGACCGTCATTCGTGGGTGAGTGGACACCGCCAGATCCGCACTGCGCCCTGCCTGCCCGTCTCCCGTGGGCGAGTGGAAACAGCCAGATCCGCACTGCGCGCTGCCTGCCCGTCTGTCGTGGGCGAGTGGACACAGCCATATCCGCACTGCGCCCTGCCTGCCCGTCTGCCGTCGGTGAGTGGACACAGCCAGATCCGCACTGCGCCCTGCCTGACCGTCTCCCGTGGGTGAGTGGACACAGCCAGATCCGCACTGCGCCTTGCCTGCCCGTCGCACGTGGGTGAGTGGACACAGCCAGATCCGCACTGCGCCCTACCTGCCCGTCTCCCGTGAGTGAGTGGACACAGCCAGATCCGCACTGCACCCTGCCAGACCGTCCTTCATGGGTGAGTGGACACTGCCAGATCCGCACTGCGCCCTGCCTGCCCGTCTCCCGTGGGTGAGTGGACACAGCCAGATCCGCACTGCGCCCTGCCTGCCCGTCTGTCGTGGGCGAGTGGACACAGCCAGATCCGCACTGCGCCCTGCCTGACCGTCTGCCGTCGGTGAGTGGACACAGCCAGATCCACACTGCGCCGTGCCTGCCCGTCTGCCGTGGGCGAGTGGACACAGCCAGATCCGCACTGCGCACTGCCTGACCGTCTGCCGTGGGTGAGTCGACACAGCCCGATCCGCACTGCGCCCTGCCTGACCGCCTGCCGTGGGTGAGTGGACACAGCCAGATCCGCACTGCGCCCTGCCTGACCGTCTGCCGTGGGTGAGTGGACACAGCCAGATCCACACTGCGCCCTGCCTGCCCGTCTGCCGTGGGCGAGTGGACACAGCCAGATCCGCACTGCGCCCTGCCTGACCGTCTGCCGTCGGTGAGTGGACACAGCCAGATCCACACTGCGCCGTGCCTGCCCGTCTGCCGTGGGCGAGTGGACACAGCCAGATCCGCACTGCGCACTGCCTGACCGTCTGCCGTGGGCGAGTCGACACAGCCAGATCCGCACTGCGCCCTGCCTGCCTGTCTCCAGTGGGCGAGTGGACACTGCCAGATCCGCACTGCGCCCTGCCTGCCCTTCTGCCGTGGGCCAGTGGACACAGCCAGATCCGCACTGCGCCCTGCCTGCCCGTCTCCCGTCAGTGAGTGGACACAGCCAGATCCGCACTGCGCCCTGCCTGCCCGTCTCCCGTGGGCGAGGGGACACAGCCAGATCCGCACTGCGCCCTGCCTGCCCGTCTGCCTTGGGTGAGTGGACACAGCCAGATCCGCACTGCGCCCTGCCTGCCCGTCTCCCGTGGGTGAGTGGACACAGCCAGATCCGCACTGCGCCCTGCCTGCCCCTCTGCCGTGGGTGAGTGGACACAGCCAGATCCACACTGCGCCCTGCCTGCCCGTCTGCCGTGGGCGAGCGGACACAGCCAGATCCGCACAGCGCACTGCCTGACCGTCTGCCGTGGGTGAGTGGACACAGCCAGATCCACACTGCGCCCTGCCTGCCCGTCTGCCGTGGGCGAGTGGACACAGCCAGATCCGCACTGCTCCCTGCCTGACCGTCTGCCGTGGGTGAGTGGACACAGCCAGATCCGCACTGCGCCCTGCCTGACCGCCTGCCGTGGGTGAGTGGACACAGCCAGATCCGCACTGCGCCCTGCCTGCCCGTCTCCCGTGGGCGAGTGGACACAGCCAGTTCCGCACTGCGCCCTGCCTGACCGTCTGCCGTGGGTGAGTGGACACAGCCAGATCCGCACTGCGCCCTGCCTGACCGCCTGCCGTGGGTGAGTGGACACAGCCAGATCCGCACTGCGCCCTGCCTGCCCGTCTCCCGTGGGCGAGTGGACACAGCCAGTTCCGCACTGCGCCCTGCCTGCCCTTCTGCCGTGGGCAAGTGGACACAGCCAGATCCGCACTGCGCCCTGCCTTACCGCCTGTTGTGGGTGAGTGGTCACAGCCAGATCCGTACTGCGCCCTGCCTGCCCGTCTGCTGTGGGACAGTGGACATAGCCAGATCCACACAGCACCGTCTCTGCCCATCTCCCGTGGGTGAGTGGACACAGCCAGATCCGCACTGCGCCTAGCCTACCCGTCTGCCGTGGGCGAGTGGACACAGCCAGATCCATACTGCGCCCTGCCTGACCGTCTGCAGTGGGCGAGTGGACACAGCCAGATCCACACTGCGCCCTGCCTGACCGTCTGCCGTGGGCGAGTGGACACAGCCAGATCCGCACTGCGCCCTGCCTGCCCGTCTTCCGTGGGTCACTGGACACAGCCAGATCCGCACTGCACCTTGCCTGCCCGTCTCCCGTCAGTGAGTGGACATAGCCAGATCCGCACTGTGCCCTGCCTGCCCGTCTCCCGTGGGTGAGTGGACACAGCAAGATCCGCACTGCGCGCTGCCTGCCCGTCTCCCGTGGGCGAGTGGAAACAGCCAGATCCGCACTGCGCGCTGCCTGCCCGTCTGTCATGGGCGAGTGGACACAGCCATATCCGCACTGCGCCCTGCCTGCCCGTCTGCCGTGGGTGAGTGGACACAGCCAGATCCGCACTGCGCCCTGCCTGACCGTCTCCCGTGGGTGAGTGGACACAGCCAGATCCGCACTGCGCCTTGCCTGCCCGTCGCACGTGGGTGAGTGGACACAGCCAGATCCGCACTGCGCCCTACCTGCCCGTCTCCCGTGAGTGAGTGGACACAGCCAGATCCGCACTGCACCCTGCCAGACCGTCCTTCGTGGGTGAGTGGACACCGCCAGATCCGCACTGCGCCCTGCCTGCCCGTCTCCCGTGGGCGAGTGGAAACAGCCAGATCCGCACTGCGCGCTGCCTGCCCGTCTGTCGTGGGCGAGTGGACACAGCCATATCCGCACTGCGCCCTGCCTGCCCGTCTGCCGTCGGTGAGTGGACACAGCCAGATCCGCACTGCGCCCTGCCTGACCGTCTCCCGTGGGTGAGTGGACACAGCCAGATCCGCACTGCGCCTTGCCTGCCCGTCGCACGTGGGTGAGTGGACACAGCCAGATCCGCACTGCGCCCTACCTGCCCGTCTCCCGTGAGTGAGTGGACACAGCCAGATCCGCACTGCACCCTGCCAGACCGTCCTTCGTGGGTGAGTGGACACTGCCAGATCCGCACTGCGCCCTGCCTGCCCGTCTCCCGTGGGTGAGTGGACACAGCCAGATCCGCACTGCGCCCTGCCTGCCCGTCTGTCGTGGGCGAGTGGACACAGCCAGATCCGCACTGCGCACTGCCTGACCGTCTGCCGTGGGTGAGTCGACACAGCCAGATCCGCATTGCGCCCTGCCTGACCGCCTGCCGTGGGTGAGTGGACACAGCCAGATCCGCACTGCGCCCTGCCTGACCGTCTGCCGTGGGTGAGTGGACACAGCCAGATCCACACTGCGCCGTGCCTGCCCGTCTGCCGTGGGAGAGTGGACACAGCCAGATCCGCACTGCGCACTGCCTGACCGTCTGCCGTGGGTGAGTCGACACAGCCAGATCCGCATTGCGCCCTGCCTGACCGCCTGCCGTGGGTGAGTGGACACAGCCAGATCCGCACTGCGCCCTGCCTGACCGTCTGCCGTCGGTGAGTGGACACAGCCAGATCCACACTGCGCCGTATCTGCCCGTCTGCCGTGGGCGAGTGGACACAGCCAGATCCGCACTGCGCACTGCCTGACCATCTGCCGTGGGCGAGTCGACACAGCCAGATCCGCACTGCGCCCTGCCTGCCTGTCTCCCGTGGGCGAGTGGACACTGCCAGATCCGCACTGCGCCCTGCCTGCCCTTCTGCCGTGGGCCAGTGGACACAGCCAGATCCGCACTGCGCCCTGCCTGCCCGTCTCCCGTCAGTGAGTGGACACAGCCAGATCCGCACTGCGCCCTGCCTGCCCGTCTCCCGTGGGCGAGGGGACACAGCCAGATCCGCACTGCGCCCTGCCTGCCCGTCTGCCTTGGGTGAGTGGACACAGCCAGATCCGCACTGCGCCTTGCCTGCCCGTCTCCCGTGGTTGAGTGGACACAGCCAGATCCGCACTGCGCCCTGCCTGCCCCTCTGCCGTGGGTGAGTGGACACAGCCAGATCCACACTGCGCCCTGCCTGCCCGTCTGCCGTGGGCGAGCGGACACAGCCAGATCCGCACAGCGCACTGCCTGACCGTCTGCCGTGGGTGAGTGTACACAGCCAGATCCGCACTGCGCCCTGCCTGACCGCCTGTCGTGGGTGAGTGGACACAGCCAGATCCGCACTGCGCCCTGCCTGACCGTCTGCCGTGGGTGAGTGGACACAGCCAGATCCGCACTGCGCCCTGCCTGCCCGTCTCCCGTGGGTGAGTGGACACCGCCAGATCCGCACAGCGCACTGCCTGACCGTCTGCCGTGGGTGAGTGTACACAGCCAGATCCGCACTGCGCCCTGCCTGACCGCCTGTCGTGGGTGAGTGGACACAGCCAGATCCGCACTGCGCCCTGCCTGACCGTCTGCCGTGGGTGAGTGGACACAGCCAGATCCGCACTGCGCCCTGCCTGCCCGTCTCCCGTGGGTGAGTGGACACCGCCAGATCCGCACTGCGCGCTGCCTGCCCGTCTCCCGTCAGTGAGTGGACACAGCCAGATCCGCACTGCGCCCTGCCTGCCCGTCTCCCGTGGGTGAGTGGACACAGCCAGATCCGCACTGCGCGCTGCCTGCCCGTCTCCCGTGGGCGAGTGGACACAGCCAGATCCGCACTGCGCCCTGCCTGCCCGTCTGTCGTGGGCGAGTGGACACAGCCAGATCCTCACTGCGCCCTGCCTGACCGTCTGCCGTCGGTGAGTGGACACAGCCAGATCCACACTGCGCCCTGCCTGTCCGTCTGCCGTGGGCGAGTGGACACAGCCAGATCCGCACTGCGCCCTGCCTGACCGTCTGCCGTGGGTGAGTGGACACAGCCAGATCCGCACTGCCCCCTGCCTGACCGCCTGCCGTGGGTGAGTGGACACAGCCAGATCCGCACTGCGCCCTGCCTGCCCGTCTCCCGTGGGCGAGTGGACACAGCCAGATCCGCACTGCGCCCTGCCTGCCCTTCTGCCGTGGGTGAGTGGACACAGCCAGATCCGCACTGCGCCCTGCCTGCCCGTCTCCCGTCGGTGAGTGGACACAGCCAGATCCGCACTGCGCCCTGCCTGCCCGTCTCCCGTGGGTGAGGGGACACAGCCAGATCCGCACTGCGCCCTTCCTGCCTGTCTCCCGTGGGCGAGTAGACACACCCAGATCCGCACTGCGCCCTGCCTGACCGTCTCCCGTGGGTGAGTGGACACAGCCAGATCCGCAGTGCGCCTTGCCTGCCCGTCTCACATGGGTGAGTTGACACAGCCAGATCCGCACTGCACCTTGCATGCCCGTCTCCCGTGGGTGAGTGGACACAGCCAGATCCGCACTGCACCCTGCCTGACCGTCCTTCGTGGGTGAGTGGACACCGCCAGATCCGCACTGCGCCCTGCCTGCTCGTCTCCCGTCAGTGAGTGGACACAGCCAGATCCGCACTGCACCCTGCCTGCCCGTCTCCCGTTGGTGAGTGGACACAGCCAGATCCGCACTGCGCCCTGCCTGCCCGTCTGTCGTGGGCGAGTGGACACAGCTAGATCCGCACTGCGCCCTGCCTGACCGTCTGCCGTCGGTGAGTGGACACAGCCAGATCCACACTGCGCCCTGCCTGCCCATCTGCCAAGGGCGAGTGGACACAGCCAGATCCGCACTGCGCACTGTCTGACCGTCTGCCGTGGGTGAGTGGACACAGCCAGATCCGCACTGCACCCTGCCTGACCGTCTCCCGTGGGTGAGTGGACACAGCCAGATCCGCACTGCACCCTACCTGCCCGTCTCCCGTGAGTGAGTGGACACAGCCAGATCCGCACTGCACCCTGCCAGACCGTCCTTCGTGGGTGAGTGGACACTGCCAGATCCGCACTGCGCCCTGCCTGCCCGTCTCCCGTGGGTGAGTGGACACAGCCAGATCCGCACTGCGCCCTGCCTGCCCGTCTGTCGTGGGCGAGTGGACACAGCCAGATCCGCACTGCGCCCTGCCTGACCGTCTGCCGTCGGTGAGTGGACACAGCCAGATCCACACTGCGCCGTGCCTGCCCGTCTGCCGTGGGCGAGTGGACACAGCCAGATCCGCACTGCGCACTGCCTGACCGTCTGCCGTGGGTGAGACGACACAGCCAGATCCGCATTGCGCCCTGCCTGACCGCCTGCCGTGGGTGAGTGGACACAGCCAGATCCGCACTGCGCCCTGCCTGACCGTCTGCCGTGGGTGAGTGGACACAGCCAGATCCACACTGCGCCCTGCCTGCCCGTCTGCCGTGGGCGAGTGGACACAGCCAGATCTGCACTGCGCCCTGCCTGACCGTCTGCCGTCGGTGAGTGGACACAGCCAGATCCACACTGCGCCGTATCTGCCCGTCTGCCGTGGGCGAGTGGACACAGCCAGATCCGCACTGCGCACTGCCTGACCGTCTGCCGTGGGCGAGTCGACACAGCCAGATCCGCACTGCGCCCTGCCTGCCTGTCTCCCGTGGGTTAGTGGACACTGCCAGATCCGCACTGCGCCCTGCCTGCCCTTCTGCCGTGGGCCAGTGGACACAGCCAGATCCGCACTGCGCCCTGCCTGCCCGTCTCCCGTCAGTGAGTGGACACAGCCAGATCCGCACTGCGCCCTGCCTGCCCGTCTCCCGTGGGCGAGGGGACACAGCCAGATCCGCACTGCGCCCTGCCTGCCCGTCTGCCTTGGGTGAGTGGACACAGCCAGATCCGCACTGCGCCTTGCCTGCCCGTCTCCCGTGGTTGAGTGGACACAGCCAGATCCGCACTGCGCCCTGCCTGCCCCTCTGCCGTGGGTGAGTGGACACAGCCAGATCCACACTGCGCCCTGCCTGCCCGTCTGCCGTGGGCGAGCGGACACAGCCAGATCCGCACAGCGCACTGCCTGACCGTCTGCCGTGGGTGAGTGTACACAGCCAGATCCGCACTGCGCCCTGCCTGACCGCCTGTCGTGGGTGAGTGGACACAGCCAGATCCGCACTGCGCCCTGCCTGACCGTCTGCCGTGGGTGAGTGGACACAGCCAGATCCGCACTGCGCCCTGCCTGCCCGTCTCCCGTGGGTGAGTGGACACCGCCAGATCCGCACTGCGCGCTGCCTGCCCGTCTCCCGTCAGTGAGTGGACACAGCCAGATCCGCACTGCGCCCTGCCTGCCCGTCTCCCGTGGGTGAGTGGACACAGCCAGATCCGAACTGCGCGCTGCCTGCCCGTCTCCCGTGGGCGAGTGGACACAGCCAGATCCGCACTGCGCCCTGCCTGCCCGTCTGTCGTGGGCGAGTGGACACAGCCAGATCCTCACTGCGCCCTGCCTGACCGTCTGCCGTCGGTGAGTGGACACAGCCAGATCCACACTGCGCCCTGCCTGTCCGTCTGCCGTGGGCGAGTGGACACAGCCAGATCCGCACTGCGCCCTGCCTGACCGTCTGCCGTGGGTGAGTGGACACAGCCAGATCCGCACTGCCCCCTGCCTGACCGCCTGCCGTGGGTGAGTGGACACAGCCAGATCCGCACTGCGCCCTGCCTGCCCGTCTCCCGTGGGCGAGTGGACACAGCCAGATCCGCACTGCGCCCTGCCTGCCCTTCTGCAGTGGGTGAGTGGACACAGCCAGATCCGCACTGCGCCCTGCCTGCCCGTCTCCCGTCGGTGAGTGGACACAGCCAGATCCGCACTGCGCCCTGCCTGCCCGTCTCCCGTGGGTGAGGGGACACAGCCAGATCCGCACTGCGCCCTTCCTGCCTGTCTCCCGTGGGCGAGTAGACACACCCAGATCCGCACTGCGCCCTGCCTGACCGTCTCCCGTGGGTGAGTGGACACAGCCAGATCCGCAGTGCGCCTTGCCTGCCCGTCTCACATGGGTGAGTTGACACAGCCAGATCCGCACTGCACCTTGCATGCCCGTCTCCCGTGGGTGAGTGGACACAGCCAGATCCGCACTGCACCCTGCCAGACCGTCCTTCGTGGGTGAGTGGACACTGCCAGATCCGCACTGCGCCCTGCCTGCCCGTCTCCCGTGGGTGAGTGGACACAGCCAGATCCGCACTGCGCCCTGCCTGCCCGTCTGTCGTGGGCGAGTGGACACAGCCAGATCCGCACTGCGCACTGCCTGACCGTCTGCCGTGGGTGAGTCGACACAGCCAGATCCGCATTGCGCCCTGCCTGACCGCCTGCCGTGGGTGAGTGGACACAGCCAGATCCGCACTGCGCCCTGCCTGACCGTCTGCCGTGGGTGAGTGGACACAGCCAGATCCACACTGCGCCGTGCCTGCCCGTCTGCCGTGGGCGAGTGGACACAGCCAGATCCGCACTGCGCACTGCCTGACCGTCTGCCGTGGGTGAGTCGACACAGCCAGATCCGCATTGCGCCCTGCCTGACCGCCTGCCGTGGGTGAGTGGACACAGCCAGATCCGCACTGCGCCCTGCCTGACCGTCTGCCGTCGGTGAGTGGACACAGCCAGATCCACACTGCGCCGTATCTGCCCGTCTGCCGTGGGCGAGTGGACACAGCCAGATCCGCACTGCGCACTGCCTGACCATCTGCCGTGGGCGAGTCGACACAGCCAGATCCGCACTGCGCCCTGCCTGCCTGTCTCCCGTGGGCGAGTGGACACTGCCAGATCCGCACTGCGCCCTGCCTGCCCTTCTGCCGTGGGCCAGCGGACACAGCCAGATCCGCACTGCGCCCTGCCTGCCCGTCTCCCGTCAGTGAGTGGACACAGCCAGATCCGCACTGCGCCCTGCCTGCCCGTCTCCCGTGGGCGAGGGGACACAGCCAGATCCGCACTGCGCCCTGCCTGCCCGTCTGCCTTGGGTGAGTGGACACAGCCAGATCCGCACTGCGCCTTGCCTGCCCGTCTCCCGTGGTTGAGTGGACACAGCCAGATCCGCACTGCGCCCTGCCTGCCCCTCTGCCGTGGGTGAGTGGACACAGCCAGATCCACACTGCGCCCTGCCTGCCCGTCTGCCGTGGGCGAGCGGACACAGCCAGATCCGCACAGCGCACTGCCTGACCGTCTGCCGTGGGTGAGTGTACACAGCCAGATCCGCACTGCGCCCTGCCTGACCGCCTGTCGTGGGTGAGTGGACACAGCCAGATCCGCACTGCGCCCTGCCTGACCGTCTGCCGTGGGTGAGTGGACACAGCCAGATCCGCACTGCGCCCTGCCTGCCCGTCTCCCGTGGGTGAGTGGACACCGCCAGATCCGCACAGCGCACTGCCTGACCGTCTGCCGTGGGTGAGTGTACACAGCCAGATCCGCACTGCGCCCTGCCTGACCGCCTGTCGTGGGTGAGTGGACACAGCCAGATCCGCACTGCGCCCTGCCTGACCGTCTGCCGTGGGTGAGTGGACACAGCCAGATCCGCACTGCGCCCTGCCTGCCCGTCTCCCGTGGGTGAGTGGACACCGCCAGATCCGCACTGCGCGCTGCCTGCCCGTCTCCCGTCAGTGAGTGGACACAGCCAGATCCGCACTGCGCCCTGCCTGCCCGTCTCCCGTGGGTGAGTGGACACAGCCAGATCCGCACTGCGCGCTGCCTGCCCGTCTCCCGTGGGCGAGTGGACACAGCCAGATCCGCACTGCGCCCTGCCTGCCCGTCTGTCGTGGGCGAGTGGACACAGCCAGATCCTCACTGCGCCCTGCCTGACCGTCTGCCGTCGGTGAGTGGACACAGCCAGATCCACACTGCGCCCTGCCTGTCCGTCTGCCGTGGGCGAGTGGACACAGCCAGATCCGCACTGCGCCCTGCCTGACCGTCTGCCGTGGGTGAGTGGACACAGCCAGATCCGCACTGCCCCCTGCCTGACCGCCTGCCGTGGGTGAGTGGACACAGCCAGATCCGCACTGCGCCCTGCCTGCCCGTCTCCCGTGGGCGAGTGGACACAGCCAGATCCGCACTGCGCCCTGCCTGCCCTTCTGCCGTGGGTGAGTGGACACAGCCAGATCCGCACTGCGCCCTGCCTGCCCGTCTCCCGTCGGTGAGTGGACACAGCCAGATCCGCACTGCGCCCTGCCTGCCCGTCTCCCGTGGGTGAGGGGACACAGCCAGATCCGCACTGCGCCCTTCCTGCCTGTCTCCCGTGGGCGAGTAGACACACCCAGATCCGCACTGCGCCCTGCCTGACCGTCTCCCGTGGGTGAGTGGACACAGCCAGATCCGCAGTGCGCCTTGCCTGCCCGTCTCACATGGGTGAGTTGACACAGCCAGATCCGCACTGCACCTTGCATGCCCGTCTCCCGTGGGTGAGTGGACACAGCCAGATCCGCACTGCACCCTGCCTGACCGTCCTTCGTGGGTGAGTGGACACCGCCAGATCCGCACTGCGCCCTGCCTGCTCGTCTCCCGTCAGTGAGTGGACACAGCCAGATCCGCACTGCACCCTGCCTGCCCGTCTCCCGTTGGTGAGTGGACACAGCCAGATCCGCACTGCGCCCTGCCTGCCCGTCTGTCGTGGGCGAGTGGACACAGCTAGATCCGCACTGCGCCCTGCCTGACCGTCTGCCGTCGGTGAGTGGACACAGCCAGATCCACACTGCGCCCTGCCTGCCCATCTGCCAAGGGCGAGTGGACACAGCCAGATCCGCACTGCGCACTGCCTGACCGTCTTCCGTGGGTGAGTGGACACTGCCAGATCCGCACTGCGCCCTGCCTGACCGCCTGCCGTGGGTGAGTGGACACAGCCAGATCCGCACTGCGCCCTGCCTGCCCGTCTGCCGTGGGCGAGTGGACACAGCCAGATCCGCACTGCGCCCTGCCTGACCGTCTGCCGTGGGTGAGTGGACACAGCCAGATCCACACTGCGCCCTGCATGCCCGTCTGCCGTGGGTGAGTGGACACAGCCAGATCCGCACTGCGCCCTGCCTGACCGTCTGCCGTTGGTGGGTGGACACAGCCAGATCCGCACTGCGCCCTGCCTTACCGCCTGTTGTGGGTGAGTGGTCACAGCCAGATCCGTACTGCGCCCTGCCTGCCCGTCTGCTGTGGGACAGTGGACATAGCCAGATCCACACAGCACCGTCTCTGCCCATCTCCCGTGGGTGAGTGGACACAGCCAGATCCGCACTGCGCCTAGCCTACCCGTCTGCCGTGGGCGAGTGGACACAGCCAGATCCATACTGCGCCCTGCCTGACCGTCTGCAGTGGGCGAGTGGACACAGCCAGATCCGCACTGCGCCCTGCCTGACCGTCTGCCGTGGGCGAGTGGACACAGCCAGATCCGCACTGCGCCCTGCCTGCCCGTCTTCCGTGGGTCACTGGACACAGCCAGATCCGCACTGCACCTTGCCTGCCCGTCTCCCGTCAGTGAGTGGACATAGCCAGATCCGCACTGTGCCCTGCTTGCCCGTCTCCCGTGGGTGAGTGGACACAGCAAGATCCGCACTGCGCGCTGCCTGCCCGTCTCCCGTGGGCGAGTGGAAATAGCCAGATCCGCACTGCGCGCTGCCTGCCCGTCTGTCGTGGGCGAGTGGACACAGCCATATCCGCACTGCGCCCTGCCTGCCCGTCTGCCGTGGGTGAGTGGACACAGCCAGATCCGCACTGCGCCCTGCCTGACCGTCTCCCGTGGGTGAGTGGACACAGCCAGATCCGCACTGCGCCTTGCCTGCCCGTCGCACGTGGGTGAGTGGACACAGCCAGATCCGCACTGCGCCCTACCTGCCCGTGTCCCGTGAGTGAGTGGACACAGCCAGATCCGCACTGCACCCTGCCAGACCGTCCTTCGTGGGTGAGTGGACACCGCCAGATCCGCACTGCGCCCTGCCTGCCCGTCTCCCGTGGGTGAGTGGACACAGCCAGATCCGCACTGCGCCCTGCCTGCCCGTCTGTCGTGGGCGAGTGGACACAGCCAGATCCGCACTGCGCCCTGCCTGACCGTCTGCCGTCGGTGAGTGGACACAGCCAAATCCGCACTGCGCCCTGCCTGCCCGTCTCCCGTGGGTGAGTGGACACAGCCAGATCCGCACTGCGCGCTGCCTGTCCGTCTCCCGTGGGCGAGTGGACACAGCCAGATCCGCACTGCGCCCTGCCTGCCCGTCTGTCGTGGGCGAGTGGACACAGCCAGATCCTCACTGCGCCCTGCCTGACCGTCTGCCGTCGGTGAGTGGACACAGCCAGATCCACACTGCGCCCTGCCTGTCTGTCTGCCGTGGGCGAGTGGAGACAGCCAGATCCGCACTGCGCCCTGCCTGACCGTCTGCCGTGGGTGAGTGGACACAGCCAGATCCGCACTGCCGGCTGCCTGACCGCCTGCCGTGGGTGAGTGGACACAGCCAGATCCGCACTGCGCCCTGCCTGCCCGTCTCCCGTGGGCGAGTGGACACAGCCAGATCCGCACTGCGCCCTGCCTGCCCTTCTGCCGTGGGTGAGTGGACACAGCCATGTCCGCACTGCGCCTTGCCTGCCCGTCTCCCGTCAGTGAGTGGACACAGCCAGATCCGCACTGCGCCCTGCCTGCCCGTCTCCCGTGGGTGAGTGGACACAGCCAGATCCGCACTGCGCGCTGCCTGCCCGTCTGCCGTGGGTGAGTGGACACAGCCCGATCCGCACTGCGCCCTGCCTGACCGTCTGCCGTGGGTGAGTGGACACAGCCAGATCCGCACTGCGCCCTGCCTGACCGTCTCCCGTTGGTGAGTGGACACAGCCAGATCCGCACTGCGCCCTGCCTGCCCGCCTGCCGTGGGTGAGTGGACACAGCCAGATCCGCACTGCGCCTTGCCTGCCCGTCTCCCGTCGGTGAGTGGACACAGCCAGATCCGCACTGCGCCCTGCCTGCCCGTCTGCCGTGGGTGAGTGGACACAGCCAGATCCGCACTGCGCCTTGCCTGCCCGTCTCCCGTGGGTGAGTGGACACAGCCAGATCCGCACTGCGCCCTGCCTGCCCGTCTGCCGTGGGTGAGTGGACACAGCCAGATCCGCACTGCGCCCTACCTGCCCGTCTCCCGTGGGCGAGTGGACACAGCCAGATCCGCACTGAGCCCTGCCTGGCCGTCTGCCGTGGGTGAGTGGACACAGCCAGATCCGCACTGCGCCTTGCCTGCCCGTCTCCCGTCAGTGAGTGGACACAGCCAGATCCGCACTGCGCCCTGCCTGCCCGTCTGCCGTGGGTGAGTGGACACAGCCAGATCCGCACTGTGCCTTGCCTGCCCGTCTCCCGTTGGTGAGTGGACACAGCCAGATCCGCACTGCGCCCTGCCTGCCCGTCTCCCGTGGGTGAGGGGACCCAGCCAGATCCGCACTGCGCCCTGCCTGCCCGTCTCCAGTGGGCGAGTGGATACAGCCAGATCCGCACTGCGCCCTGACTGCCCGTCTCCCGTGGGTGAGTGGACACAGCCAGATCCTCACTGCACCCTGCCTGACCGTCCTTCGTGGGTGAGTGGACACCGCCAGATCCCCACTGCACCCTGCCTGCCCGTCTCCCGTGGGTGAGTGGACACAGCCAGATCCGCACTGCGCCCTGCCTGCCCGTCTCCCGTCAGTGAGTGGACACAGCCAGATCCGCACTGCGCCCTGCCTGCCCGTCTCCCGTGGGTGAGTGGACACAGCCAGATCCGCACTGCGCGCTGCCTGCCCGTCTCCCGTGGGCGAGTGGACACAGCCAGATCCGCACTGCGCCCTGCCTGCCCGTCTCCCGTGGGTGAGTGGACACAGCCAGATCCACACTGCGCCCTGCCTGCCCGTCTGCGTGGGCGAGTGGACACAGCCAGATCCGCACTGCGCCCTGCCTGACCGTCTGCCGTGGGTGAGTGGACACAGCCAGTTCCGCACTGCGCCCTGCTTGACCGTCTGCCGTCGGTGAATGGACACAGCCAGATCCACACTGCGCCCTGCCTGTCCGTCTGCCGTGGGCGAGTGGACACAGCCAGATCCGCACTGCGCCCTACCTGCCCGTGTCCCGTGAGTGAGTGGACACAGCCAGATCCGCACTGCACCCTGCCAGACCGTCCTTCGTGGGTGAGTGGACACCGCCAGATCCGCACTGCGCCCTGCCTGCCCGTCTCCCGTGGGTGAGTGTACACAGCCAGATCCGCACTGCGCCCTGCCTGCCCGTCTGTCGTGGGCGAGTGGACACAGCCAGATCCGCACTGCGCCCTGCCTGACCGTCTGCCGTCGGTGAGTGGACACAGCCAAATCCGCACTGCGCCCTGCCTGCCCGTCTCCCGTGGGTGAGTGGACACAGCCAGATCCGCACTGCGCGCTGCCTGTCCGTCTCCCGTGGGCGAGTGGACACAGCCAGATCCGCACTGCGCCCTGCCTGCCCGTCTGTCGTGGGCGAGTGGACACAGCCAGATCCTCACTGCGCCCTGCCTGACCGTCTGCCGTCGGTGAGTGGACACAGCCAGATCCACACTGCGCCCTGCCTGTCTGTCTGCCGTGGGCGAGTGGAGACAGCCAGATCCGCACTGCGCCCTGCCTGACCGTCTGCCGTGGGTGAGTGGACACAGCCAGATCCGCACTGCCGGCTGCCTGACCGCCTGCCGTGGGTGAGTGGACACAGCCAGATCCGCACTGCGCCCTGCCTGCCCGTCTCCCGTGGGCGAGTGGACACAGCCAGATCCGCACTGCGCCCTGCCTGCCCTTCTGCCGTGGGTGAGTGGACACAGCCATGTCCGCACTGCGCCTTGCCTGCCCGTCTCCCGTCAGTGAGTGGACACAGCCAGATCCGCACTGCGCCCTGCCTGCCCGTCTCCCGTGGGTGAGTGGACACAGCCAGATCCGCACTGCGCGCTGCCTGCCCGTCTGCCGTGGGTGAGTGGACACAGCCCGATCCGCACTGCGCCCTGCCTGACCGTCTGCCGTGGGTGAGTGGACACAGCCAGATCCGCACTGCGCCCTGCCTGACCGTCTCCCGTTGGTGAGTGGACACAGCCAGATCCGCACTGCGCCCTGCCTGCCCGCCTGCCGTGGGTGAGTGGACACAGCCAGATCCGCACTGCGCCTTGCCTGCCCGTCTCCCGTCGGTGAGTGGACACAGCCAGATCCGCACTGCGCCCTGCCTGCCCGTCTGCCGTGGGTGAGTGGACACAGCCAGATCCGCACTGCGCCTTGCCTGCCCGTCTCTCGTGGGTGAGTGGACACAGCCAGATCCGCACTGCGCCCTGCCTGCCCGTCTGCCGTGGGTGAGTGGACACAGCCAGATCCGCACTGCGCCCTACCTGCCCGTCTCCCGTGGGCGAGTGGACACAGCCAGATCCGCACTGAGCCCTGCCTGGCCGTCTGCCGTGGGTGAGTGGACACAGCCAGATCCGCACTGCGCCTTGCCTGCCCGTCTCCCGTCAGTGAGTGGACACAGCCAGATCCGCACTGCGCCCTGCCTGCCCGTCTGCCGTGGGTGAGTGGACACAGCCAGATCCGCACTGTGCCTTGCCTGCCCGTCTCCCGTTGGTGAGTGGACACAGCCAGATCCGCACTGCGCCCTGCCTGCCCGTCTCCCGTGGGTGAGGGGACCCAGCCAGATCCGCACTGCGCCCTGCCTGCCCGTCTCCAGTGGGCGAGTGGATACAGCCAGATCCGCACTGCGCCCTGACTGCCCGTCTCCCGTGGGTGAGTGGACACAGCCAGATCCTCACTGCACCCTGCCTGACCGTCCTTCGTGGGTGAGTGGACACCGCCAGATCCCCACTGCACCCTGCCTGCCCGTCTCCCGTGGGTGAGTGGACACAGCCAGATCCGCACTGCGCCCTGCCTGCCCGTCTCCCGTCAGTGAGTGGACACAGCCAGATCCGCACTGCGCCCTGCCTGCCCGTCTCCCGTGGGTGAGTGGACACAGCCAGATCCGCACTGCGCGCTGCCTGCCCGTCTCCCGTGGGCGAGTGGACACAGCCAGATCCGCACTGCGCCCTGCCTGCCCGTCTCCCGTGGGTGAGTGGACACAGCCAGATCCACACTGCGCCCTGCCTGCCCGTCTGCGTGGGCGAGTGGACACAGCCAGATCCGCACTGCGCCCTGCCTGACCGTCTGCCGTGGGTGAGTGGACACAGCCAGTTCCGCACTGCGCCCTGCTTGACCGTCTGCCGTCGGTGAATGGACACAGCCAGATCCACACTGCGCCCTGCCTGTCCGTCTGCCGTGGGCGAGTGGACACAGCCAGATCCGCACTGCGCCCTGCCTGACCGTCTTCCGTGGGTGAGTGGACACAGCCAGATCAGCACTGCGCCCTGCCTGACCGCCTATCGTGGGCGAGTGAACACAGCAAGATCCGCACTGCGCCCTGCCTGCCCGTCTCCCGTGGGCGAGTGGACACAACCAGATCCGCACTGCACCCTACCTGCCCGTCTCCCGTGGGTGAGCGGACACAGCCAGATCCGCACTGCACCCTGCCTGACCGTCCTTCGTGGGTGAGTGGACACCGCCAGATCCGCACAGCGCCCTGCCTGCCCGTCTCCCGTGGGTGAGTGGACACAGCCAGATCCGCACAGCGCCCTGCCTGCCCGTCTCCCGTCAGTGAGTGGACACAGCCAGATCCGCACTGCGCCCTGCCTGCCCGTCTCCCGTGGGTGAGTGGACACAGCCAGATCCGCACTGCGCGCTGCCTGCCCGTCTCCCGTGGGCGAGTGGACACAGCCAGTTCCGCACTGCGCCCTGCCTGCCCGTCTCCCGTGGGCGAGTGGACACAGCCAGATCCGCACTGCGCCCTGCCTGCCCGTCTCCCGTGGGTGAGTGGACACAGCCAGATCCGCACTGCGCCCTGCCTGACCGCCTGCCGTGGGTGAGTGGACACAGCCAGATCCGCACTGCGCCCTGCCTGCCCGTCTCCCGTGGGCGAGTGGACACAGCCAGATCCGCACTGCGCCCTGCCTGCCCGTCTGCCGTGGGTGAGTGGACACAGCCAGATCCGCACTGCGCCCTGCCTGCCCGTCTTCCGTGGGTGAGTGGACACAGCCAGATCCGCACTGCGCACTGCCTGCCCGTCTCCCGTGTGCGAGTGGACACAGCCAGATCAGCACTGCGCCCTGCCTGCCCGTCTGTCGTGGCTGAGTGGACACAGACAGTTCCACACTGCGCCCTGCCTGACTGTCTGTCGTGGGTGAGTGGACACAGCCAGATCCGCACTGCGCCCTGCCTGCCCGTCTCCCGTGGGTGAGTGGACACAGCCAGATCCGCACTGCGCGCTGCCTGCCCGTCTCCCGTGGGCGAGTGGACACAGCCAGATCCGCACTGCGCCCTGCCTGCCCGTCTCCCGTGGGCGAGTGGACACAGCCAGATCCGCATTGCGCCCTGCCTTCCCGTCTCCCGTGGGTGAGTGGACACAGCCAGATCCGCACTGCGCCCTGCCTGACCGCCTGCCGTGAGTGAGTGGACACAGCCAGATCCGCACTGCGCCCTGCCTGCCCGTCTCCCGTGCGCGAGTGGACACAGCCAGATCCGCACTGCGCCCTGCCTGCCCTTCTGCCGTGGGCCAGTGGACACAGCCAGATCCGCACTGCGACCTGCCTGACCGTCTGCCGTGGGTGAGTGTACACAGCCAGATCCACACTGCGCCCTGCCTGCCCGTCTGCCGTGGGTGAGTGGACACAGCCAGATCCGCACTGCGCCCTGCCTGACCGTCTGCCGTTGGTGAGTGGACACAGCCAGATCCGCACTGCGCCCTGCCTTACCGCCTGTCGTGGGTGAGTGGTCACAGCCAGATCCGTACTGCGCCATGCCTGCCCGTCTGCCGTGGGACAGTGGACATAGCCAGATCCACACAGCACCGTCTCTGCCCATCTCCCGTGGGTGAGTGGACACAGTCGTATCCGCACTGCGCCCTGCCTGCCTGTCTCCCGTGGGTGAGTGGACACAGCCAGATCAGAACTGCGCCCTGCCTGACCGTCTGCCGTGGGCGAGTGGACACAGCCAGATCCGCACTGCGCCCTGCCTGCCCGTCTTCCGTGGGTCACTGGACACAGCCAGATCCGCACTGCACCTTGCCTGCCCGTCTCCCGTCAGTGAGTGGACATAGCCAGATCCGCACTGTGCCCTGCCTGCCCGTCTGCCGTGGGTGAGTGGACACAGCCAGATCCGCACTGCGCCCTGCCTGACCGTCTCCCGTTGGTGAGTGGACACAGCCAGATCCGCACTGCGCCTTGCCTGCCCGTCGCACGTGGGTGAGTGGACACAGCCAGATCCGCACTGCGCCCTACCTGCCCGTCTCCCGTGAGTGAGTGGACACAGCCAGATCCGCACTGCACCCTGCCAGACCATCCTTCGTGGGTGAGTGGACACCGCCAGATCCGCACTGCGCCCTGCCTGCCCGTCTCCCGTGGGTGAGTGGACACAGCCAGATCCGCACTGCGCCCTGCCTGCCCGTCTGTCGTGGGCGAGTGGACACAGCCAGATCCGCACTGCGCCCTGCCTGACCGTCTGCCGTCGGTGAGTGGACACAGCCAGATCCACACTGCGCCGTGCCTGCCCGTCTGCCGTGGGCGAGTGGAAACAGCCAGATCCGCACTGCGCACTGCCTGACCGTCTGCCGTGGGTGAGTCGACACAGCCAGATCCGCACTGCGCCCTGCCTGCCCGTCTGTCGTGGGCGAGTGGACACAGCCATATCCGCACTGCGCCCTGCCTGCCCGTCTGCCGTGGGTGAGTGGACACAGCCAGATCCGCACTGCGCCCTGCCTGACCGTCTCCCGTGGGTGAGTGGACACAGCCACATCCGCACTGCGCCTTGTCTGCCCGTCGCACGTGGGTGAGTGGACACAGCCAGATCCGCACTGCGCCCTACCTGCCCGTCTCCCGTGAGTGAGTGGACACAGCCAGATCCGCACTGCACCCTGCCAGACCGTCCTTCGTGGGTGAGTGGACACCGCCAGATCCGCACTGCGCCCTGCCTGCCCGTCACCCGTGGGTGAGTGGACACAGCCAGATCCGCACTGCGCCCTGCCTGCCCGTCTGTCGTGGGCGAGTGAACACAGCCAGATCCGCACTGCGCCCTGCCTGCCTGTCTCCCGTGGGTGAGTGGACACAGCCAGATCCACACTGCGCCGTGCCTGCCCGTCTGCCGTGGGCGAGTGGACACAGCCAGATCCGCACTGCGCACTGCCTGACCGTCTGCCGTGGGTGAGTCGACACAGCCAGATCCGCACTGCGCCCTGCCTGACCGCCTGCCGTGGGTGAGTGGACACAGCCAGATCCGAACTGCGCCCTGCCTGACCGTCTGCCGTGGGTGAGTGGACACAGCCAGATCCACACTGCGCCCTGCCTGCCCGTCTGCCGTGGGCGAGTGGACACAGCCAGATCCGCACTGCGCCCTGCCTGACCGTCTGCCGTCGGTGAGTGGACACAGCCAGATCCACACTGCGCCGTGCCTGCCCGTCTGCCGTGGGCGAGTGGACACAGCCAGATCCGCACTGCGCACTGCCTGACCGTCTGCCGTGGGTGAGTCGACACAGCCAGATCCGCACTGCGCCCTGCCTGCCCGTCTGTCGTGGGCGAGTGGACACAGCCATATCCGCACTGCGCCCTGCCTGCCCGTCGGCCGTGGGTGAGTGTACACAGCCAGATCCGCACTGCGCCCTGCCTGACCGTCTCCCGTGGGTGAGTGGACACAGCCAGATCCGCACTGCGCCTTGTCTGCCCGTCGCACGTGGGTGAGTGGACACAGCCAGATCCGCACTGCGCCCTACCTGCCCGTCTCCCGTGAGTGAGTGGACACAGCCAGATCCGCACTGCACCCTGCCAGACCGTGCTTCGTGGGTGAGTGGACACCGCCAAATCCGCACTGCGCCCTGCCTGCCCGTCACCCGTGGGTGAGGGGACACAGCCAGATCCGCACTGCGCCCTGCCTGCCCGTCTGTCGTGGGCGAGTGAACACAGCCAGATCCGCACTGCGCCCTGCCTGACCGTCTGCCGTCGGTGAGTGGACACAGCCAGATCCACACTGCGCCGTGCCTGCCCGTCTGCCGTGGGCGAGTGGACACAGCCAGATCCGCACTGCGCACTGCCTGACCGTCTGCCGTGGGTGAGTCGACACAGCCAGATCCGCACTGCGCCCTGCCTGACCGCCTGCCGTGGGTGAGTGGACACAGCCAGATCCGCACTGCGCCCTGCCTGACCGTCTGCCGTGGGTGAGTGTAAACAGCCAGATCCACACTGCGCCCTGCCTGCCCGTCTGCCGTGGGCGAGTGGACACAGCCAGATCCGCACTGCTCCCTGCCTGACCGTCTGCCGTGGGTGAGTGGACACAGCCAGATCCGCACTGCGCCCTGCCTGACCGCCTGCCGTGGGTGAGTGGACACAGCCAGATCCGCACTGCGCCCTGCCTGCCCGTCTCCCGTGGGCGAGTGGACACAGCCAGTTCCGCACTGCGCCCTGCCTGCCCTTCTGCCGTGGGCCAGTGGACACAGCCAGATCCGCACTGCGCCCTGCCTTACCGCCTGTTGTGGGTGAGTCGACACAGCCAGATCCGCACTGCGCCCTGCCTGACCGCCTGCCGTGGGTGAGTGGACACAGCCAGATCCGCACTGCGCCCTGCCTGACCATCTGCCGTTGGTGAGTGGACACAGCCAGATCCGCACTGCGCCCTGCCTTACCGCCTGTCGTGGGTGAGTGGTCACAGCCAGATCCGTACTGCGCCCTGCCTGCCCGTCTGCCGTGGGACAGTGGACATAGCCAGATCCACACAGCACCGTCTCTGCCCATCTCCCGTGGGAGAGTGGACACAGCCAGATCCGCACTGCGCCCTGCCTGACCGCCTGCCGTGGGTGAGTGGACACAGCCAGATCCGCACTGCGCCCTGCCTGCCCGTCTCCCGTAGGCGAGTGGACACAGCCAGTTCCGCACTGCGCCCTGCCTGCCCTTCTGCCGTGGGCAAGTGGACACAGCCAGATCCGCACTGCGCCCTGCCTTACCGCCTGTTGTAGGTGAGTGGTCACAGCCAGATCCGTACTGCGCCCTGCCTGCCCGTCTGCTGTGGGACAGTGGACATAGCCAGATCCACACAGCACCGTCTAAGCCCATCTCCCGTGGGTGAGTGGACACAGCCAGATCCGCACTGCGCCTAGCCTACCCGTCTGCCGTGGGCGAGTGGACACAGCCAGATCCATACTGCGCCCTGCCTGACCGTCTGCATTGGGCGAGTGGACACAGCCAGATCCGCACTGCGCCCTGCCTGACCGTCTGCCGTGGGCGAGTGGACACAGCCAGATCCGCACTGCGCCCTGCCTGCCCGTCTTCCGTGGGTCACTGGACACAGCCAGATCCGCACTGCACCTTGCCTGCCCGTCTCCCGTCAGTGAGTGGACATAGCCAGATCCGCACTGTGCCCTGCCTGCCCGTCTCCCGTGGGTGAGTGGACACAGCAAGATCCGCACTGCGCGCTGCCTGCCCGTCTCCCGTGGGCGAGTGGAAACAGCCAGATCTGCACTGCGCGCTGCCTGCCCGTCTGTCGTGGGCGAGTGGACACAGCCATATCCGCACTGCGCCCTGCCTGCCCGTCTGCCGTGGGTGAGTGGACACAGCCAGATCCGCACTGCGCCCTGCCTGACCGTCTCCCGTGGGTGAGTGGACACAGCCAGATCCGCACTGCGCCTTGCCTGCCCGTCGCACGTGGGTGAGTGGACACAGCCAGATCCGCACTGCGCCCTACCTGCCCGTCTCCCGTGAGTGAGTGGACACAGCCAGATCCGCACTGCACCCTGCCAGACCGTCCTTCGTGGGTGAGTGGACACCGCCAGATCCGCACTGCGCCCTGCCTGCCCGTCTCCCGTGGGCGAGTGGAAACAGCCAGATCCGCACTGCGCGCTGCCTGCCCGTCTGTCGTGGGCGAGTGGACACAGCCATATCCGCACTGCGCCCTGCCTGCCCGTCTGCCGTCGGTGAGTGGACACAGCCAGATCCGCACTGCGCCCTGCCTGACCGTCTCCCGTGGGTGAGTGGACACAGCCAGATCCGCACTGCGCCTTGCCTGCCCGTCGCACGTGGGTGAGTGGACACAGCCAGATCCGCACTGCGCCCTACCTGCCCGTCTCCCGTGAGTGAGTGGACACAGCCAGATCCGCACTGCACCCTTCCAGACCGTCCTTCGTGGGTGAGTGGACACCGCCAGATCCGCACTGCGCCCTGCCTGCCCGTCTCCCGTGGGTGAGTGGACACAGCCAGATCCGCACTGCGCCCTGCCTGCCCGTCTGCCGTGGGCGAGTGGACACAGCCAGATCCGCACTGCACCCTGCCAGACCGTCCTTCGTGGGTGAGTGGACACCGCCAGATCCGCACTGCGCCCTGCCTGCCCGTCACCCGTGGGTGAGTGGACACAGCCAGATCCGCACTGCGCCCTGCCTGCCCGTCTGTCGTGGGCGAGTGAACACAGCCAGATCCGCACTGCGCCCTGCCTGACCGTCTGCCGTCGGTGAGTGGACACAGCCAGATCCACACTGCGCCGTGCCTGCCCGTCTGACGTGGGCGAGTGGACACAGCCAGATCCGCACTGCGCACTGCCTGACCGTCTGCCGTGGGTGAGTCGACACAGCCAGATCCGCACTGCGCCCTGCCTGACCGCCTGCCGTGGGTGAGTGGACACAGCCAGATCCGCACTGCGCCCTGTCTGACCGTCTGCCGTGGGTGAGTGGACACAGCCAGATCCACACTGCGCCCTGCCTGCCCGTCTGCCGTGGGCGAGTGGACACAGCCAGATCCGCACTGCTCCCTGCCTGTCCGTCTGCCGTGGGTGAGTGGACACAGCCAGATCCGCACTGCGCCCTGCCTGACCGCCTGCCGTGGGTGAGTGGACACAGCCAGATCCGCACTGCGCCCTGCCTGCCCGTCTCCCGTGTGCGAGTGGACACAGCCAGTTCCGCACTGCGCCCTGCCTGCCCTTCTGCCGTGAGCCAGTGGACACAGCCAGATCCGCACTGCGCCCTGCCTGACCGTCTGCCGTGGGTGAGTGGACACAGCCAGATCCACACTGCGCCCTGCATGCCCGTCTGCCGTGGGTGAGTGAACACAGCCAGATCCGCACTGCGCCCTGCCTGACCGTCTGCCGTTGGTGGGTGGACACAGCCAGATCCGCACTGCGCCCTGCCTTACCGCCTGTTGTGGGTGAGTGGTCACAGCCAGATCCGTACTGCGCCCTGCCTGCCCGTCTGCTGTGGGACAGTGGACATAGCCAGATCCACACAGCACCGTCTCTGCCCATCTCCCGTGGGTGAGTGGACACAGCCAGATCCGCACTGCGCCTAGCCTACCCGTCTGCCGTGGGCGAGTGGACACAGCCAGATCCATACTGCGCCCTGCCTGACCGTCTGCAGTGGACGAGTGGACACAGCCAGATCCGCACTGCGCCCTGCCTGACCGTCTGCCGTGGGCGAGTGGACACAGCCAGATCCGCACTGCGCCCTGCCTGCCCGTCTTCCGTGGGTCACTGGACACAGCCAGATCCGCACTGCACCTTGCCTGCCCGTCTCCCGTCAGTGAGTGGACATAGCCAGATCCGCACTGTGCCCTGCCTGCCCGTCTCCCGTGGGTGAGTGGACACAGCAAGATCCGCACTGCGCGCTGCCTGCCCGTCTCCCGTGGGCGAGTGGAAACAGCCAGATCCGCACTGCGCGCTGCCTGTCCGTCTGTCGTGGGCGAGTGGACACAGCCATATCCGCACTGCGCCCTGCCTGCCCGTCTGCCGTGGGTGAGTGGACACAGCCAGATCCGCACTGCGCCCTGCCTGACCGTCTCCCGTGGGTGAGTGGACACAGCCAGATCCGCACTGCGCCTTGCCTGCCCGTCGCACGTGGGTGAGTGGACACAGCCAGATCTGCACTGCGCCCTACCTGCCCGTCTCCCGTGAGTGAGTGGACACATCCAGATCCGCACTGCACCCTGCCAGACCGTCCTTCGTGGGTGAGTGGACACTGCCAGATCCGCACTGCGCCCTGCCTGCCCGTCTCCCGTGGGCGAGTGGAAACAGCCAGATCCGCACTGCGCGCTGCCTGCCCGTCTGTCGTGGGCGAGTGGACACAGCCATATCCGCACTGCGCCCTGCCTGCCCGTCTGCCGTCGGTGAGTGGACACAGCCAGATCCGCACTGCGCCCTGCCTGCCCGTCTCCCGTGGGTGAGTGGACACAGCCAGATCCGCACTGCGCCTTGCCTGCCCGTCGCACGTGGGTGAGTGGACACAGCCAGATCCGCACTGCGCCCTACCTGCCCGTCTCCCGTGAGTGAGTGGACACAGCCAGATCCGCACTGCACCCTGCCAGACCGTCCTTCGTGGGTGAGTGGACACCGCCAGATCCGCACTGCGCCCTGCCTGCCCGTCTCCCGTGGGCGAGTGGAAACAGCCAGATCCGCACTGCGCGCTGCCTGCCCGTCTGTCGTGGGCGAGTGGACACAGCCATATCCGCACTGCGCCCTGCCTGCTCGTCTGCCGTCGGTGAGTGGACACAGCCAGATCCGCACTGCGCCCTGCCTGACCATCTCCCGTGGGTGAGTGGACACAGCCAGATCCGCACTGCGCCTTGCCTGCCCGTCGCACGTGGGTGAGTGGACACAGCCAGATCCGCACTGCGCCCTACCTGCCCGTCTCCCGTGAGTGAGTGGACACAGCCAGATCCGCACTGCACCCTGCCAGACCGTACTTCGTGGGTGAGTGGACACCGCCAGATCCGCACTGCGCCCTGCCTGCCCGTCTCCCGTGGGTGAGTGGACACAGCCAGATCCGCACTGCGCCCTGCCTGCCCGTCTGCCGTGGGCGAGTGGACACAGCCAGATCCGCACTGCGCCCTGCCTGACCGTCTGCCGTGGGTGAGTCGACACAGCCAGATCCGCACTGCGCCCTGCCTGCCCGTCTGTCGTGGGCGAGTGGACACAGCCATATCCGCACTGCGCCCTGCCTGCCCGTCTGCCGTGGGTGAGTGGACACAGCCAGATCCGCACTGCGCCCTGCCTGCCCGTCTGCCGTGGGCGAGTGGACACAGCCAGATCCGCACTGCGCACTGCCTGACCGTCTGCCGTGGGTGAGTCGACACAGCCAGATCCGCACTGCGCCCTGCCTGCCCGTCTGTCGTGGGCGAGTGGACACAGCCATATCCGCACTGCGCCCTGCCTGCCCGTCTGCCGTGGGTGAGTGGACACAGCCAGATCCACACTGCGCCCTGCCTGCCCGTCTGCCGTGGGCGAGTGGACACAGCCAGATCCGCACTGCGCCCTGCCTGACTGTCTGCCGTGGGTGAGTCGACACAGCCAGATCCGCACTGCGCCCTGCCTGACCGCCTGCCGTGGGTGAGTGGACACAGCCAGATCCGCACTGCGCCCTGCCTGACCGTCTGCCGTGGGCGAGTGGACACAGCCAGATCCACACTGCGCCCTGCCTGCCCGTCTGCCGTGGGCGAGTGGACACAGCCAGATCCGCACTGCTCCCTGCCTGACCGTCTGCCGTGGGTGAGTGGACACAGCCAGATCCGCACTGCGCCCTGCCTGACCGCCTGCCGTGTGTGAGTGGACACAGCCAGATCCGCACTGCGCCCTGCCTGCCCGTCTCCCGTGGGCGAGTGGACACAGCCAGTTCCGCACTGCGCCCTGCCTGACCGTCTGCCGTGGGTGAGTGGACACAGCCAGATCCGCACTGCGCCCTGCCTGACCGCCTGCCGTGGGTGAGTGGACACAGCCAGATCCGCACTGCGCCCTGCCTGCCCGTCTCCCGTGGGCGAGTGGACACAGCCAGTTCCGCACTGCGCCCTGCCTGCCCTTCTGCCGTGGGCCAGTGGACACAGCCAGATCCGCACTGCGCCCTGCCTTACCGCCTGTTGTGGGTGAGTGGTCACAGCCAGATCCGTACTGCGCCCTGCCTGCCCGTCTGCTGTGGGACAGTGGACATAGCCAGATCCACACAGCACCGTCTCTGCCCATCTCCCGTGGGTGAGTGGACACAGCCAGATCCACACTGCGCCTAGCCTACCCGTCTGCCGTGGGCGAGTGGACACAGCCAGATCCATACTGCGCCCTGCCTGACCGTCTGCAGTGGGCGAGTGGACACAGCCAGATCCGCACTGCGCCCTGCCTGACCGTCTGCCGTGGGCGAGTGGACACAGCCAGATCCGCACTGCGCCCTGCCTGACCGTCTGCCGTGGGCGAGTGGACACAGCCAGATCCGTACTGCGCCCTGCCTGCCCGTCTTCCGTGGGTCACTGGACACAGCCAGATCCGCACTGCACCTTGCCTGCCCGTCTCCCGTCAGTGAGTGGACATAGCCAGATCCGCACTGTGCCCTGCCTGCCCGTCTCCCGTGGGTGAGTGGACACAGCAAGATCCGCACTTCGCGCTGCCTGCCCGTCTCCCGTGGGCAAGTGGAAACAGCCAGATCCGCACTGCGCGCTGCCTGCCCGTCTGTCGTGGGCGAGTGGACACAGCCATATCCGCACTGCGCCCTGCCTGCCCGTCTGCCGTGGGTGAGTGGACACAGCCAGATCCGCACTGCGCCCTGCCTGACCGTCTCCTGTGGGTGAGTGGACACAGCCAGATCCGCACTGCGCCTTGCCTGCCCGTCGCACGTGGGTGAGTGGACACAGCCAGATCCGCACTGCGCCCTACCTGCCCGTCTCCCGTGAGTGAGTGGACACAGCCAGATCCGCACTGCACCCTGCCAGACCGTCCTTCGTGGGTGAGTGGACACCGCCAGATCCGCACTGCGCCCTGCCTGCCCGTCACCCGTGGGTGAGTGGACACAGCCAGATCCGCACTGCGCCCTGCCTGCCCGTCTGTCGTGGGCGAGTGAACACAGCCAGATCCGCACTGCGCCCTGCCTGACCGTCTGCCGTCGGTGAGTGGACACAGCCAGATCCACACTGCGCCGTGCCTGCCCGTCTGACGTGGGCGAGTGGACACAGCCAGATCCGCACTGCGCACTGCCTGACCGTCTGTCGTGGGTGAGTCGACACAGCCAGATCCGCACTGCGCCCTGCCTGACCGGCTGCCGTGGGTGAGTGGACACAGCCAGATCCGCACTGCGCCCTGCCTGACCGTCTGCCGTGGGTGAGTGGACACAGCCAGATCCACACTGCGCCCTGCCTGCCCGTCTGCCGTGGGCGAGTGGACACAGCCAGATCCGCACTGCTCCCTGCCTGACCGTCTGCCGTGGGTGAGTGGACACAGCCAGATCCGCACTGCGCCCTGCCTGACCGCCTGCCGTGGGTGAGTGGACACAGCCAGATCCGCACTGCGCCCTGCCTGCCCGTCTCCCGTGGGCGAGTGGACACAGCCAGTTCCGCACTGCGCCCTGCCTGCCCTTCTGCCGTGGGCCAGTGGACACAGCCAGATCCGCACTGCGCCCTGCCTGACCGTCTGCCGTGGGTGAGTGGACACAGCCAGATCCACACTGCGCCCTGCATGCCCGTCTGCCGTGGGTGAGTGGACACAGCCAGATCCGCACTGCGCCCTGCCTGACCGTCTGCCGTTGGTGGGTGGACACAGCCAGATCCGCACTGCGCCCTGCCTTACCGCCTGTTGTGGGTGAGTGGTCACAGCCAGATCCGTACTGCGCCCTGCCTGCCCGTCTGCTGTGGGACAGTGGACATAGCCAGATCCACACAGCACCGTCTCTGCCCATCTCCCGTGGGTGAGTGGACACAGCCAGATCCGCACTGCGCCTAGCCTACCCGTCTGCCGTGGGCGAGTGGACACAGCCAGATCCATACTGCGCCCTGCCTGACCGTCTGCAGTGGGCGAGTGGACACAGCCAGATCCGCACTGCGCCCTGCCTGACCGTCTCCCGTGAGTGAGTGGACACAGCCAGATCCGCACTGCACCCTGCCAGACCGTCCTTCGTGGGTGAGTGGACACCGCCAGATCCGCACTGCGCCCTGCCTGCCCGTCTCCCGTGGGCGAGTGGAAACAGCCAGATCCGCACTGCGCGCTGCCTGCCCGTCTGTCGTGGGCGAGTGGACACAGCCATATCCGCACTGCGCCCTGCCTGCCCGTCTGCCGTCGGTGAGTGGACACAGCCAGATCCGCACTGCGCCCTGCCTGACCGTCTCCCGTGGGTGAGTGGACACAGCCAGATCCGCACTGCGCCTTGCCTGCCCGTCGCACGTGGGTGAGTGGACACAGCCAGATCCGCACTGCGCCCTACCTGCCCGTCTCCCGTGAGTGAGTGGACACAGCCAGATCCGCACTGCACCCTGCCAGACCGTCCTTCGTGGGTGAGTGGACACCGCCAGATCCGCACTGCGCCCTGCCTGCCCGTCTCCCGTGGGCGAGTGGAAACAGCCAGATCCGCACTGCGCGCTGCCTGCCCGTCTGTCGTGGGCGAGTGGACACAGCCATATCCGCACTGCGCCCTGCCTGCCCGTCTGCCGTCGGTGAGAGGACACAGCCAGATCCGCACTGCGCCCTGCCTGACCGTCTCCCGTGGGTGAGTGGACACAGCCAGATCCGCACTGCGCCTTGCCTGCCCGTCGCACGTGGGTGAGTGGACACAGCCAGATCCGCACTGCGCCCTACCTGCCCGTCTCCCGTGAGTGAGTGGACACAGCCAGATCCGCACTGCACCCTGCCAGACCGTACTTCGTGGGTGAGTGGACACCGCCAGATCCGCACTGCGCCCTGCCTGCCCGTCTCCCGTGGGTGAGTGGACACAGCCAGATCCGCACTGCGCCCTGCCTGCCCGTCTGCCGTGGGCGAGTGGACACAGCCAGATCCGCACTGCGCCCTGCCTGACCGTCTGCCGTCGGTGAGTGGACACAGCCAGATCCACACTGCGCCGTGCCTGCCCGTCTGCCGTGGGCGAGTGGACACAGCCAGATCCGCACTGCGCACTGCCTGACCGTCTGCCGTGGGTGAGTCGACACAGCCAGATCCGCACTGCGCCCTGCCTGCCCGTCTGTCGTGGGCGAGTGGACACAGCCATATCCGCACTGCGCCCTGCCTGCCCGTCTGCCGTGGGTGAGTGGACACAGCCAGATCCACACTGCGCCCTGCCTGCCCGTCTGCCGTGGGCGAGTGGACACAGCCAGATCCGCACTGCGCCCTGCCTGACCGTCTGCCGTGGGTGAGTCGACACAGCCAGATCCGCACTGCGCCCTGCCTGACCGCCTGCCGTGGGTGAGTGGACACAGCCAGATCCGCACTGCGCCCTGCTTGACCGTCTGCCGTGGGTGAGTGGACACAGCCAGATCCACACTGCGCCCTGCCTGCCCGTCTGCCGTGGGCGAGTGGACACAGCTAGATCCGCACTGCTCCCTGCCTGACCGTCTGCCGTGGGTGAGTGGACACAGCCAGATCCGCACTGCGCCCTGCCTGACCGCCTGCCGTGGGTGAGTGGACACAGCCAGATCCGCACTGCGCCCTGCCTGCCCGTCTCCCGTGGGCGAGTGGACACAGCCAGTTCCGCACTGCGCCCTGCCTGACCGTCTGCCGTGGGTGAGTGGACACAGCCAGATCCGCACTGCGCCCTGCCTGACCGCCTGCCGTGGGTGAGTGGACACAGCCAGATCCGCACTGCGCCCTGCCTGCCCGTCTCCCGTGGGTGAGTGGACACAGCCAGTTCCGCACTGCGCCCTGCCTGCCCTTCTGCCGTGGGCCAGTGGACACAGCCAGATCCGCACTGCGCCCTGCCTTACCGCCTGTTGTGGGTGAGTGGTCACAGCCAGATCCGTACTGCGCCCTGCCTGCCCGTCTGCTGTGGGACAGTGGACATAGCCAGATCCACACAGCACCGTCTCTGCCCATCTCCCGTGGGTGAGTGGACACAGCCAGATCCGCACTGCGCCTAGCCTACCCGTCTGCCGTGGGCGAGTGGACACAGCAAGATCCATACTGCGCCCTGCCTGACCGTCTGCAGTGGGCGAGTGGACACAGCCAGATCTGCACTGCGCCCTGCCTGACCGTCTGCCGTGGGCAAGTGGACACAGCCAGATTCGCACTGCGCCCTGCCTGCCCGTCTTCCGTGGGTCACTGGACACAGCCAGATCCGCACTGCACCTTGCCTGCCCGTCTCCCGTCAGTGAGTGGACATAGCCAGATCCGCACTGTGCCCTGCCTGCCCGTCTGCCGTGGGTGAGTGGACACAGCCAGATCCGCACTGCGCCCTGCCTGACCGTCTCCCGTGGGTGAGTGGACACAGCCAGATCCGCACTGCGCCTTGCCTGCCCGTCGCACGTGGGTGAGTGGACACAGCCAGATCCGCACTGCGCCCTACCTGCCCGTCTCCCATGAGTGAGTGGACACAGCCAGATCCGCACTGCACCCTGCCAGACCATCCTTCGTGGGTGAGTGGACACCGCCAGATCCGCACTGCGCCCTGCCTGCCCGTCTCCCGTGGGTGAGTGGACACAGCCAGATCCGCACTGCGCCCTGCCTGCCCGTCTGTCGTGGGCGAGTGGACACAGCCAGATCCGCACTGCGCCCTGCCTGACCGTCTGCCGTCGGTGAGTGGACACAGCCAGATCCACACTGCGCCGTGCCTGCCCGTCTGCCGTGGGCGAGTGGAAACAGCCAGATCCGCACTGCTCACTGCCTGACCGTCTGCCGTGGGTGAGTCGACACAGCCAGATCCGCACTGCGCCCTGCCTGCCCGTCTGTCGTGGGCGAGTGGACACAGCCATATCCGCACTGCGCCCTGCCTGCCCGTCTGCCGTGGGTGAGTGGACACAGCCAGATCCGCACTGCGCCCTGCCTGACCGTCTCCCGTGGGTGAGTGGACACAGCCACATCCGCACTGCGCCTTGTCTGCCCGTCGCACGTGGGTGAGTGGACACAGCCAGATCCGCACTGCGCCCTACCTGCCCGTCTCCCGTGAGTGAGTGGACACAGCCAGATCCGCACTGCACCCTGCCAGACCGTCCTTCGTGGGTGAGTGGACACCGCCAGATCCGCACTGCGCCCTGCCTGCCCGTCACCCGTGGGTGAGTGGACACAGCCAGATCCGCACTGCGCCCTGCCTGCCCGTCTGTCGTGGGCGAGTGAACACAGCCAGATCCGCACTGCGCCCTGCCTGCCTGTCTCCCGTGGGTGAGTGGACACAGCCAGATCCACACTGCGCCGTGCCTGCCCGTCTGCCGTGGGCGAGTGGACACAGCCAGATCCGCACTGCGCACTGCCTGACCGTCTGCCGTGGGTGAGTCGACACAGCCAGATCCGCACTGCGCCCTGCCTGACCGCCTGCCGTGGGTGAGTGGACACAGCCAGATCCGAACTGCGCCCTGCCTGACCGTCTGCCGTGGGTGAGTGGACACAGCCAGATCCACACTGCGCCCTGCCTGCCCGTCTGCCGTGGGCGAGTGGACACAGCCAGATCCGCACTGCGCCCTGCCTGACCGTCTGCCGTCGGTGAGTGGACACAGCCAGATCCACACTGCGCCGTGCCTGCCCGTCTGCCGTGGGCGAGTGGACACAGCCAGATCCGCACTGCGCACTGCCTGACCGTCTGCCGTGGGTGAGTCGACACAGCCAGATCCGCACTGCGCCCTGCCTGCCCGTCTGTCGTGGGCGAGTGGACACAGCCATATCCGCACTGCGCCCTGCCTGCCCGTCGGCCGTGGGTGAGTGTACACAGCCAGATCCGCACTGCGCCCTGCCTGACCGTCTCCCGTGGGTGAGTGGACACAGCCAGATCCGCACTGCGCCTTGTCTGCCCGTCGCACGTGGGTGAGTGGACACAGCCAGATCCGCACTGCGCCCTACCTGCCCGTCTCCCGTGAGTGAGTGGACACAGCCAGATCCGCACTGCACCCTGCCAGACCGTCTTTCGTGGGTGAGTGGACACCGCCAGATCCGCACTGCGCCCTGCCTGCCCGTCACCCGTGGGTGAGGGGACACAGCTAGATCCGCACTGCGCCCTGCCTGCCCGTCTGTCGTGGGCGAGTGAACACAGCCAGATCCGCACTGCGCCCTGCCTGAGCGTCTGCCGTCGGTGAGTGGACACAGCCAGATCCACACTGCGCCGTGCCTGCCCGTCTGCCGTGGGCGAGTGGACACAGCCAGATCCGCACTGCGCACTGCCTGACCGTCTGCCGTGGGTGAGTCGACACAGCCAGATCCGCACTGCGCCCTGCCTGACCGCCTGCCGTGGGTGAGTGGACACAGCCAGATCCGCACTGCGCCCTGCCTGACCGTCTGCCGTGGGTGAGTGTAAACAGCCAGATCCACACTGCGCCCTGCCTGCCCGTCTGCCGTGGGCGAGTGGACACAGCCAGATCCGCACTGCTCCCTGCCTGACCGTCTGCCGTGGGTGAGTGGACACAGCCAGATCCGCACTGCGCCCTGCCTGACCGCCTGCCGTGGGTGAGTGGACACAGCCAGATCCGCACTGCGCCCTGCCTGCCCGTCTCCCGTGGGCGAGTGGACACAGCCAGTTCCGCACTGCGCCCTGCCTGCCCTTCTGCCGTGGGCCAGTGGACACAGCCAGATCCGCACTGCGCCCTGCCTTACCGCCTGTTGTGGGTGAGTGGTCACAGCCAGATCCGCACTGCGCCCTGCCTGACCGTCTGCCGTGGGTGAGTGGACACAGCCAGATCCACACTGCGCCCTGCCTGCCCGTCTGCCGTGGGCGAGTGGACACAGCCAGATCCGCACTGCGCCCTGCCTGACCGTCTGCCGTCGGTGAGTGGACACAGCCAGATCCACACTGCGCCGTGCCTGCCCGTCTGCCGTGGGCGAGTGGACACAGCCAGATCCGCACTGCGCACTGCCTGACCGTCTGCCGTGGGCGAGTCGACACAGCCAGATCCGCACTGCGCCCTGCCTGCCCGTCTCCCGTGGGCGAGTGGACACTGCCAGATCCGCACTGCGCCCTGCCTGCCCTTCTGCCGTGGGCCAGTGGACACAGCCAGATCCGCACTGCGCCCTGCCTGACCGTCTGCCGTGGGTGAGTGGACACAGCCAGATCCACACTGCGCCCTGCCTGCCCGTCTGCCGTGGGTGAGTGGACACAGCCAGATCCGCACTGCGCCCTGCCTGACCATCTGCCGTTGGTGAGTGGACACAGCCAGATCCGCACTGCGCCCTGCCTTACCGCCTGTCGTGGGTGAGTGGTCACAGCCAGATCCGTACTGCGCCCTGCCTGCCCGTCTGCCGTGGGACAGTGGACATAGCCAGATCCACACAGCACCGTCTCTGCCCATCTCCCGTGGGAGAGTGGACACAGCCAGATCCGCACTGCGCCCTGCCTGACCGCCTGCCGTGGGTGAGTGGACACAACCAGATCCGCACAGCGCCCTGCCTGCCCTTCTGCCGTGGGTGAGTGAACACAGCCAGATCCGCACTGCGCCTTGCCTGCCCTTCTGCGTGGGTGAGTGGACACAGCCAGATCTGCACTGCGCCCTGCCTGACCGTCTGCCGTGGGTGAGTGGACACAGCCAGATCCACACTGCGCCCTGCCTGCCCGTCTGCCGTGGGTGAGTGGACACAGCCCGATCCGCACTGCGCCCTGCCTTACCGTCTGCCGAGGGTGAGTGGACACAGCCAGATCCGCACTGCGCCCTGCCTGCCCGTCTGCCGTGGGTGAGTGGACACAGCCCGATCCGCACTGCGCCCTGCCTGACCGTCTGCCGTGGGTGAGTGGACACAGCCAGATCCGCACTGCGCCCTGCCTGCCCTTCTGCCGTGGGTGAGTGGACACAGCCAGATCCACACTGCGCCCTGCCTGCCCGTCTGCCGTGGGTGAGTGGACACAGCCCGATCCGCACTGCGCCCTGCCTTACCGTCTGCCGAGGGTGAGTGGACACAGCCAGATCCGCACTGCGCCCTGCCTGCCCGTCTGCCGTGGGTGAGTGGACACAGCCCGATCCGCACTGCGCCCTGCCTGACCGTCTGCCGTCGGTGAGTGGACACAGCCAGATCCACACTGCGCCGTGCCTGCCCGTCTGCCGTGGGCGAGTGGACACAGCCAGATCCGCACTGCGCACTGCCTGACCGTCTGCCGTGGGTGAGTCGACACAGCCAGATCCGCACTGCGCCCTGCCTGCCTGTCTGTCGTGGGCGAGTGGACACAGCCATATCCGCACTGCGCCCTGCCTGCCCGTCGGCCGTGGGTGAGTGGACACAGCCAGATCCGCACTGCGCCCTGCCTGACCGTCTCCCGTGGGTGAGTGGACACAGCCAGATCCGCACTGCGCCTTGTCTGCCCGTCGCACGTGGGTGAGTGGACACAGCCAGATCCGCACTGCGCCCTACCTGCCCGTCTCCCGTGAGTGAGTGGACACAGCCAGATCCGCACTGCACCCTGCCAGACCGTCCTTCGTGGGTGAGTGGACACCGCCAGATCCGCACTGCGCCCTGCCTGCCCGTCACCCGTGGGTGAGGGGACACAGCCAGATCCGCACTGCGCCCTGCCTGCCCGTCTGTCGTGGGCGAGTGAACACAGCCAGATCCGCACTGCGCCCTGCCTGACCGTCTGCCGTCGGTGAGTGGACACAGCCAGATCCACACTGCGCCGTGCCTGCCCGTCTGCCGTGGGCGAGTGGACACAGCCAGATCCGCACTGCGCACTGCCTGACCGTCTGCCGTGGGTGAGTCGACACAGCCAGATCCGCACTGCGCCCTGCCTGACCGCCTGCCGTGGGTGAGTGGACACAGCCAGATCCGCACTGCGCCCTGCCTGACCGTCTGCCGTGGGTGAGTGTAAACAGCCAGATCCACACTGCGCCCTGCCTGCCCGTCTGCCGTGGGCGAGTGGACACAGCCAGATCCGCACTGCTCCCTGCCTGACCGTCTGCCGTGGGTGAGTGGACACAGCCAGATCCGCACTGCGCCCTGCCTGACCGTCTGCCGTGGGTGAGTCGACACAGCCAGATCCGCACTGCGCCCTGCCTGACCGCCTGCCGTGGGTGAGTGGACACAGCCAGATCCGCACTGCGCCCTGCTTGACCGTCTGCCGTGGGTGAGTGGACACAGCCAGATCCACACTGCGCCCTGCCTGCCCGTCTGCCGTGGGCGAGTGGACACAGCCAGATCCGCACTGCTCCCTGCCTGACCGTCTGCCGTGGGTGAGTGGACACAGCCAGATCCGCACTGCGCCCTGCCTGACCGCCTGCCGTGGGTGAGTGGACACAGCCAGATCCGCACTGCGCCCTGCCTGCCCGTCTCCCGTGGGCGAGTGGACACAGCCAGTTCCGCACTGCGCCCTGCCTGACCGTCTGCCGTGGGTGAGTGGACACAGCCAGATCCGCACTGCGCCCTGCCTGACCGCCTGCCGTGGGTGAGTGGACACAGCCAGATCCGCACTGCGCCCTGCCTGCCCGTCTCCCGTGGGTGAGTGGACACAGCCAGTTCCGCACTGCGCCCTGCCTGCCCTTCTGCCGTGGGCCAGTGGACACAGCCAGATCCGCACTGCGCCCTGCCTTACCGCCTGTTGTGGGTGAGTGGTCACAGCCAGATCCGTACTGCGCCCTGCCTGCCCGTCTGCTGTGGGACAGTGGACATAGCCAGATCCACACAGCACGGTCTCTGCCCATCTCCCGTGGGTGAGTGGACACAGCCAGATCCGCACTGCGCCTAGCCTACCCGTCTGCCGTGGGCGAGTGGACACAGCAAGATCCATACTGCGCCCTGCCTGACCGTCTGCAGTGGGCGAGTGGACACAGCCAGATCTGCACTGCGCCCTGCCTGACCGTCTGCCGTGGGCAAGTGGACACAGCCAGATCCGCACTGCGCCCTGCCTGCCCGTCTTCCGTGGGTCACTGGACACAGCCAGATCCGCACTGCACCTTGCCTGCCCGTCTCCCGTCAGTGAGTGGACATAGCCAGATCCGCACTGTGCCCTGCCTGCCCGTCTGCCGTGGGTGAGTGGACACAGCCAGATCCGCACTGCGCCCTGCCTGACCGTCTCCCGTGGGTGAGTGGACACAGCCAGATCCGCACTGCGCCTTGCCTGCCCGTCGCACGTGGGTGAGTGGACACAGCCAGATCCGCACTGCGCCCTACCTGCCCGTCTCCCATGAGTGAGTGGACACAGCCAGATCCGCACTGCACCCTGCCAGACCATCCTTCGTGGGTGAGTGGACACCGCCAGATCCGCACTGCGCCCTGCCTGCCCGTCTCCCGTGGGTGAGTGGACACAGCCAGATCCGCACTGCGCCCTGCCTGCCCGTCTGTCGTGGGCGAGTGGACACAGCCAGATCCGCACTGCGCCCTGCCTGACCGTCTGCCGTCGGTGAGTGGACACAGCCAGATCCACACTGCGCCGTGCCTGCCCGTCTGCCGTGGGCGAGTGGAAACAGCCAGATCCGCACTGCGCACTGCCTGACCGTCTGCCGTGGGTGAGTCGACACAGCCAGATCCGCACTGCGCCCTGCCTGCCCGTCTGTCGTGGGCGAGTGGACACAGCCATATCCGCACTGCGCCCTGCCTGCCCGTCTGCCGTGGGTGAGTGGACACAGCCAGATCCGCACTGCGCCCTGCCTGACCGTCTCCCGTGGGTGAGTGGACACAGCCACATCCGCACTGCGCCTTGTCTGCCCGTCGCACGTGGGTGAGTGGACACAGCCAGATCCGCACTACGCCCTACCTGCCCGTCTCCCGTGAGTGAGTGGACACAGCCAGATCCGCACTGCACCCTGCCAGACCGTCCTTCGTGGGTGAGTGGACACCGCCAGATCCGCACTGCGCCCTGCCTGCCCGTCACCCGTGGGTGAGTGGACACAGCCAGATCCGCACTGCGCCCTGCCTGCCCGTCTGTCGTTGGCGAGTGAACACAGCCAGATCCGCACTGCGCCCTGCCTGCCTGTCTCCCGTGGGTGAGTGGACACAGCCAGATCCACACTGCGCCGTGCCTGCCCGTCTGCCGTGGGCGAGTGGACACAGCCAGATCCGCACTGCGCACTGCCTGACCGTCTGCCGTGGGTGAGTCGACACAGCCAGATCCGCACTGCGCCCTGCCTGACCGCCTGCCGTGGGTGAGTGGACACAGCCAGATCCGAACTGCGCCCTGCCTGACCGTCTGCCGTGGGTGAGTGGACACAGCCAGATCCACACTGCGCCCTGCCTGCCCGTCTGCCGTGGGCGAGTGGACACAGCCAGATCCGCACTGCGCCCTGCCTGACCGTCTGCCGTCGGTGAGTGGACACAGCCAGATCCACACTGCGCCGTGCCTGCCCGTCTGCCGTGGGCGAGTGGACACAGCCAGATCCGCACTGCGCACTGCCTGACCGTCTGCCGTGGGTGAGTCGACACAGCCAGATCCGCACTGCGCCCTGCCTGCCCGTCTGTCGTGGGCGAGTGGACACAGCCATATCCGCACTGCGCCCTGCCTGCCCGTCGGCCGTGGGTGAGTGTACACAGCCAGATCCGCACTGCGCCCTGCCTGACCGTCTCCCGTGGGTGAGTGGACACAGCCAGATCCGCACTGCGCCTTGTCTGCCCGTCGCACGTGGGTGAGTGGACACAGCCAGATCCGCACTGCGCCCTACCTGCCCGTCTCCCGTGAGTGAGTGGACACAGCCAGATCCGCACTGCACCCTGCCAGACCGTCCTTCGTGGGTGAGTGGACACCGCCAGATCCGCACTGCGCCCTGCCTGCCCGTCACCCGTGGGTGAGGGGACACAGCCAGATCCGCACTGCGCCCTGCCTGCCCGTCTGTCGTGGGCGAGTGAACACAGCCAGATCCGCACTGCGCCCTGCCTGACCGTCTGCCGTCGGTGAGTGGACACAGCCAGATCCACACTGCGCCGTGCCTGCCCGTCTGCCGTGGGCGAGTGGACACAGCCAGATCCGCACTGCGCACTGCCTGACCGTCTGCCGTGGGCGAGTCGACACAGCCAGATCCGCACTGCGCCCTGCCTGCCCGTCTCCCGTGGGCGAGTGGACACTGCCAGATCCGCACTGCGCCCTGCCTGCTCTTCTGCCGTGGGCCAGTGGACACAGCCAGATCCGCACTGCGCCCTGCCTGACCGTCTGCCGTGGGTGAGTGGACACAGCCAGATCCACACTGCGCCCTGCCTGCCCGTCTGCCGTGGGTGAGTGGACACAGCCAGATCCGCACTGCGCCCTGCCTGACCATCTGCCGTTGGTGAGTGGACACAGCCAGATCCGCACTGCGCCCTGCCTTACCGCCTGTCGTGGGTGAGTGGTCACAGCCAGATCCGTACTGCGCCCTGCCTGCCCGTCTGCCGTGGGACAGTGGACATAGCCAGATCCACACAGCACCGTCTCTGCCCATCTCCCGTGGGAGAGTGGACACAGCCAGATCCGCACTGCGCCCTGCCTGACCGCCTGCCGTGGGTGAGTGGACACAGCCAGATCCGCACAGCGCCCTGCCTGCCCTTCTGCCGTGGGTGAGTGAACACAGCCAGATCCGCACTGCGCCTTGCCTGCCCTTCTGCGTGGGTGAGTGGACACAGCCAGATCCGCACTGCGCCCTGCCTGACCGTCTGCCGTGGGTGAGTGGACACAGCCAGATCCACACTGCGCCCTGCCTGCCCGTCTGCCGTGGGTGAGTGGACACAGCCCGATCCGCACTGCGCCCTGCCTTACCGTCTGCCGAGGGTGAGTGGACACAGCCAGATCCGCACTGCGCCCTGTCTGACCGTCTGCCGTGGGTGAGTGGACACAGCCCGATCCGCACTGCGCCCTGCCTGACCGTCTGCCGTGGGTGAGTGGACACAGCCAGATCCGCACTGCGCCCTGCCTGCCCTTCTGCCGTGGGTGAGTGGACACAGCCAGATCCACACTGCGCCCTGCCTGCCCGTCTGCCGTGGGTGAGTGGACACAGCCCGATCCGCACTGCGCCCTGCCTTACCGTCTGCCGAGGGTGAGTGGACACAGCCAGATCCGCACTGCGCCCTGCCTGCCCGTCTGCCGTGGGTGAGTGGACACAGCCCGATCCGCACTGCGCCCTGCCTGACCGTCTGCCGTCGGTGAGTGGACACAGCCAGATCCACACTGCGCCGTGCCTGCCCGTCTGCCGTGGGCGAGTGGACACAGCCAGATCCGCACTGCGCACTGCCTGACCGTCTGCCGTGGGTGAGTCGACACAGCCAGATCCGCACTGCGCCCTGCCTGCCTGTCTGTCGTGGGCGAGTGGACACAGCCATATCCGCACTGCGCCCTGCCTGCCCGTCGGCCGTGGGTGAGTGGACACAGCCAGATCCGCACTGCGCCCTGCCTGACCGTCTCCCGTGGGTGAGTGGACACAGCCAGATCCGCACTGCGCCTTGTCTGCCCGTCGCACGTGGGTGAGTGGACACAGCCAGATCCGCACTGCGCCCTACCTGCCCGTCTCCCGTGAGTGAGTGGACACAGCCAGATCCGCACTGCACCCTGCCAGACCGTCCTTCGTGGGTGAGTGGACACCGCCAGATCCGCACTGCGCCCTGCCTGCCCGTCACCCGTGGGTGAGGGGACACAGCCAGATCCGCACTGCGCCCTGCCTGACCGTCTGCCGTCGGTGAGTGGACACAGCCAGATCCACACTGCGCCGTGCCTGCCCGTCTGCCGTGGGCGAGTGGACACAGCCAGATCCGCACTGCGCACTGCCTGACCGTCTGCCGTGGGCGAGTCGACACAGCCAGATCCGCACTGCGCCCTGCCTGCCCGTCTCCCGTGGGCGAGTGGACACTGCCAGATCCGCACTGCGCCCTGCCTGCCCTTCTGCCGTGGGCCAGTGGACACAGCCAGATCCGCACTGCGCCCTGCCTGACCGTCTGCCGTGGGTGAGTGGACACAGCCAGATCCACACTGCGCCCTGCCTGCCCGTCTGCCGTGGGTGAGTGGACACAGCCAGATCCGCACTGCGCCCTGCCTGACCATCTGCCGTTGGTGAGTGGACACAGCCAGATCCGCACTGCGCCCTGCCTTACCGCCTGTCGTGGGTGAGTGGTCACAGCCAGATCCGTACTGCGCCCTGCCTGCCCGTCTGCCGTGGGACAGTGGACATAGCCAGATCCACACAGCACCGTCTCTGCCCATCTCCCGTGGGAGAGTGGACACAGCCAGATCCGCACTGCGCCCTGCCTGACCGCCTGCCGTGGGTGAGTGGACACAGCCAGATCCGCACTGCGCCCTGCCTGCCCGTCTCCCGTAGGCGAGTGGACACAGCCAGTTCCGCACTGCGCCCTGCCTGCCCTTCTGCCGTGGGCCAGTGGACACAGCCAGATCCGCACTGCGCCCTGCCTTACCGCCTGTTGTAGGTGAGTGGTCACAGCCAGATCCGTACTGCGCCCTGCCTGCCCGTCTGCTGTGGGACAGTGGACATAGCCAGATCCACACAGCACCGTCTAAGCCCATCTCCCGTGGGTGAGTGGACACAGCCAGATCCGCACTGCGCCTAGCCTACCCGTCTGCCGTGGGCGAGTGGACACAGCCAGATCCATACTGCGCCCTGCCTGACCGTCTGCAGTGGGCGAGTGGACACAGCCAGATCCGCACTGCGCCCTGCCTGACCGTCTGCCGTGGGCGAGTGGACACAGCCAGATCCGCACTGCGCCCTGCCTGCCCGTCTTCCGTGGGTCACTGGACACAGCCAGATCCGCACTGCACCTTGCCTGCCTGTCTCCCGTCAGTGAGTGGACATAGCCAGATCCGCACTGTGCCCTGCCTGCCCGTCTCCCGTGGGTGAGTGGACACAGCAAGATCCGCACTGCGCGCTGCCTGCCCGTCTCCCGTGGGCGAGTGGAAACAGCCAGATCTGCACTGCGCGCTGCCTGCCCGTCTGTCGTGGGCGAGTGGACACAGCCATATCCGCACTGCGCCCTGCCTGCCCGTCTGCCGTGGGTGAGTGGACACAGCCAGATCCGCACTGCGCCCTGCCTGACCGTCTCCCGTGGGTGAGTGGACACAGCCAGATCCGCACTGCGCCTTGCCTGCCCGTCGCACGTGGGTGAGTGGACACAGCCAGATCCGCACTGCGCCCTACCTGCCCGTCTCCCGTGAGTGAGTGGACACAGCCAGATCCGCACTGCACCCTGCCAGACCGTCCTTCGTGGGTGAGTGGACACCGCCAGATCCGCACTGCGCCCTGCCTGCCCGTCTCCCGTGGGCGAGTGGAAACAGCCAGATCCGCACTGCGCGCTGCCTGCCCGTCTGTCGTGGGCGAGTGGACACAGCCATATCCGCACTGCGCCCTGCCTGCCCGTCTGCCGTCGGTGAGTGGACACAGCCAGATCCGCACTGCGCCCTGCCTGACCGTCTCCCGTGGGTGAGTGGACACAGCCAGATCCGCACTGCGCCTTGCCTGCCCGTCGCACGTGGGTGAGTGGACACAGCCAGATCCGCACTGCGCCCTACCTGCCCGTCTCCCGTGAGTGAGTGGACACAGCCAGATCCGCACTGCACCCTTCCAGACCGTCCTTCGTGGGTGAGTGGACACCGCCAGATCCGCACTGCGCCCTGCCTGCCCGTCTCCCGTGGGTGAGTGGACACAGCCAGATCCGCACTGCGCCCTGCCTGCCCGTCTGCCGTGGGCGAGTGGACACAGCCAGATCCGCACTGCACCCTGCCAGACCGTCCTTCGTGGGTGAGTGGACACCGCCAGATCCGCACTGCGCCCTGCCTGCCCGTCACCCGTGGGTGAGTGGACACAGCCAGATCCGCACTGCGCCCTGCCTGCCCGTCTGTCGTGGGCGAGTGAACACAGCCAGATCCGCACTGCGCCCTGCCTGACCGTCTGCCGTCGGTGAGTGGACACAGCCAGATCCACACTGCGCCGTGCCTGCCCGTCTGACGTGGGCGAGTGGACACAGCCAGATCCGCACTGCGCACTGCCTGACCGTCTGCCGTGGGTGAGTCGACACAGCCAGATCCGCACTGCGCCCTGCCTGCCCGTCTGCCGTCGGTGAGTGGACACAGCCAGATCCGCACTGCGCCCTGCCTGACCGTCTCCCGTGGGTGAGTGGACACAGCCAGATCCGCACTTCGCCTTGCCTGCCCGTCGCACGTGGGTGAGTGGACACAGCCAGATCCGCACTGCGCCCTACCTGCCCGTCTCCCGTGAGTGAGTGGACACAGCCAGATCCGCACTGCACCCTGCCAGACCGTCCTTCGTGGGTGAGTGGACACCGCCAGATCCGCACTGCGCCCTGCCTGCCCGTCTCCCGTGGGCGAGTGGAAACAGCCAGATCCGCACTGCGCGCTGCCTGCCCGTCTGTCGTGGGCGAGTGGACACAGCCATATCCGCACTGCGCCCTGCCTGCCCGTCTGCCGTCGGTGAGTGGACACAGCCATATCCGCACTGCGCCCTGCCTGCCCGTCTGCCGTGGGTGAGTGGACACAGCCAGATCCACACTGCGCACTGCCTGCCCGTCTGCCGTGGGCGAGTGGACACAGCCAGATCCGCACTGCGCCCTGCCTGACTGTCTGCCGTGGGTGAGTCGACACAGCCAGATCCGCACTGCGCCCTGCCTGACCGCCTGCCGTGGGTGAGTGGACACAGCCAGATCCGCACTGCGCCCTGCCTGACCGTCTGCCGTGGGCGAGTGGACACAGCCAGATCCACACTGCGCCCTGCCTGCCCGTCTGCCGTGGGCGAGTGGACACAGCCAGATCCGCACTGCTCCCTGCCTGACCGTCTGCCGTGGGTGAGTGGACACAGCCAGATCCGCACTGCGCCCTGCCTGACCGCCTGCCGTGGGTGAGTGGACACAGCCAGATCCGCACTGCGCCCTGCCTGCCCGTCTCCCGTGGGCGAGTGGACACAGCCAGTTCCGCACTGCGCCCTGCCTGACCGTCTGCCGTGGGTGAGTGGACACAGCCAGATCCGCACTGCGCCCTGCCTGACCGCCTGCCGTGGGTGAGTGGACACAGCCAGATCCGCACTGCGCCCTGCCTGCCCGTCTCCCGTGGGCGAGTGGACACAGCCAGTTCCGCACTGCGCCCTGCCTGCCCTTCTGCCGTGGGCCAGTGGACACAGCCAGATCCGCACTGCGCACTGCCTTACCGCCTGTTGTGGGTGAGTGGTCACAGCCAGATCCGTACTGCGCCCTGCCTGCCCGTCTGCTGTGGGACAGTGGACATAGCCAGATCCACACAGCACCGTCTCTGCCCATCTCCCGTGGGTGAGTGGACACAGCCAGATCCGCACTGCGCCTAGCCTACCCGTCTGCCGTGGGCGAGTGGACACAGCCAGATCCATACTGCGCCCTGCCTGACCGTCTGCAGTGGGCGAGTGGACACAGCCAGATCCGCACTGCGCCCTGCCTGACCGTCTGCCGTGGGCGAGTGGACACAGCCAGATCCGCACTGCGCCCTGCCTGACCGTCTGCCGTGGGCGAGTGGACACAGCCAGATCCGTACTGCGCCCTGCCTGCCCGTCTTCCGTGGGTCACTGGACACAGCCAGATCCGCACTGCACCTTGCCTGCCCGTCTCCCGTCAGTGAGTGGACATAGCCAGATCCGCACTGTGCCCTGCCTGCCCGTCTCCCGTGGGTGAGTGGACACAGCAAGATCCGCACTGCGCGCTGCCTGCCCGTCTCCCGTGGGCGAGTGGAAACAGCCAGATCCGCACTGCGCGCTGCCTGCCCGTCTGTCGTGGGCGAGTGGACACAGCCATATCCGCACTGCGCCCTGCCTGCCCGTCTGCCGTGGGTGAGTGGACACAGCCAGATCCGCACTGCGCCCTGCCTGACCGTCTCCTGTGGGTGAGTGGACACAGCCAGATCCGCACTGCGCCTTGCCTGCCCGTCGCACGTGGGTGAGTGGATACAGCCAGATCCGCACTGCGCCCTACCTGCCCGTCTCCCGTGAGTGAGTGGACACAGCCAGATCCGCACTGCACCCTGCCAGACCGTCCTTCGTGGGTGAGTGGACACCGCCAGATCCGCACTGCGCCCTGCCTGCCCGTCACCCGTGGGTGAGTGGACACAGCCAGATCCGCACTGCGCCCTGCCTGCCCGTCTGTCGTGGGCGAGTGAACACAGCCAGATCCGCACTGCGCCCTGCCTGACCGTCTGCCGTCGGTGAGTGGACACAGCCAGATCCACACTGCGCCGTGCCTGCCCGTCTGACGTGGGCGAGTGGACACAGCCAGATCCGCACTGCGCACTGCCTGACCGTCTGCCGTGGGTGAGTCGACACAGCCAGATCCGCACTGCGCCCTGCCTGACCGCCTGCCGTGGGTGAGTGGACACAGCCAGATCCGCACTGCGCCCTGCCTGACCGTCTGCCGTGGGTGAGTGGACACAGCCAGATCCACACTGCGCCCTGCCTGCCCGTCTGCCGTGGGCGAGTGGACACAGCCAGATCCGCACTGCTCCCTGCCTGACCGTCTGCCGTGGGTGAGTGGACACAGCCAGATCCGCACTGCGCCCTGCCTGACCGCCTGCCGTGGGTGAGTGGACACAGCCAGATCCGCACTGCGCCCTGCCTGCCCGTCTCCCGTGGGCGAGTGGACACAGCCAGTTCCGCACTGCGCCCTGCCTGCCCTTCTGCCGTGGGCCAGTGGACACAGCCAGATCCGCACTGCGCCCTGCCTGACCGTCTGCCGTGGGTGAGTGGACACAGCCAGATCCACACTGCGCCCTGCATGCCCGTCTGCCGTGGGTGAGTGGACACAGCCAGATCCGCACTGCGCCCTGCCTGACCGTCTGCCGTTGGTGGGTGGACACAGCCAGATCCGCACTGCGCCCTGCCTTACCGCCTGTTGTGGGTGAGTGGTCACAGCCAGATCCGTACTGCGCCCTGCCTGCCCGTCTGCTGTGGGACAGTGGACATAGCCAGATCCACACAGCACCGTCTCTGCCCATCTCCCGTGGGTGAGTGGACACAGCCAGATCCGCACTGCGCCTAGCCTACCCGTCTGCCGTGGGCGAGTGGACACAGCCAGATCCATACTGCGCCCTGCCTGACCGTCTGCAGTGGGCGAGTGGACACAGCCAGATCCGCACTGCGCCCTGCCTGACCGTCTCCCGTGAGTGAGTGGACACAGCCAGATCCGCACTGCACCCTGCCAGACCGTCCTTCGTGGGTGAGTGGACACCGCCAGATCCGCACTGCGCCCTGCCTGCCCGTCTCCCGTGGGCGAGTGGAAACAGCCAGATCCGCACTGCGCGCTGCCTGCCCGTCTGTCGTGGGCGAGTGGACACAGCCATATCCGCACTGCGCCCTGCCTGCCCGTCTGCCGTCGGTGAGTGGACACAGCCAGATCCGCACTGCGCCCTGCCTGACCGTCTCCCGTGGGTGAGTGGACACAGCCAGATCCGCACTGCGCCTTGCCTGCCCGTCGCACGTGGGTGAGTGGACACAGCCAGATCCGCACTGCGCCCTACCTGCCCGTCTCCCGTGAGTGAGTGGACACAGCCAGATCCGCACTGCACCCTGCCAGACCGTCCTTCGTGGGTGAGTGGACACCGCCAGATCCGCACTGCGCCCTGCCTGCCCGTCTCCCGTGGGCGAGTGGAAACAGCCAGATCCGCACTGCGCGCTGCCTGCCCGTCTGTCGTGGGCGAGTGGACACAGCCATATCCGCACTGCGCCCTGCCTGCCCGTCTGCCGTCGGTGAGAGGACACAGCCAGATCCGCACTGCGCCCTGCCTGACCGTCTCCCGTGGGTGAGTGGACACAGCCAGATCCGCACTGCACCCTGCCAGACCGTACTTCGTGGGTGAGTGGACACCGCCAGATCCGCACTGCGCCCTGCCTGCCCGTCTCCCGTGGGTGAGTGGACACAGCCAGATCCGCACTGCGCCCTGCCTGCCCGTCTGCCGTGGGCGAGTGGACACAGCCAGATCCGCACTGCGCCCTGCCTGACCGTCTGCCGTCGGTGAGTGGACACAGCCAGATCCACACTGCGCCGTGCCTGCCCGTCTGCCGTGGGCGAGTGGACACAGCCAGATCCGCACTGCGCACTGCCTGACCGTCTGCCGTGGGTGAGTCGACACAGCCAGATCCGCACTGCGCCCTGCCTGCCCGTCTGTCGTGGGCGAGTGGACACAGCCATATCCGCACTGCGCCCTGCCTGCCCGTCTGCCGTGGGTGAGTGGACACAGCCAGATCCACACTGCGCCCTGCCTGCCCGTCTGCCGTGGGCGAGTGGACACAGCCAGATCCGCACTGCGCCCTGCCTGACCGTCTGCCGTGGGTGAGTCGACACAGCCAGATCCGCACTGCGCCCTGCCTGACCGCCTGCCGTGGGTGAGTGGACACAGCCAGATCCGCACTGCGCCCTGCTTGACCGTCTGCCGTGGGTGAGTGGACACAGCCAGATCCACACTGCGCCCTGCCTGCCCGTCTGCCGTGGGCGAGTGGACACAGCCAGATCCGCACTGCTCCCTGCCTGACCGTCTGCCGTGGGTGAGTGGACACAGCCAGATCCGCACTGCGCCCTGCCTGACCGCCTGCCGTGGGTGAGTGGACACAGCCAGATCCGCACTGCGCCCTGCCTGCCCGTCTCCCGTGGGCGTGTGGACACAGCCAGTTCCGCACTGCGCCCTGCCTGACCGTCTGCGGTGGGTGAGTGGACACAGCCAGATCCGCACTGCGCCCTGCCTGACCGCCTGCCGTGGGTGAGTGGACACAGGCAGATCCGCACTGCGCCCTGCCTGCCCGTCTCCCGTGGGTGAGTGGACACAGCCAGTTCCGCACTGCGCCCTGCCTGCCCTTCTGCCGTGGGCCAGTGGACACAGCCAGATCCGCACTGCGCCCTGCCTTACCGCCTGTTGTGGGTGAGTGGTCACAGCCAGATCCGTACTGCGCCCTGCCTGCCCGTCTGCTGTGGGACAGTGGACATAGCCAGATCCACACAGCACCGTCTCTGCCCATCTCCCGTGGGTGAGTGGACACAGCCAGATCCGCACTGCGCCTAGCCTACCCGTCTGCCGTGGGCGAGTGGACACAGCCAGATCCATACTGCGCCCTGCCTGACCGTCTGCAGTGGGCGAGTGGACACAGCCAGATCCGCACTGCGCCCTGCCTGACCGTCTGCCGTGGGCGAGTGGACACAGCCAGATCCGCACTGCGCCCTGCCTGCCCGTCTTCCGTGGGTCACTGGACACAGCCAGATCCGCACTGCACCTTGCCTGCCCGTCTCCCGTCAGTGAGTGGACATAGCCAGATCCGCACTGTGCCCTGCCTGCCCGTCTCCCGTGGGTGAGTGGACACAGCAAGATCCGCACTGCGCGCTGCCTGCCCGTCTCCCGTGGGCGAGTGGAAACAGCCAGATCCGCACTGCGCGCTGCCTGCACGTCTGTCGTGGGCGAGTGGACACAGCCATATCCGCACTGCGCCCTGCCTGCCCGTCTGCCGTGGGTGAGTGGACACAGCCAGATCCGCACTGCGCCCTGCCTGACCGTCTCCCGTGGGTGAGTGGACACAGCCAGATCCGCACTGCGCCTTGCCTGCCCGTCGCACGTGGGTGAGTGGACACAGCCAGATCCGCACTGCGCCCTACCTGCCCGTCTCCCGTGAGTGAGTGGACACAGCCAGATCCGCACTGCACCCTGCCAGACCGTCCTTCGTGGGTGAGTGGACACCGCCAGATCCGCACTGCGCCCTGCCTGCCCGTCTCCCGTGGGCGAGTGGAAACAGCCAGATCCGCACTGCGCGCTGCCTGCCCGTCTGTCGTGGGCGAGTGGACACAGCCATATCCGCACTGCGCCCTGCCTGCCCGTCTGCCGTCGGTGAGTGGACACAGCCAGATCCGCACTGCGCCCTGCCTGACCGACTCCCGTGGGTGAGTGGACACAGCCAGATCCGCACTGCGCCTTGCCTGCCCGTCGCACGTGGGTGAGTGGACACAGCCAGATCCGCACTGCGCCCTACCTGCCCGTCTCCCGTGAGTGAGTGGACACAGCCAGATCCGCACTGCACCCTGCCAGACCGTCCTTCGTGGGTGAGTGGACACTGCCAGATCTGCACTGCGCCCTGCCTGCCCGTCTCCCGTGGGTGAGTGGACACAGCCAGATCCGCACTGCGCCCTGCCTGCCCGTCTGTCGTGGGCGAGTGGACACAGCCAGATCCGCACTGCGCCCTGCCTGACCGTCTGCCGTCGGTGAGTGGACACAGCCAGATCCACACTGCGCCGTTTCTGCCCGTCTGCCGTGGGCGAGTGGACACAGCCAGATCCGCACTGCGCACTGCCTGACCGTCTGCCGTGGGTGAGTCGACACAGCCCGATCCGCACTGCGCCCTGCCTGACCGCCTGCCGTGGGTGAGTGGACACAGCCAGATCCGCACTGCGCCCTGCCTGACCGTCTGCCGTGGGTGAGTGGACACAGCCAGATCCACACTGCGCCCTGCCTGCCCGTCTGCCGTGGGCGAGTGGACACAGCCAGATCCGCACTGCGCCCTGCCTGACCGTCTGCCGTCGGTGAGTGGACACAGCCAGATCCACACTGCGCCGTGCCTGCCCGTCTGCCGTGGGCGAGTGGACACAGCCAGATCCGCACTGCGCACTGCCTGACCGTCTGCCGTGGGCGAGTCGACACAGCCAGATCCGCACTGCGCCCTGCCTGCCTGTCTCCAGTGGGCGAGTGGACACTGCCAGATCCGCACTGCGCCCTGCCTGCCCTTCTGCCGTGGGCCAGTGGACACAGCCAGATCCGCACTGCGCCCTGCCTGCCCGTCTCCCGTCAGTGAGTGGACACAGCCAGATCCGCACTGCGCCCTGCCTGCCCGTCTCCCGTGGGCGAGGGGACACAGCCAGATCCGCACTGCGCCCTGCCTGCCCGTCTGCCTTGGGTGAGTGGACACAGCCAGATCCGCACTGCGCCCTGCCTGCCCGTCTCCCGTGGGTGAGTGGACACAGCCAGATCCGCACTGCGCCCTGCCTGCCCCTCTGCCGTGGGTGAGTGGACACAGCCAGATCCACACTGCGCCCTGCCTGCCCGTCTGCCGTGGGCGAGCGGACACAGCCAGATCCGCACAGCGCACTGCCTGACCGTCTGCCGTGGGTGAGTGGACACAGCCAGATCCACACTGCGCCCTGCCTGCCCGTCTGCCGTGGGCGAGTGGACACAGCCAGATCCGCACTGCTCCCTGCCTGACCGTCTGCCGTGGGTGAGTGGACACAGCCAGATCCGCACTGCGCCCTGCCTGACCGCCTGCCGTGGGTGAGTGGACACAGCCAGATCCGCACTGCGCCCTGCCTGCCCGTCTCCCGTGGGCGAGTGGACACAGCCAGTTCCGCACTGCGCCCTGCCTGACCGTCTGCCGTGGGTGAGTGGACACAGCCAGATCCGCACTGCGCCCTGCCTGACCGCCTGCCGTGGGTGAGTGGACACAGCCAGATCCGCACTGCGCCCTGCCTGCCCGTCTCCCGTGGGCGAGTGGACACAGCCAGTTCCGCACTGCGCCCTGCCTGCCCTTCTGCCGTGGGCCAGTGGACACAGCCAGATCCGCACTGCGCCCTGCCTTACCGCCTGTTGTGGGTGAGTGGTCACAGCCAGATCCGTACTGCGCCCTGCCTGCCCGTCTGCTGTGGGACAGTGGACATAGCCAGATCCACACAGCACCGTCTCTGCCCATCTCCCGTGGGTGAGTGGACACAGCCAGATCCGCACTGCGCCTAGCCTACCCGTCTGCCGTGGGCGAGTGGACACAGCCAGATCCATACTGCGCCCTGCCTGACCGTCTGCAGTGGGCGAGTGGACACAGCCAGATCCACACTGCGCCCTGCCTGACCGTCTGCCGTGGGCGAGTGGACACAGCCAGATCCGCACTGCGCCCTGCCTGCCCGTCTTCCGTGGGTCACTGGACACAGCCAGATCCGCACTGCACCTTGCCTGCCCGTCTCCCGTCAGTGAGTGGACATAGCCAGATCCGCACTGTGCCCTGCCTGCCCGTCTCCCGTGGGTGAGTGGACACAGCAAGATCCGCACTGCGCGCTGCCTGCCCGTCTCCCGTGGGCGAGTGGAAACAGCCAGATCCGCACTGCGCGCTGCCTGCCCGTCTGTCATGGGCGAGTGGACACAGCCATATCCGCACTGCGCCCTGCCTGCCCGTCTGCCGTGGGTGAGTGGACACAGCCAGATCCGCACTGCGCCCTGCCTGACCGTCTCCCGTGGGTGAGTGGACACAGCCAGATCCGCACTGCGCCTTGCCTGCCCGTCGCACGTGGGTGAGTGGACACAGCCAGATCCGCACTGCGCCCTACCTGCCCGTCTCCCGTGAGTGAGTGGACACAGCCAGATCCGCACTGCACCCTGCCAGACCGTCCTTCGTGGGTGAGTGGACACCGCCAGATCCGCACTGCGCCCTGCCTGTCCGTCTCCCGTGGGCGAGTGGAAACAGCCAGATCCGCACTGCGCGCTGCCTGCCCGTCTGTCGTGGGCGAGTGGACACAGCCATATCCGCACTGCGCCCTGCCTGCCCGTCTGCCGTCGGTGAGTGGACACAGCCAGATCCGCACTGCGCCCTGCCTGACCGTCTCCCGTGGGTGAGTGGACACAGCCAGATCCGCACTGCGCCTTGCCTGCCCGTCGCACGTGGGTGAGTGGACACAGCCAGATCCGCACTGCGCCCTACCTGCCCGTCTCCCGTGAGTGAGTGGACACAGCCAGATCCGCACTGCAGCCTGCCAGACCGTCCTTCGTGGGTGAGTGGACACTGCCAGATCCGCACTGCGCCCTGCCTGCCCGTCTCCCGTGGGTGAGTGGACACAGCCAGATCCGCACTGCGCCCTGCCTGCCCGTCTGTCGTGGGCGAGTGGACACAGCCAGATCCGCACTGCGCCCTGCCTGACCGTCTGCCGTCGGTGAGTGGACACAGCCAGATCCACACTGCGCCGTGCCTGCCCGTCTGCCGTGGGCGAGTGGACACAGCCAGATCCGCACTGCGCACTGCCTGACCGTCTGCCGTGGGTGAGTCGACACAGCCAGATCCGCATTGCGCCCTGCCTGACCGCCTGCCGTGGGTGAGTGGACACAGCCAGATCCGCACTGCGCCCTGCCTGACCGTCTGCCGTGGGTGAGTGGACACAGCCAGATCCACACTGCGCCCTGCCTGCCCGTCTGCCGTGGGCGAGTGGACACAGCCAGATCCGCACTGCGCCCTGCCTGACCGTCTGCCGTCGGTGAGTGGACACAGCCAGATCCACACTGCGCCGTATCTGCCCGTCTGCCGTGGGCGAGTGGACACAGCCAGATCCGCACTGCGCACTGCCTGACCATCTGCCGTGGGCGAGTCGACACAGCCAGATCCGCACTGCGCCCTGCCTGCCTGTCTCCCGTGGGCGAGTGGACACTGCCAGATCCGCACTGCGCCCTGCCTGCCCTTCTGCCGTGGGCCAGTGGACACAGCCAGATCCGCACTGCGCCCTGCCTGCCCGTCTCCCGTCAGTGAGTGGACACAGCCAGATCCGCACTGCGCCCTGCCTGCCCGTCTCCCGTGGGTGAGTGGACACCGCCAGATCCGCACAGCGCACTGCCTGACCGTCTGCCGTGGGTGAGTGTACACAGCCAGATCCGCACTGCGCCCTGCCTGACCGCCTGTCGTGGGTGAGTGGACACAGCCAGATCCGCACTGCGCCCTGCCTGACCGTCTGCCGTGGGTGAGTGGACACAGCCAGATCCGCACTGCGCCCTGCCTGCCCGTCTCCCGTGGGTGAGTGGACACCGCCAGATCCGCACTGCGCGCTGCCTGCCCGTCTCCCGTCAGTGAGTGGACACAGCCAGATCCGCACTGCGCCCTGCCTGCCCGTCTCCCGTGGGTGAGTGGACACAGCCAGATCCGCACTGCGCGCTGCCTGCCCGTCTCCCGTGGGCGAGTGGACACAGCCAGATCCGCACTGCGCCCTGCCTGCCCGTCTGTCGTGGGCGAGTGGACACAGCCAGATCCTCACTGCGCCCTGCCTGACCGTCTGCCGTCGGTGAGTGGACACAGCCAGATCCACACTGCGCCCTGCCTGTCCGTCTGCCGTGGGCGAGTGGACACAGCCAGATCCGCACTGCGCCCTGCCTGACCGTCTGCCGTGGGTGAGTGGACACAGCCAGATCCGCACTGCCCCCTGCCTGACCGCCTGCCGTGGGTGAGTGGACACAGCCAGATCCGCACTGCGCCCTGCCTGCCCGTCTCCCGTGGGCGAGTGGACACAGCCAGATCCGCACTGCGCCCTGCCTGCCCTTCTGCCGTGGGTGAGTGGACACAGCCAGATCCGCACTGCGCCCTGCCTGCCCGTCTCCCGTCGGTGAGTGGACACAGCCAGATCCGCACTGCGCCCTGCCTGCCCGTCTCCCGTGGGTGAGGGGACACAGCCAGATCCGCACTGCGCCCTTCCTGCCTGTCTCCCGTGGGCGAGTAGACACACCCAGATCCGCACTGCGCCCTGCCTGACCGTCTCCCGTGGGTGAGTGGACACAGCCAGATCCGCAGTGCGCCTTGCCTGCCCGTCTCACATGGGTGAGTTGACACAGCCAGATCCGCACTGCACCTTGCATGCCCGTCTCCCGTGGGTGAGTGGACACAGCCAGATCCGCACTGCACCCTGCCTGACCGTCCTTCGTGGGTGAGTGGACACCGCCAGATCCGCACTGCGCCCTGCCTGCTCGTCTCCCGTCAGTGAGTGGACACAGCCAGATCCGCACTGCACCCTGCCTGCCCGTCTCCCGTTGGTGAGTGGACACAGCCAGATCCGCACTGCGCCCTGCCTGCCCGTCTGTCGTGGGCGAGTGGACACAGCCAGATCCGCACTGCACCCTGCCAGACCGTCCTTCGTGGGTGAGTGGACACCGCCAGATCCGCACTGCGCCCTGCCTGCCCGTCTCCCGTGGGCGAGTGGAAACAGCCAGATCCGCACTGCGCGCTGCCTGCCCGTCTGTCGTGGGCGAGTGGACACAGCCATATCCGCACTGCGCCCTGCCTGCCCGTCTGCCGTCGGTGAGTGGATACAGCCAGATCCGCACTGCGCCCTGCCTGACCGTCTCCCGTGGGTGAGTGGACACAGCCAGATCCGCACTGCGCCTTGCCTGCCCGTCGCACGTGGGTGAGTGGACACAGCCAGATCCGCACTGCGCCCTACCTGCCCGTCTCCCGTGAGTGAGTGGACACAGCCAGATCCGCACTGCACCCTGCCAGACCGTCCTTCGTGGGTGAGTGGACACTGCCAGATCTGCACTGCGCCCTGCCTGCCCGTCTCCCGTGGGTGAGTGGACACAGCCAGATCCGCACTGCGCCCTGCCTGCCCGTCTGTCGTGGGCGAGTGGACACAGCCAGATCCGCACTGCGCCCTGCCTGACCGTCTGCCGTCGGTGAGTGGACACAGCCAGATCCACACTGCGCCGTGCCTGCCCGTCTGCCGTGGGCGAGTGGACACAGCCAGATCCGCACTGCGCACTGCCTGACCGTCTGCCGTGGGTGAGTCGACACAGCCCGATCCGCACTGCGCCCTGCCTGACCGCCTGCCGTGGGTGAGTGGACACAGCCAGATCCGCACTGCGCCCTGCCTGACCGTCTGCCGTGGGTGAGTGGACACAGCCAGATCCACACTGCGCCCTGCCTGCCCGTCTGCCGTGGGCGAGTGGACACAGCCAGATCCGCACTGCGCCCTGCCTGACAGTCTGCCGTCGGTGAGTGGACACAGCCAGATCCACACTGCGCCGTGCCTGCCCGTCTGCCGTGGGCGAGTGGACACAGCCAGATCCGCACTGCGCACTGCCTGACCGTCTGCCGTGGGCGAGTCGACACAGCCAGATCCGCACTGCGCCCTGCCTGCCTGTCTCCAGTGGGCGAGTGGACACTGCCAGATCCGCACTGCGCCCTGCCTGCCCTTCTGCCGTGGGCCAGTGGACACAGCCAGATCCGCACTGCGCCCTGCCTGCCCGTCTCCCGTCAGTGAGTGGACACAGCCAGATCCGCACTGCGCCCTGCCTGCCCGTCTCCCGTGGGCGAGGGGACACAGCCAGATCCGCACTGCGCCCTGCCTGCCCGTCTGTCTTGGGTGAGTGGACACAGCCAGATCCGCACTGCGCCCTGCCTGCCCGTCTCCCGTGGGTGAGTGGACACAGCCAGATCCGCACTGCGCCCTGCCTGCCCCTCTGCCGTGGGTGAGTGGACACAGCCAGATCCACACTGCGCCCTGCCTGCCCGTCTGCCGTGGGCGAGCGGACACAGCCAGATCCGCACAGCGCACTGCCTGACCGTCTGCCGTGGGTGAGTGGACACAGCCAGATCCACACTGCGCCCTGCCTGCCCGTCTGCCGTGGGCGAGTGGACACAGCCAGATCCGCACTGCTCCCTGCCTGACCGTCTGCCGTGGGTGAGTGGACACAGCCAGATCCGCACTGCGCCCTGCCTGACCGCCTGCCGTGGGTGAGTGGACACAGCCAGATCCGCACTGCGCCCTGCCTGCCCGTCTCCCGTGGGCGAGTGGACACAGCCAGTTCCGCACTGCGCCCTGCCTGACCGTCTGCCGTGGGTGAGTGGACACAGCCAGATCCGCACTGCGCCCTGCCTGACCGCCTGCCGTGGGTGAGTGGACACAGCCAGATCCGCACTGCGCCCTGCCTGCCCGTCTCCCGTGGGCGAGTGGACACAGCCAGTTCCGCACTGCGCCCTGCCTGCCCTTCTGCCGTGGGCCAGTGGACACAGCCAGATCCGCACTGCGCCCTGCCTTACCGCCTGTTGTGGGTGAGTGGTCACAGCCAGATCCGTACTGCGCCCTGCCTGCCCGTCTGCTGTGGGACAGTGGACATAGCCAGATCCACACAGCACCGTCTCTGCCCATCTCCCGTGGGTGAGTGGACACAGCCAGATCCGCACTGCGCCTAGCCTACCCGTCTGCCGTGGGCGAGTGGACACAGCCAGATCCATACTGCGCCCTGCCTGACCGTCTGCAGTGGGCGAGTGGACACAGCCAGATCCACACTGCGCCCTGCCTGACCGTCTGCCGTGGGCGAGTGGACACAGCCAGATCCGCACTGCGCCCTGCCTGCCCGTCTTCCGTGGGTCACTGGACACAGCCAGATCCGCACTGCACCTTGCCTGCCCGTCTCCCGTCAGTGAGTGGACATAGCCAGATCCGCACTGTGCCCTGCCTGCCCGTCTCCCGTGGGTGAGTGGACACAGCAAGATCCGCACTGCGCGCTGCCTGCCCGTCTCCCGTGGGCGAGTGGAAACAGCCAGATCCGCACTGCGCGCTGCCTGCCCGTCTGTCATGGGCGAGTGGACACAGCCATATCCGCACTGCGCCCTGCCTGCCCGTCTGCCGTGGGTGAGTGGACACAGCCAGATCCGCACTGCGCCCTGCCTGACCGTCTCCCGTGGGTGAGTGGACACAGCCAGATCCGCACTGCGCCTTGCCTGCCCGTCGCACGTGGGTGAGTGGACACAGCCAGATCCGCACTGCGCCCTACCTGCCCGTCTCCCGTGAGTGAGTGGACACAGCCAGATCCGCACTGCACCCTGCCAGACCGTCCTTCGTGGGTGAGTGGACACCGCCAGATCCGCACTGCGCCCTGCCTGTCCGTCTCCCGTGGGCGAGTGGAAACAGCCAGATCCGCACTGCGCGCTGCCTGCCCGTCTGTCGTGGGCGAGTGGACACAGCCATATCCGCACTGCGCCCTGCCTGCCCGTCTGCCGTCGGTGAGTGGACACAGCCAGATCCGCACTGCGCCCTGCCTGACCGTCTCCCGTGGGTGAGTGGACACAGCCAGATCCGCACTGCGCCTTGCCTGCCCGTCGCACGTGGGTGAGTGGACACAGCCAGATCCGCACTGCGCCCTACCTGCCCGTCTCCCGTGAGTGAGTGGACACAGCCAGATCCGCACTGCACCCTGCCAGACCGTCCTTCGTGGGTGAGTGGACACTGCCAGATCCGCACTGCGCCCTGCCTGCCCGTCTCCCGTGGGTGAGTGGACACAGCCAGATCCGCACTGCGCCCTGCCTGCCCGTCTGTCGTGGGCGAGTGGACACAGCCAGATCCGCACTGCGCCCTGCCTGACCGTCTGCCGTCGGTGAGTGGACACAGCCAGATCCACACTGCGCCGTGCCTGCCCGTCTGCCGTGGGCGAGTGGACACAGCCAGATCCGCACTGCGCACTGCCTGACCGTCTGCCGTGGGTGAGTCGACACAGCCAGATCCGCATTGCGCCCTGCCTGACCGCCTGCCGTGGGTGAGTGGACACAGCCAGATCCGCACTGCGCCCTGCCTGACCGTCTGCCGTGGGTGAGTGGACACAGCCAGATCCACACTGCGCCCTGCCTGCCCGTCTGCCGTGGGCGAGTGGACACAGCCAGATCCGCACTGCGCCCTGCCTGACCGTCTGCCGTCGGTGAGTGGACACAGCCAGATCCACACTGCGCCGTATCTGCCCGTCTGCCGTGGGCGAGTGGACACAGCCAGATCCGCACTGCGCACTGCCTGACCATCTGCCGTGGGCGAGTCGACACAGCCAGATCCGCACTGCGCCCTGCCTGCCTGTCTCCCGTGGGCGAGTGGACACTGCCAGATCCGCACTGCGCCCTGCCTGCCCTTCTGCCGTGGGCCAGTGGACACAGCCAGATCCGCACTGCGCCCTGCCTGCCCGTCTCCCGTCAGTGAGTGGACACAGCCAGATCCGCACTGCGCCCTGCCTGCCCGTCTCCCGTGGGTGAGTGGACACCGCCAGATCCGCACAGCGCACTGCCTGACCGTCTGCCGTGGGTGAGTGTACACAGCCAGATCCGCACTGCGCCCTGCCTGACCGCCTGTCGTGGGTGAGTGGACACAGCCAGATCCGCACTGCGCCCTGCCTGACCGTCTGCCGTGGGTGAGTGGACACAGCCAGATCCGCACTGCGCCCTGCCTGCCCGTCTCCCGTGGGTGAGTGGACACCGCCAGATCCGCACTGCGCGCTGCCTGCCCGTCTCCCGTCAGTGAGTGGACACAGCCAGATCCGCACTGCGCCCTGCCTGCCCGTCTCCCGTGGGTGAGTGGACACAGCCAGATCCGCACTGCGCGCTGCCTGCCCGTCTCCCGTGGGCGAGTGGACACAGCCAGATCCGCACTGCGCCCTGCCTGCCCGTCTGTCGTGGGCGAGTGGACACAGCCAGATCCTCACTGCGCCCTGCCTGACCGTCTGCCGTCGGTGAGTGGACACAGCCAGATCCACACTGCGCCCTGCCTGTCCGTCTGCCGTGGGCGAGTGGACACAGCCAGATCCGCACTGCGCCCTGCCTGACCGTCTGCCGTGGGTGAGTGGACACAGCCAGATCCGCACTGCCCCCTGCCTGACCGCCTGCCGTGGGTGAGTGGACACAGCCAGATCCGCACTGCGCCCTGCCTGCCCGTCTCCCGTGGGCGAGTGGACACAGCCAGATCCGCACTGCGCCCTGCCTGCCCTTCTGCCGTGGGTGAGTGGACACAGCCAGATCCGCACTGCGCCCTGCCTGCCCGTCTCCCGTCGGTGAGTGGACACAGCCAGATCCGCACTGCGCCCTGCCTGCCCGTCTCCCGTGGGTGAGGGGACACAGCCAGATCCGCACTGCGCCCTTCCTGCCTGTCTCCCGTGGGCGAGTAGACACACCCAGATCCGCACTGCGCCCTGCCTGACCGTCTCCCGTGGGTGAGTGGACACAGCCAGATCCGCAGTGCGCCTTGCCTGCCCGTCTCACATGGGTGAGTTGACACAGCCAGATCCGCACTGCACCTTGCATGCCCGTCTCCCGTGGGTGAGTGGACACAGCCAGATCCGCACTGCACCCTGCCTGACCGTCCTTCGTGGGTGAGTGGACACCGCCAGATCCGCACTGCGCCCTGCCTGCTCGTCTCCCGTCAGTGAGTGGACACAGCCAGATCCGCACTGCACCCTGCCTGCCCGTCTCCCGTTGGTGAGTGGACACAGCCAGATCCGCACTGCGCCCTGCCTGCCCGTCTGTCGTGGGCGAGTGGACACAGCTAGATCCGCACTGCGCCCTGCCTGACCGTCTGCCGTCGGTGAGTGGACACAGCCAGATCCACACTGCGCCCTGCCTGCTCATCTGCCAAGGGCGAGTGGACACAGCCAGATCCGCACTGCGCACTGCCTGACCGTCTGCCGTGGGTGAGTGGACACAGCCAGATCCGCACTGCGCCCTGCCTGACCGTCTCCCGTGGGTGAGTGGACACAGCCAGATCCGCACTGCGCGCTGCCTGCCCGTCTCCCGTGGGCGAGTGGACACAGCCAGATCCGCACTGCGCCCTGCCTGCCCGTCTGTCGTGGGCGAGTGGACACAGCCAGATCCTCACTGCGCCCTGCCTGACCGTCTGCCGTCGGTGAGTGGACACAGCCAGATCCACACTGCGCCCTGCCTGTCTGTCTGCCGTGGGCGAGTGGAGACAGCCAGATCCGCACTACGCCCTGCCTGACCGTCTGCCGTGGGTGAGTGGACACAGCCAGATCCGCACTGCCGCCTGCCTGACCGCCTGCCGTGGGTGAGTGGACACAGCCAGATCCGCACTGCGCCCTGCCTGCCCCTCTCCCGTGGGCGAGTGGACACAGCCAGATCCGCACTGCGCCCTGCCTGCCCTTCTGCCGTGGGTGAGTGGACACAGCCATGTCCGCACTGCGCCTTGCCTGCCCGTCTCCCGTCAGTGAGTGGACACAGCCAGATCCGCACTGCGCCCTGCCTGCCCGTCTCCCGTGGGTGAGTGGACACAGCCAGATCCGCACTGCGCCCTTCCTGCCTGTCTCCCGTGGGCGAGTAGACACACCCAGATCCGCACTGCGCCCTGCCTGACTGTCTCCCGTGGGTGAGTGGACACAGCCAGATCCGCAGTGCGCCTTGCCTGCCCGTCTCACATGGGTGAGTTGACACAGCCAGATCCGCACTGCACCTTGCATGCCCGTCTCCCGTGGGTGAGTGGACACAGCCAGATCCGCACTGCACCCTGCCTGACCGTCCTTCGTGGGTGAGTGGACACCGCCAGATCCGCACTGTGCCCTGCCTGCTCGTCTCCCGTCAGTGAGTGGACACAGCCAGATCCGCACTGCACCCTGCCTGCCCGTCTCCCGTTGGTGAGTGGACACAGCCAGATCCGCACTGCGCCCTGCCTGCCCGTCTGTCGTGGGCGAGTGGACACAGCTAGATCCGCACTGCGCCCTGCCTGACCGTCTGCCGTCGGTGAGTGGACACAGCCAGATCCACACTGCGCCCTGCCTGCCCATCTGCCATGGGCGAGTGGACACAGCCAGATCCGCACTGCGCACTGCCTGACCGTCTTCCGTGGGTGAGTGGACACAGCCAGATCCGCACTGCGCCCTGCCTGCTCGTCTCCCGTCAGTGAGTGGACACAGCCAGATCCGCACTGCACCCTGCCTGCCCGTCTCCCGTTGGTGAGTGGACACAGCCAGATCCGCACTGCGCCCTGCCTGCCCATCTGTCGTGGGCGAGTGGACACAGCTAGATCCGCACTGCGCCCTGCCTGACCGACTGCCGTCGGTGAGTGGACACAGCCAGATCCACACTGCGCCCTGCCTGCCCATCTGCCATGGGCGAGTGGACACAGCCAGATCCGCACTGCGCACTGCCTGACCGTCTTCCGTGGGTGAGTGGACACAGCCAGATCCGCACTGCGCCCTGCCTGACCGTCTGCCGTTGGTGAGTGGACACAGCCAGATCCGCACTGCGCCCTGCCTTACCGCCTGTCGTGGGTGAGTGGTCACAGCCAGATCCGTACTGCGCCCTGCATGCCCGTCTGCCGTGGGACAGTGGACATAGCCAGATCCACACAGCACCGTCTCTGCCCATCTCCCGTGGGAGAGTGGACACAGTCGGATCCGCACTGCGCCCTGCCTGCCTGTCTCCCGTGGGTGAGTGGACACAGCCAGATCCACACTGCGCCGTGCCTGCCCGTCTGCCGTGGGCGAGTGGACACAGCCAGATCCGCACTGCGCCCTACCTGCCCGTCTCCCGTGAGTGAGTGGACACAGCCAGATCCGCACTGCACCCTGGCAGACCGTCCTTCGTGGGTGAGTGGACACCGCCAGATCCGCACTGCGCCCTGCCTGCCCGTCACCCGTGGGTGAGTGGACACAGCCAGATCCGCACTGCGCCCTGCCTGCCCGTCTGTCGTGGGCTAGTGGACACAGCCAGATCCGCACTGCGCCCTGCCTGACCGTCTGCCGTCGGTGAGTGGACACAGCCAGATCCACACTGCGCCGTGCCTGCCCGTCTGCCGTGGGCGAGTGGACACAGCCAGATCCGCACTGCGCACTGCCTGACCGTCTGCCGTGGGTGAGTCGACACAGCCAGATCCGCACTGCGCCCTGCCTGACCGCCTGCCGTGGGTGAGTGGACACAGCCAGATCCGCACTGCGCCCTGCCTGACCGTCTGCCGTGGGTGAGTGGACACAGCCAGATCCACACTGCGCCCTTCCTGCCCGTCTGCCGTGGGCGAGTGGACACAGCCAGATCCGCACTGCTCCCTGCCTGACCGTCTGCCGTGGGTGAGTGGACACAGCCAGATCCGCACTGCGCCCTGCCTGACCGCCTGCCGTGGGTGAGTGGACACAGCCAGATCCGCACTGCGCCCTGCCTGCCCGTCTCCAGTGGGCGAGTGGACACAGCCAGATCCGCACTGCACCCTGCCTGACCGCCTGCCGTGGGTGAGTGGACACAGCCAGATCGGCACTGCGCCCTGCCTGCCCGTCACCCGTGGGCGAGTGGACACTGCCAGATCCGCACTGCGCCCTGCCTGACCGCCTGCCGTGGGTGAGTGGACACAGCCAGATCAGAACTGCGCCCTGCCTGCCCCTCTCCCGTGGGCTAGTGGACACAGCCAGATCCGCACTGCGCCCTGCCTGCCCTTCTGCCGTGGGTGAGTGGACACAGCCAGATCCGCACTGCGCCCTGCCTGACCGTCTGCCGTGGGCGAGTGGACACAGCCTGATACGCACTGCGCCCTGCCTGCCCGTCTCCCGTGGGCGAGTGGACACAGCCAGATCCGCACTGCGCCCTGCCTGACCGCCTGCCGTGGGTAAGTGGACACAGCCAGATCCACACTGCGCCCTGCCTGCCCGTCTCCCGTGGGTGAGTGGACACAGCCAGATCCGCACTGCGCATTGCCTGCCCGTCTCCCGTCAGTGAGTGGACACAGCCAGATCCGCACTGCGCCCTGCCTGCCCGTCTCCCGTGGGCGAGTGGACACAGCCAGATCGGCACTGCGCCCTGCCTGCCCGTCTCCACTGGGCGAGTGGACACAGCCAGATCCGCACTGCGCCCTGCCTGACCGTCTGCCGTGGGTGAGTGGACACAGCCAGATCCGCACTGCGCCCTGCCTGCCCGTCTGCCGTGGGTAAGTGGACACAGCCAGATCCGCACTGCGCCCTGCCTTACCGCCTGCCGTGGGTGAGTGGACACAGCCAGATCCGCACTGCGCCCTGCCTGCCCGTCTCCCATGGGCGAGTGGACACAGCCAGATCCGCACTGCGCCATGCCTGACCGTCTGCCGTGGGTGAGTGGACACAGCCAGATCCGCACTGCGCCCGTCCTGACCGTCTGTCGTGGGTGTGTGGACACAGCCAGATCCACACTGCGCCCTGCATGCCCGTCTGCCGTGGGTGAGTGGACACAGCCAGATCCGCACTGCGCCCTGCCTGACCGTCTCCCGTGGGTGAGTGGACACAGCCAGATCCGCACTGCGCCCTGCCTGCCCGTCTCCCGTGGGCGAGTGGACACAGCCAGATCCGCACTGTGCCTTGCCTGCCCGTCTCCCGTCAGTGAATGGACACAGCCAGATCCGCACAGCGCCCTGCCTGCCCGTCTCCCGTGGGTGAGTGGACACAGCCAGATCCGCACTGCACCTTGCCTGCCCGTCTCCCGTCAGTGAGTGGACACAGCCAGATCCGCACTGCGCCCTGCCTGTCCTTCTCCCGTGGGTGAGTGGACATAGCCAGATCCGCACTGCGCGCTGCCTGCCCGTCTCCCGTGGGCGAGTGGAAACAGCGAGATCCGCACTGCGCGCTGCCTGCCCGTCTGTCGTGGGTGAGTGGACACAGCCAGATCCGCACTGCACGCTGCCTGCCCGTATCCCGTGGGCGAGTGGAAACAGCCAGATCCGCACTGCGCGCTGCCTGCCCGTCTGTCGTGGGCGAGTGGACACAGCCATATCCGCACTGCGCCCTGCCTGCCCGTCTGCCGTGGGTGAGTGGACACAGCCAGATCCACACTGCGCCCTGCCTGCCTGTCTGCCGTGGGCGAGCGGACACAGCCAGATCCGCACTGCGCACTGCCTGACCGTCTGTCGTGGGTGAGTGGACACAGCCAGATCCACACTGCGCCGTGCCTGCCCGTCTGCCGTGGGCGAGTGGACACAGCCAGATCCGCACTGCGCACTGCCTGACCCTCTGCCGTGGGTGAGTCGACACAGCCAGATCCGCACTGCCCCCTTCCTGACCGCCTGCCGTGGGTGAGTGGACACAACCAGATCCGCACTGCGCCCTGCCTGACCGTCTGCCGTGGCTGAGTGGACACAGCCAGATCCACACTGCGCCCTGCCTGCCCGTCTGCCGTGGGCGTGTGGACACAGCCAGATCCGCACTGCTCCCTGCCTGACCGTCTGCCGTGGGCGAGTGGACACAGCCAGATCCGCACTGCGCCCTGCCTGACCGCCTGCCGTGGGTGAGTGGACACAGCCAGATCCGCACTGCGCCCTGCCTGCCCGTCTCCCGTGGGCGAGTGGACACAGCCAGATCCGCACTGCGCCCTGCCTGCCCGTCTGCCGTGGGCGAGTGGACACAGCCAGATCCGCACTGGGCCCTGCCTGACCGTCTGCCGTGGGTGAGTGGACACAGCCAGATCCGCACTGCACCCTGCCTGACCGCCTGCCGTGGGTGAGTGGACACAGCCAGATTCGCACTGCGCCCTGCCTTCCCGTCACCCGTGGGCGAGTGGACACTGCCAGATCCGCACTGCGCCCTGCCTGACCGCCTGCCGTGGGTGAGTGGACACAGCCAGATCAGAACTGCGCCCTGCCTGCCCGTCTCCCGTGGGCTAGTGGACACAGCCAGATCCGCACTGCGCCCTGCCTGCCCTTCTGCCGTAGGTGAGTGGACACAGCCAGATCCGCCCTGCGCCCTGCCTGACCGTCTGCCGTGGGTGAGTGGACACAGCCTGATACGCACTGCGCCCTGCCTGCCCGTCTCCCGTGGGCGAGTGGACACAGCCAGATCCGCACTGCGCCCTGCCTGACCGCCTGCCGTGGGTGAGTGGACACAGCCAGATCCGCACTGCGCCCTGCCTGCCCGTCTCCCGTGGGTGAGTGGACACAGCCAGATCCGCACTGCGCCTTGCCTGCCCGTCTCCCGTCAGTGAGTGGACACAGCCAGATCCGCACTGCGCCCTGCCTGCCCGTCTCCCGTGGGCGAGTGGACACAGCAAGATCGGCACTGCGCCCTGCCTGCCCGTCTCCACTGGGCGAGTGGACACAGCCAGATCCGCACTGCGCCCTGCCTGACCGTCTGCCGTGGGTGAGTGGACACAGCCAGATCCGCACTGCGCCCTGCCTGCCCGTCTGCCGTGGGCAAGTGGACACAGCCAGATCCGCACTACGCCCTGCCTGACCGTCTGCCGTGGGTGAGTGGACACAGCCAGATCCGCACTGTTCCCTGCCTGCCCTTCTGCCGTGGGTGAGTGGACACAGCCAGATCCGCACTGCGCCCTGCCTGCCCGTCTCCCATGGGCGAGTGGACACAGCCAGATCCGCACTGCGCCCTGCCTGACCGTCTGCCGTGGGTGAGTGGACACAGCCAGATCCGCACTGCGCCCTGCCTGACCGTCTGACGTGGGTGTGTGGACACAGCCAGATCCACAGTGCGCCCTGCATGCCCGTCTGCCGTGGGTGAGTGGACACAGCCAGATCCGCACTGCGCCCTGCCTGACCGTCTCCCGTGGGTGAGTGGACACAGCCAGATCCGCACTGCGCCCTGCCTGCCCGTCTCCCGGGGGGGAGTGGACACAGCCAGATCCGCACTGTGCCTTGCCTGCCCGTCTCCCGTCAGTGAGTGGACACAGCCAGATCCGCACTGCGCCCTGCCTGCCCGTCTCCCGTGGGCGAGTGGACACAGCCAGATCCGCACTGCGCCCTGCCTGCCCGTCTCCCGTGGGTGAGTGGACACAGCCAGATCCGCACTGCACCTTGCCTGCCCGTCTCCCGTCAGTGAGTGGACACAGCAGATCCGCACTGCGCCCTGCCTGTCCTTCTCCAGTGGGTGAGTGGACATAGCCAGATCCGCACTGCGCGCTGCCTGCCCGTCTCCCGTGGGCGAGTGGAAACAGCGAGATCCGCACTGCGCGCTGCCTGCCCGTCTGTCGTGCGTGAGTGGACACAGCCAGCTCCGCACTGCGCGCTGCCTGCCCGTCTCCCGTGGGCGAGTTGACACAGCCAGAACCGCACTGCGCGCTGCCTGCCCGTCTGTCGTGGGCGAGTGGACACAGCCATATCCGCACTACGCCCTTACTGACCGTCTGCCGTGAGTGAGTGGACACAGCCAGATCCACACTGCGCCCTGCCTGCCCGTCTCCCGTCGGTGAGTGGACACAGCCAGATCCGCACTGCGCCCTGCCTGACCATCTGCCGTGGGTGAGTGGACACATCCAGATCCTCACTGCGCCCTGCCTGCCCGTCTGCCGTGGGCGAGTGGACACAGCCAGATCCGCACTGCGCCCTGCCTGACCGTCTGCCGTGGGTGAGTGGACACAGCCAGATCCGAACTGCGCCATGCCTGCCCGTCTCCCGAGGGCGAGTGGACACAGCCAGATCCGCACTGTGCCCTGCCTGCCCTTCTGCCATGGGCCAGTGGACACAGCCAGATCCGCACTGCGCCCTGCATGCCCGTCTCCCGTGGGCGAGTGGACACATCCAGATCCGCACTGCGCCCTGCCTGACCGCCTGTCGTGGGTGAGTGGACACAGCCAGATCCGCACTGCGCCCTGCCTGACCGCCTGTCGTGGGTGAGTGGACACAGCCAGATCCGCACTGCACCCTGCCTGACCGTCTGCCGTGGGTGAGTGGACACAGCCAGATCCACACTGCGCCCTGCCTGCCCGTCTGCCGTGGGCCAGTGGACACAGCCAGATCCGCACTGCGCCCTGCCTGACCGTCTCCCGTGGGTGAGTGGACACAGCCAGATCCGCACTGCGCCTTGCCTGCCCGTCTCACGTGGGTGAGTGGACACAGCCAGATCCGCACTGCGCCCTACCTGCCCGTCTCCCGTGGGTGAGTGGACACAGCCAGATCTGCACTGCACACTGCCTGACCGTCCTTCGTGGGTGAGTGGACACCGCCAGATCCGCACTGCGCCCTGCCTGCCCGTCTCCCGTGGGTGAGTGGACACATCCAGATCCACACTGCGCCCTGCCTGGCCGTCTCCCGTCAGTGAGTGGACACAGCCAGATCCGCACTGCGCCCTGCCTGACCGTCTGCCGTTGGTGAGTGGACACAGCCAGATCCTCACTGCGCCCTGCCTGACCGCCTCTCGTGGGTGAGTGGACACAGCCAGATCCGCACTGCGCCCTGCCTGACCGTCTGCCGTGGGTTAGTGGACACAGCCAGATCCGCCCTGCGCCCTGCCTGACCGTCTGCCGTGGGCGAGTGGACACAGCCAGATCCGCACTGCGCCCTGCCTGCCCGTCTTCCGTGGGTCAGTGGACACAGCCAGATCCGCACTGCACCTTGCCTGCCCGTCTCCCGTCAGTGAGTGGACACAGCCAGATCCGCACAGCGCCCTACGTACCCGTCTTCCGTCAGTGAGTGGACACAGCCAGATCCGCACTGCGCCCTACGTGCCCGTCCTCCGTGGGCTAGTGGACACAGCCAGATCCGCACTGCGCCCTGCCTGCCCGTCTCCCGTGGGCGAGTGGACACAGCCAGATCCGCACTGCGCGCTGCCTGCCCGTCTGTCGTGGGCGAGTGGACACAGCCATATCCGCACTGCGCCCTGCCTGCCCGTCTGCCGTGGGTGAGTGGACACAGCCAGATCCACACTGCGCCCTGCCTGCCCGACAGCCGTGGGCAGGCGGAAACAGCCAGATCCGCACTGCGCACTGCCTGACCATCTGCCGTGGATGAGTTTACACAGCCAGATCCGCACTGCGCCCTGCCTGACCGCCTGTCGTGGGTGAGTGGACACAGCCAGATCCGCACTGCACCCTGCCTGACCGTCTGCCGTGGGTGAGTGGACACAGCCAGATCCACACTGCGCCCTGCGTGCCCGTCTGCCGTGGGCGAGTGGACACAGCCAGATCCGCACTGCACCCTGCCTGCCCTTCTGCCGTGGGTGAGTGAACACAGCCAGATCCGCACTGCGCCCTGCCTGCCCGAATCCCGTCAGTGAGTGGACACAGCCAGATCCGCACTGCGCCCTACCTGCCCTTGTGCCGTGGGTGAGTGGACACAGCCAGATCCGCACTGCACCCTGCCTGCCCGTCTGCCGTGGGTGAGTGGACACAGCCAGATCCGCACTGCACCTTGCCTGCCCGTCTCCCGTCAGTGAGTGGACACAGCCAGATCCGCACTGCGCCCTGCCTGCCCGTCTGCCGTGGGTGAGTGGACACAGCCAGATCCGCACTGCGCCTTGCCTGCCCGTCTCCAGTCAGTGAGTGGACACAGCCAGATCCACACTGCGCCCTGCCTGCCCGTCTCCCGTGGGTGAGTGGACACAGCCAGATCCGCACTGCGCCCTGCCTGCCCGTCTCCCCTGGGCGAGTGGACACAGCCAGATCCGCACTACGCCCTGCCTGCCCGTCTGCCGTGGGTGAGTTGACACAGCCAGATCCGCACTGCGCCCTGCCTTACCGTCTGCCGAGGGTGAGTGGACACAGCCAGATCCGCACTGCGCCCTGCCTGCCCGTCTGCCGTGGGCGAGTGGACACAGCCAGGTCCTCACTGCGCCCTGCCTGCCCTTCTGCCGTGGGTGAGTGGACACAGTCAGATCCGCACTGCGCCCTGCCTGCCCGTCTCCCGTCAGTGAGTGGACACAGCCAGATCCGCACTGCGCCCTGCCTGCCCGTCTCCCGTGGGCGAGGGGACACAGCCAGATCCGCACTGCGCCCTGCCTGCCCGTCTGCCCTGGGTGAGTGGACACAGCCAGATCCGCACTGCGCCCTGCCTGCCCGTCTCCCGTGGGTGAGTGGACACAGCCAGATCCGCACTGCGCCCTGCCTGCCCCTCTGCCGTGGGTGAGTGGACACAGCCAGATCCACACTGCGCCCTGCCTGCCCGTCTGCCGTGGGCGAGCGGACACAGCCAGATCCGCACTGCGCACTGCCTGACCGTCTGCCGTGGGTGAGTGGACACAGCCAGATCCGCACTGCGCCCTGCCTGACCGCCTGTCGTGGGTGAGTGGACACAGCCAGATCCGCACTGCGCCCTGCCTGACCGTCTGCCGTGGGTGAGTGGACACAGCCAGATCCGCACTGCGCCCTGCCTGCCCGTCTCCCGTGGGTGAGTGGACACCGCCAGATCCGCACTGCGCGCTGCCTGCCCGTCTCCCGTCAGTGAGTGGACACAGCCAGATCCGCACTGCGCCCTGCCTGCCCGTCTCCCGTGGGTGAGTGGACACAGCCAGATCCGCACTGCGCGCTACCTGCCCGTCTCCCGTGGGCGAGTGGACACAGCCAGATCCGCACTGCGCCCTGCCTGCCCGTCTGTCGTGGGCGAGTGGACACAGCCAGATCCTCACTGCGCCCTGCCTGACCGTCTGCCGTCGGTGAGTGGACACAGCCAGATCCACACTGCGCCCTGCCTGTCCGTCTGCCGTGGGCGAGTGGAGACAGCCAGATCCGCACTGCGCCCTGCCTGACCGTCTGCCGTGGGTGAGTGGACACAGCCAGATCCGCACTGCCCCCTGCTGACCGCCTGCCGTGGGTGAGTGGACACAGCCAGATCCGCACTGCGCCCTGCCTGCCCGTCTCCCTTGGGCGAGTGGACACAGCCAGATCCGCACTGCGCCCTGCCTGCCCTTCTGCCGTGGGTGAGTGGACACAGCCAGATCCGCACTGCGCCCTGCCTGCCCGTCTCCCGTCAGTGAGTGGACACAGCCAGATCCGCACTGCGCCCTGCCTGCCCGTCTCCCGTGGGTGAGTGGACACAGCCAGATCCGCACTGCGCCCTTCCTGCCTGTCTCCCGTGGGCGAGTAGACACACCCAGATCCGCACTGCGCCCTGCCTGACCGTCTCCCGTGGGTGAGTGGACACAGCCAGATCCGCAGTGCGCCTTGCCTGCCCGTCTCACATGGGTGAGTGGACACAGCCAGATCCGCACTGCACCTTGCATGCCCGTCTCCCGTGGGTGAGTGACACAGCCAGATCCGCACTGCACGCTGCCTGACCGTCCTTCGTGGGTGAGTGGACACCGCCAGATCCGCACTGCGCCCTGCCTGCTCGTCTCCCGTCAGTGAGTGGACACAGCCAGATCCGCACTGCACCCTGCCTGCCCGTCTCCCGTTGGTGAGTGGACACAGCCAGATCCGCACTGCGCCCTGCCTGCCCGTCTGTCGTGGGCGAGTGGACACAGCCAGATCCGCACTGCGCCCTGCCTGACCGTCTGCCGTCGGTGAGTGGACACAGCCAGATCCACACTGCGCCCTGCCTGCCCATCTGCCATGGGCGAGTGGACACAGCCAGATCCGCACTGCGCACTGCCTGACCGTCTTCCGTGGGTGAGTGGACACAGCCAGATCCGCACTGCGCCCTGCCTGACCGCCTGCCGTGGGTGAGTGGACACAGCCAGATCCGCACTGCGCCCTGCCTGCCCGTCTGCCGTGGGCGAGTGGACACAGCCAGATCCGCACTGCGCCCTGCCTGACCGTCTGCCGTGGGTGAGTGGACACAGCCAGATCCACACTGCGCCTTGCCTGACCGCCTGCCGTGGGTGAGTGGACACAGCCAGATCCGCACTGCGCCCTGCCTGCCCGTCTCCCGTGGGCGAGTGGACACAGCCAGATCCGCACTGCGCCCTGCCTGCCCTTCTGCCGTGGGCCAGTGGACACAGCCAGATCCGCACTGCGCCCTGCCTGACCGTCTGCCGTGGGTGAGTGGACACAGCCAGATCCACACTGCGCCCTGCATGCCCGTCTGCCGTGGGTGAGTGGACACAGCCAGATCCGCACTGCGCCCTGCCTGACCGTCTGCCGTTGGTGGGTGGACACAGCCAGATCCGCACTGCGCCCTGCCTTACCGCCTGTCGTGGGTGAGTGGTCACAGCCAGATCCGTACTGCGCCCTGCCTGCCCGTCTGCTGTGGGACAGTGGACATAGCCAGATCCACACAGCACCGTCTCTGCCCATCTCCCGTGGGTGAGTGGACACAGCCAGATCCGCACTGCGCCTAGCCTACCCGTCTGCCGTGGGCGAGTGGACACAGCCAGATCCATACTGCGCCCTGCCTGACCATCTGCAGTGGGCGAGTGGACACAGCCAGATCCGCACTGCGCCCTGCCTTACCGCCTGTCGTGGGTGAGTGGTCACAGCCAGATCCGTACTGCGCCCTGCCTGCCCGTCTGCCGTGGGACAGTGGACATAGCCAGATCCACACAGCACCGTCTCTGCCCATCTCCCGTGGGAGAGTGGACACAGTCGGATCCGCACTGCGCCCTGCCTGCCTGTCTCCCGTGGGTGAGTGGACACAGCCAGATCCACACTGCGCCGTGCCTGCCCGTCTGCCGTGGGCGAGTGGACACAGCCAGATCCGCACTGCGCACTGCCTGACCGTCTGCCGTGGGTGAGTCGACACAGCCAGATCCGCACTGCGCCCTGCCTGACCGCCTGCCGTGGGTGAGTGGACACAGCCTGATCCGCACTGCGCCCTGCCTGACCGTCTGCCGTGGGTGAGTGGACACAGCCAGATCCACATTGCGCCCTGCCTGCCCGTCTGCCGTGGGCAAGTGGACACAGCCAGATCCGCACTGCGTCCTGCCTGACCGTCTGCCGTCGGTGAGTGTACACAGCCAGATCCACACTGCGCCGTGCCTGCCCGTCTCCCGTGGGCGAGTGGACACAGCCAGATCCGCACTGCGCACTGCCTGACCGTCTGCCGTGGGTGAGTCGACACAGCCAGATCCGCACTGCGCCCTGCCTGCCCGTCTGTCGTGGGCGAGTGGACACAGCCATATCCGCACTGCGCCCTGCCTGCCCTTCTGCCGTGGGTGAGTGGACACAGCCAGATCCGCACTGCGCCCTGCCTGCCCGTCTCCCGTCAGTGAGTGGACACAGCCAGATCCGCACTGCGCCCTGCCTGCCCGTCTCCCGTGGGTGAGTGGACACAGCCAGATCCGCACTGCGCCCTTCCTGCCTGTCTCCCGTGGGCGAGTAGACACACCCAGATCCGCACTGCGCCCTGCCTGACCGTCTCCCGTGGGTGAGTGGACACAGCCAGATCCGCAGTGCGCCTTGCCTGCCCGTCTCACATGGGTGAGTGGACACAGCCAGATCCGCACTGCACCTTGCATGCCCGTCTCCCGTGGGTGAGTGACACAGCCAGATCCGCACTGCACGCTGCCTGACCGTCCTTCGTGGGTGAGTGGACACCGCCAGATCCGCACTGCGCCCTGCCTGCTCGTCTCCCGTCAGTGAGTGGACACAGCCAGATCCGCACTGCACCCTGCCTGCCCGTCTCCCGTTGGTGAGTGGACACAGCCAGATCCGCACTGCGCCCTGCCTGCCCGTCTGTCGTGGGCGAGTGGACACAGCCAGATCCGCACTGCGCCCTGCCTGACCGTCTGCCGTCGGTGAGTGGACACAGCCAGATCCACACTGCGCCCTGCCTGCCCATCTGCCATGGGCGAGTGGACACAGCCAGATCCGCACTGCGCACTGCCTGACCGTCTTCCGTGGGTGAGTGGACACAGCCAGATCCGCACTGCGCCCTGCCTGACCGCCTGCCGTGGGTGAGTGGACACAGCCAGATCCGCACTGCGCCCTGCCTGCCCGTCTGCCGTGGGCGAGTGGACACAGCCAGATCCGCACTGCGCCCTGCCTGACCGTCTGCCGTGTGTGAGTGGACACAGCCAGATCCACACTGCGCCTTGCCTGACCGCCTGCCGTGGGTGAGTGGACACAGCCAGATCCGCACTGCGCCCTGCCTGCCCGTCTCCCGTGGGCGAGTGGACACAGCCAGATCCGCACTGCGCCCTGCCTGCCCTTCTGCCGTGGGCCAGTGGACACAGCCAGATCCGCACTGCGCCCTGCCTGACCGTCTGCCGTGGGTGAGTGGACACAGCCAGATCCACACTGCGCCCTGCATGCCCGTCTGCCGTGGGTGAGTGGACACAGCCAGATCCGCACTGCGCCCTGCCTGACCGTCTGCCGTTGGTGGGTGGACACAGCCAGATCCGCACTGCGCCCTGCCTTACCGCCTGTCGTGGGTGAGTGGTCACAGCCAGATCCGTACTGCGCCCTGCCTGCCCGTCTGCTGTGGGACAGTGGACATAGCCAGATCCACACAGCACCGTCTCTGCCCATCTCCCGTGGGTGAGTGGACACAGCCAGATCCGCACTGCGCCTAGCCTACCCGTCTGCCGTGGGCGAGTGGACACAGCCAGATCCATACTGCGCCCTGCCTGACCATCTGCAGTGGGCGAGTGGACACAGCCAGATCCGCACTGCGCCCTGCCTTACCGCCTGTCGTGGGTGAGTGGTCACAGCCAGATCCGTACTGCGCCCTGCCTGCCCGTCTGCCGTGGGACAGTGGACATAGCCAGATCCACACAGCACCGTCTCTGCCCATCTCCCGTGGGAGAGTGGACACAGTCAGATCCGCACTGCGCCCTGCCTGCCTGTCTCCCGTGGGTGAGTGGACACAGCCAGATCCACACTGCGCCGTGCCTGCCCGTCTGCCGTGGGCGAGTGGACACAGCCAGATCCGCACTGCGCACTGCCTGACCGTCTGCCGTGGGTGAGTCGACACAGCCAGATCCGCACTGCGCCCTGCCTGACCGCCAGCCGTGGGTGAGTGGACACAGCCTGATCCGCACTGCGCCCTGCCTGACCGTCTGCCGTGGGTGAGTGGACACAGCCAGATCCACATTGCGCCCTGCCTGCCCGTCTGCCGTGGGCGAGTGGACACAGCCAGATCCGCACTGCGTCCTGCCTGACCGTCTGCCGTCGGTGAGTGTACACAGCCAGATCCACACTGCGCCGTGCCTGCCCGTCTCCCGTGGGCGAGTGGACACAGCCAGATCCGCACTGCGCACTGCCTGACCGTCTGCCGTGGGTGAGTCGACACAGCCAGATCCGCACTGCGCCCTGCCTGCCCGTCTGTCGTGGGCGAGTGGACACAGCCATATCCGCACTGCGCCCTGCCTGCCCGTCTGCCGTGGGTGAGTGGACACAGCCAGATCCGCACTGCGCCCTGCCTGCCCGTCTGCCGTGGGCGAGTGGACACAGCCAGATCCGCACTGCTCCCTGCCTGACCGTCTGCCGTGGGTGAGTGGACACAGCCAGATCCGCACTGCGCCCTGCCTGACCGCCTGCCGTGGGTGAGTGGACACAGCCAGATCCGCACTGCGCCCTGCCTGCCCGTCTCCAGTGGGCGAGTGGACACAGCCAGATCCGCACTGCGCCCTGCCTGCCCGTCTGCCGTGGGCGAGTGGACACAGCCAGATCCGCACTGCGCCCTGCCTGACCGTCTGCCGTGGGTGAGTGGACACAGCCAGATCCGCACTGCACCCTGCCTGACCGCCTGCCGTGGGTGAGTGGACACAGCCAGATCAGCACTGCGCCCTGCCTGCCCGTCACCCGTGGGCGAGTGGACACTGCGAGATCCGCACTGCGCCCTGACTGACCGCCTGCCGTGGGTGAGTGGACACAGCCAGATCAGAACTGCGCCCTGCCTGCCCGTCTCCCGTGGGCTAGTGGACACAGCCAGATCCGCACTGCGCCCTGCCTGCCCTTCTGCCGTGGGTGAGTGGACACAGCCAGATCCGCACTGCGCCCTGCCTGACCGTCTGCCGTGGGCGAGTGGACACAGCCTGATACGCACTGCGCCCTGCCTGCCCGTCTCCCGTGGGCGAGTGGACACAGCCAGATCCGCACTGCGCCCTGCCTGACCGCCTGCCGTGGGTAAGTGGACACAGCCAGATCCGCACTGCGCCCTGCCTGCCCGTCTCCCGTGGGTGAGTGGACACAGCCAGATCCGCACTGCGCCTTGCCTGCCCGTCTCCCGTCAGTGAGTGGACACAGCCAGATCCGCACTGCGCCCTGCCTGCCCGTCTCCCGTGGGCGAGTGGACACAGCCAGATCCGCACTGCGCCCTGCCTGACCGTCTGCCGTGGGTGAGTGGACACAGCCAGATCCTCACTGCGCCCGGCCTCACCGTCTGACGTGGGTGTGTGGACACAGCCAGATCCACACTGCGCCCTGGATGCCCGTCTGCCGTGGGTGAGTGGACACAGCCAGATCCGCACTGCCCCCTGCTGACCGCCTGCCGTGGGTGAGTGGACACAGCCAGATCCGCACTGCGCCCTGCCTGCCCGTCTCCCTTGTGCGAGTGGACACAGCCAGATCCGCACTGCGCCCTGCCTGCCCTTCTGCCGTGGGTGAGTGGACACAGCCAGATCCGCACTGCGCCCTGCCTGCCCGTCTCCCGTCAGTGAGTGGACACAGCCAGATCCGCACTGCGCCCTGCCTGCCCGTCTCCCGTGGGTGAGTGGACACAGCCAGATCCGCACTGCGCCCTTCCTGCCCGTCTCCCGTGGGCGAGTAGACACACCCAGATCCGCACTGCGCCCTGCCTGACCGTCTCCCGTGGGTGAGTGGACACAGCCAGATCCGCAGTGCGCCTTGCCTGCCCGTCTCACATGGGTGAGTGGACACAGCCAGATCCGCACTGCACCTTGCATGCCCGTCTCCCGTGGGTGAGTGGACACAGCCAGATCCACACTGCACGCTGCCTTACCGTCCTTCGTGGGTGAGTGGACACCGCCAGATCCGCACTGCGCCCTGCCTGCTCGTCTCCCGTCAGTGAGTGGACACAGCCAGATCCGCACTGCACCCTGCCTGCCCGTCTCCCGTTGGTGAGTGGACACAGCCAGATCCGCACTGCGCCCTGCCTGCCCGTCTCTCGTGGGCGAGTGGACACAGCCAGATCCGCACTGCGCCCTGCCTGACCGTCTGCCGTCGGTGAGTGGACACAGCCAGATCCACACTGCGCCCTGCCTGCCCATCTGCCATGGGCGAGTGGACACAGCCAGATCCGCACTGCGCACTGCCTGACCGTCTTCCGTGGGTGAGTGGACACAGCCAGATCCGCACTGCGCCCTGCCTGACCGCCTGCCGTGGGTGAGTGGACACAGCCAGATCCGCACTGCGCCCTGCCTGCCCGTCTGCCGTGGGCGAGTGGACACAGCCAGATCCGCACTGCGCCCTGCCTGACCGTCTGCCGTGGGTGAGTGGACACAGCCAGATCCACACTGCGCCTTGCCTGACCGCCTGCCGTGGGTGAGTGGACACAGCCAGATCCGCACTGCGCCCTGCCTGCCCGTCTCACGTGGGCGAGTGGACACAGCCAGATCCGCACTGCGCCCTGCCTGCCCTTCTGCCGTGGGCCAGTGGACACAGCCAGATCCGCACTGCGCCCTGCCTGACCGTCTGCCGTGGGTGAGTGGACACAGCCAGATCCACACTGCGCCCTGCATGCCCGTCTGCCGTGGGTGAGTGGACACAGCCAGATCCGCACTGCGCCCTGCCTGACCGTCTGCCGTTGGTGGGTGGACACAGCCAGATCCGCACTGCGCCCTGCCTTACCGCCTGTCGTGGGTGAGTGGTCACAGCCAGATCCGTACTGCGCCCTGCCTGCCCGTCTGCTGTGGGACAGTGGACATAGCCAGATCCACACAGCACCGTCTCTGCCCATCTCCCGTGGGTGAGTGGACACAGCCAGATCCGCACTGCGCCTAGCCTACCCGTCTGCCGTGGGCGAGTGGACACAGCCAGATCCATACTGCGCCCTGCCTGACCGTCTGCAGTGGGCGAGTGGACACAGCCAGATCCGCACTGCGCCCTGCCTGACCGTCTCCCGTGAGTGAGTGGACACAGCCAGATCCGCACTGCACCCTGCCAGACCGTCCTTCGTGGGTGAGTGGACACCGCCAGATCCGCACTGCGCCCTGCCTGCCCGTCTCCCGTGGGCGAGTGGAAACAGCCAGATCCGCACTGCGCCCTGCCTGCCCGTCTCACGTGGGCGAGTGGACACAGCCAGATCCGCACTGCGCCCTGCCTGCCCTTCTGCCGTGGGCCAGTGGACACAGCCAGATCCGCACTGCGCCCTGCCTGACCGTCTGCCGTGGGTGAGTGGACACAGCCAGATCCGCACTGCGCCCGGCCTCACCGTCTGACGTGGGTGTGTGGACACAGCCAGATCCACACTGCGCCCTGGATGCCCGTCTGCCGTGGGTGAGTGGACACAGCCAGATCCGCACTGCGCCCTGCCTGACCGTCTCCCGTGGATGATTGGACACAGCCAGATCCGCACTGCGCCCTGCCTGCCCGTCTCCCGGGGGGGAGTGGACACAGCCAGATCCGCACTGTGCCTTGCCTGCCCGTCTCCCGTCAGTGAATGGACACAGCCAGATCCGCACTGCGCCCTGCCTGCCCGTCTCCCGTGGGCGAGTGGACACAGCCAGATCCGCACTGCGCCCTGCCTGCCCGTCTCCCGTGGGTGAGTGGACACAGCCAGATCCGCACTGCACCTTGCCTGCCCGTCTCCCGTCAGTGAGTGGACACAGCCAGATCCGCACTGCGCCCTGCCTGTCCTTCTCCCGTGGGTGAGTGGACATAGCCAGATCCGCACTGCGCGCTGCCTGCCCGTCTCCCGTGGGCGAGTGGAAACAGCGAGATCCGCACTGCGCGCTGCCTGCCCGTCTGTCGTGGGTGAGTGGACACAGCCAGATCCGCACTGCGCGCTGCCGGCCCGTCTCCCGTGGGCGAGTGGACACAGCCAGATCCGCACTGCGCGCTGCCTGCCCGTCTGTTGTGGGCGAGTGGACACAGCCAGATCCGCACTGCGCGCTGCCTGCCCGTCTCCCGTCAGTGAGTGGACACAGCCAGATCCGCACTGCGCCCTGCCTGCCCGTCTCCCGTGGGTGAGTGGACACAGCCAGATCCGCACTGCGCGCTGCGTGCCCGTCTCCCGTGGGCGAGTGGACACAGCCAGATCCGCACTGCGCCCTGCCTGCCCGTCTGTCGGGGGCGAGTGGACACAGCCAGATCCTCACTGCGCCCTGCCTGACCGTCTGCCGTCGGTGAGTGGACACAGCCAGATCCACACTGCGCCCTGCCTGTCCGTCTGCCGTGGGCGAGTGGAGACAGCCAGATCCGCACTGCGCCCTGCCTGACCGTCTGCCGTGGGTGAGTGGACACAGCCAGATCCGCACTGCCCCCTGCTGACCGCCTGCCGTGGGTGAGTGGACACAGCCAGATCCGCACTGCGCCCTGCCTGCCCGTCTCCCTTGGGCGAGTGGACACAGCCAGATCCGCACTGCGCCCTGCCTGCCCTTCTGCCGTGGGTGAGTGGACACAGCCAGATCCGCACTGCGCCCTGCCTGCCCGTCTCCCGTCAGTGAGTGGACACAGCCAGATCCGCACTGCGCCCTGCCTGCCCGTCTCCCGTGGGTGAGTGGACACAGCCAGATCCGCACTGCGCCCTGCCTGACCGCCTGTCGTGGGTGAGTGGACACAGCCAGATCCGCACTGCGCCCTGCCTGACCGCCTGTCGTGGGTGAGTGGACACAGCCAGATCCGCACTGCACCCTGCCTGACCGTCTGCCGTGGGTGAGTGGACACAGCCAGATCCACACTGCGCCCTGCCTGCCCGTCTGCCGTGGGCCAGTGGACACAGCCAGATCCGCACTGCGCCCTGCCTGACCGTCTCCCGTGGGTGAGTGGACACAGCCAGATCCGCACTGCGCCTTGCCTGCCCGTCTCACGTGGGTGAGTGGACACAGCCAGATCCGCACTGCGCCCTACCTGCCCGTCTCCCGTGGGTGAGTGGACACAGCCAGATCTGCACTGCACACTGCCTGACCGTCCTTCGTGGGTGAGTGGACACCGCCAGATCCGCACTGCGCCCTGCCTGCCCGTCTCCCGTGGGTGAGTGGACACATCCAGATCCACACTGCGCCCTGCCTGGCCGTCTCCCGTCAGTGAGTGGACACAGCCAGATCCGCACTGCGCCCTGCCTGACCGTCTGCCGTTGGTGAGTGGACACAGCCAGATCCTCACTGCGCCCTGCCTGACCGCCTCTCGTGGGTGAGTGGACACAGCCAGATCCGCACTGCGCCCTGCCTGACCGTCTGCCGTGGGTTAGTGGACACAGCCAGATCCGCCCTGCGCCCTGCCTGACCGTCTGCCGTGGGCGAGTGGACACAGCCAGATCCGCACTGCGCCCTGCCTGCCCGTCTTCCGTGGGTCAGTGGACACAGCCAGATCCGCACTGCACCTTGCCTGCCCGTCTCCCGTCAGTGAGTGGACACAGCCAGATCCGCACAGCGCCCTACGTACCCGTCTTCCGTCAGTGAGTGGACACAGCCAGATCCGCACTGCGCCCTACGTGCCCGTCCTCCGTGGGCTAGTGGACACAGCCAGATCCGCACTGCGCCCTGCCTGCCCGTCTCCCGTGGGCGAGTGGACACAGCCAGATCCGCACTGCGCGCTGCCTGCCCGTCTGTCGTGGGCGAGTGGACACAGCCATATCCGCACTGCGCCCTGCCTGCCCGTCTGCCGTGGGTGAGTGGACACAGCCAGATCCACACTGCGCCCTGCCTGCCCGACAGCCGTGGGCAGGCGGAAACAGCCAGATCCGCACTGCGCACTGCCTGACCATCTGCCGTGGATGAGTTTACACAGCCAGATCCGCACTGCGCCCTGCCTGACCGCCTGTCGTGGGTGAGTGGACACAGCCAGATCCGCACTGCACCCTGCCTGACCGTCTGCCGTGGGTGAGTGGACACAGCCAGATCCACACTGCGCCCTGCGTGCCCGTCTGCCGTGGGCGAGTGGACACAGCCAGATCCGCACTGCACCCTGCCTGCCCTTCTGCCGTGGGTGAGTGAACACAGCCAGATCCGCACTGCGCCCTGCCTGCCCGAATCCCGTCAGTGAGTGGACACAGCCAGATCCGCACTGCGCCCTACCTGCCCTTGTGCCGTGGGTGAGTGGACACAGCCAGATCCGCACTGCACCCTGCCTGCCCGTCTGCCGTGGGTGAGTGGACACAGCCAGATCCGCACTGCACCTTGCCTGCCCGTCTCCCGTCAGTGAGTGGACACAGCCAGATCCGCACTGCGCCCTGCCTGCCCGTCTGCCGTGGGTGAGTGGACACAGCCAGATCCGCACTGCGCCTTGCCTGCCCGTCTCCAGTCAGTGAGTGGACACAGCCAGATCCACACTGCGCCCTGCCTGCCCGTCTCCCGTGGGTGAGTGGACACAGCCAGATCCGCACTGCGCCCTGCCTGCCCGTCTCCCCTGGGCGAGTGGACACAGCCAGATCCGCACTACGCCCTGCCTGCCCGTCTGCCGTGGGTGAGTTGACACAGCCAGATCCGCACTGCGCCCTGCCTTACCGTCTGCCGAGGGTGAGTGGACACAGCCAGATCCGCACTGCGCCCTGCCTGCCCGTCTGCCGTGGGCGAGTGGACACAGCCAGGTCCTCACTGCGCCCTGCCTGCCCTTCTGCCGTGGGTGAGTGGACACAGCCAGATCCGCACTGCGCCCTGCCTGCCCGTCTCCCGTCAGTGAGTGGACACAGCCAGATCCGCACTGCGCCCTGCCTGCCCGTCTCCCGTGGGCGAGGGGACACAGCCAGATCCGCACTGCGCCCTGCCTGCCCGTCTGCCCTGGGTGAGTGGACACAGCCAGATCCGCACTGCGCCCTGCCTGCCCGTCTCCCGTGGGTGAGTGGACACAGCCAGATCCGCACTGCGCCCTGCCTGCCCCTCTGCCGTGGGTGAGTGGACACAGCCAGATCCACACTGCGCCCTGCCTGCCCGTCTGCCGTGGGCGAGCGGACACAGCCAGATCCGCACTGCGCACTGCCTGACCGTCTGCCGTGGGTGAGTGGACACAGCCAGATCCGCACTGCGCCCTGCCTGACCGCCTGTCGTGGGTGAGTGGACACAGCCAGATCCGCACTGCGCCCTGCCTGACCGTCTGCCGTGGGTGAGTGGACACAGCCAGATCCGCACTGCGCCCTGCCTACCCGTCTCCCGTGGGTGAGTGGACACCGCCAGATCCGCACTGCGCGCTGCCTGCCCGTCTCCCGTCAGTGAGTGGACACAGCCAGATCCGCACTGCGCCCTGCCTGCCCGTCTCCCGTGGGTGAGTGGACACAGCCAGATCCGCACTGCGCGCTACCTGCCCGTCTCCCGTGGGCGAGTGGACACAGCCAGATCCGCACTGCGCCCTGCCTGCCCGTCTGTCGTGGGCGAGTGGACACAGCCAGATCCTCACTGCGCCCTGCCTGACCGTCTGCCGTCGGTGAGTGGACACAGCCAGATCCACACTGCGCCCTGCCTGTCCGTCTGCCGTGGGCGAGTGGAGACAGCCAGATCCGCACTGCGCCCTGCCTGACCGTCTGCCGTGGGTGAGTGGACACAGCCAGATCCGCACTGCCCCCTGCTGACCGCCTGCCGTGGGTGAGTGGTCACAGCCAGATCCGCACTGCGCCCTGCCTGCCCGTCTCCCTTGGGCGAGTGGACACAGCCAGATCCGCACTGCGCCCTGCCTGCCCTTCTGCCGTGGGTGAGTGGACACAGCCAGATCCGCACTGCGCCCTGCCTGCCCGTCTCCCGTCAGTGAGTGGACACAGCCAGATCCGCACTGCGCCCTGCCTGCCCGTCTCCCGTGGGTGAGTGGACACAGCCAGATCCGCACTGCGCCCTTCCTGCCTGTCTCCCGTGGGCGAGTAGACACACCCAGATCCGCACTGCGCCCTGCCTGACCGTCTCCCGTGGGTGAGTGGACACAGCCAGATCCGCAGTGCGCCTTGCCTGCCCGTCTCACATGGGTGAGTGGACACAGCCAGATCCGCACTGCACCTTGCATGCCCGTCTCCCGTGGGTGAGTGACACAGCCAGATCCGCACTGCACGCTGCCTGACCGTCCTTCGTGGGTGAGTGGACACCGCCAGATCCGCACTGCGCCCTGCCTGCTCGTCTCCCGTCAGTGAGTGGACACAGCCAGATCCGCACTGCACCCTGCCTGCCCGTCTCCCGTTGGTGAGTGGACACAGCCAGATCCGCACTGCGCCCTGCCTGCCCGTCTGTCGTGGGCGAGTGGACACAGCCAGATCCGCACTGCGCCCTGCCTGACCGTCTGCCGTCGGTGAGTGGACACAGCCAGATCCACACTGCGCCCTGCCTGCCCATCTGCCATGGGCGAGTGGACACAGCCAGATCCGCACTGCGCACTGCCTGACCGTCTTCCGTGGGTGAGTGGACACAGCCAGATCCGCACTGCGCCCTGCCTGACCGCCTGCCGTGGGTGAGTGGACACAGCCAGATCCGCACTGCGCCCTGCCTGCCCGTCTGCCGTGGGCGAGTGGACACAGCCAGATCCGCACTGCGCCCTGCCTGACCGTCTGCCGTGGGTGAGTGGACACAGCCAGATCCACACTGCGCCTTGCCTGACCGCCTGCCGTGGGTGAGTGGACACAGCCAGATCCGCACTGCGCCCTGCCTGCCCGTCTCCCGTGGGCGAGTGGACACAGCCAGATCCGCACTGCGCCCTGCCTGCCCTTCTGCCGTGGGCCAGTGGACACAGCCAGATCCGCACTGCGCCCTGCCTGACCGTCTGCCGTGGGTGAGTGGACACAGCCAGATCCACACTGCGCCCTGCATGCCCGTCTGCCGTGGGTGAGTGGACACAGCCAGATCCGCACTGCGCCCTGCCTGACCGTCTGCCGTTGGTGGGTGGACACAGCCAGATCCGCACTGCGCCCTGCCTTACCGCCTGTCGTGGGTGAGTGGTCACAGCCAGATCCGTACTGCGCCCTGCCTGCCCGTCTGCTGTGGGACAGTGGACATAGCCAGATCCACACAGCACCGTCTCTGCCCATCTCCCGTGGGTGAGTGGACACAGCCAGATCCGCACTGCGCCTAGCCTACCCGTCTGCCGTGGGCGAGTGGACACAGCCAGATCCATACTGCGCCCTGCCTGACCATCTGCAGTGGGCGAGTGGACACAGCCAGATCCGCACTGCGCCCTGCCTTACCGCCTGTCGTGGGTGAGTGGTCACAGCCAGATCCGTACTGCGCCCTTCCTGCCCGTCTGCCGTGGGACAGTGGACATAGCCAGATCCACACAGCACCGTCTCTGCCCATCTCCCGTGGGAGAGTGGACACAGTCGGATCCGCACTGCGCCCTGCCTGCCTGTCTCCCGTGGGTGAGTGGACACAGCCAGATCCACACTGCGCCGTGCCTGCCCGTCTGCCGTGGGCGAGTGGACACAGCCAGATCCGCACTGCGCACTGCCTGACCGTCTGCCGTGGGTGAGTCGACACAGCCAGATCCGCACTGCGCCCTGCCTGACCGCCTGCCGTGGGTGAGTGGACACAGCCTGATCCGCACTGCGCCCTGCCTGACCGTCTGCCGTGGGTGAGTGGACACAGCCAGATCCACATTGCGCCCTGCCTGCCCGTCTGCCGTGGGCGAGTGGACACAGCCAGATCCGCACTGCGTCCTGCCTGACCGTCTGCCGTCGGTGAGTGTACACAGCCAGATCCACACTGCGCCGTGCCTGCCCGTCTCCCGTGGGCGAGTGGACACAGCCAGATCCGCACTGCGCACTGCCTGACCGTCTGCCGTGGGTGAGTCGACACAGCCAGATCCGCACTGCGCCCTGCCTGCCCGTCTGTCGTGGGCGAGTGGACACAGCCATATCCGCACTGCGCCCTGCCTGCCCTTCTGCCGTGGGTGAGTGGACACAGCCAGATCCGCACTGCGCCCTGCCTGCCCGTCTCCCGTCAGTGAGTGGACACAGCCAGATCCGCACTGCGCCCTGCCTGCCCGTCTCCCGTGGGTGAGTGGACACAGCCAGATCCGCACTGCGCCCTTCCTGCCTGTCTCCCGTGGGCGAGTAGACACACCCAGATCCGCACTGCGCCCTGCCTGACCGTCTCCCGTGGGTGAGTGGACACAGCCAGATCCGCAGTGCGCCTTGCCTGCCCGTCTCACATGGGTGAGTGGACACAGCCAGATCCGCACTGCACCTTGCATGCCCGTCTCCCGTGGGTGAGTGACACAGCCAGATCCGCACTGCACGCTGCCTGACCGTCCTTCGTGGGTGAGTGGACACCGCCAGATCCGCACTGCGCCCTGCCTGCTCGTCTCCCGTCAGTGAGTGGACACAGCCAGATCCGCACTGCACCCTGCCTGCCCGTCTCCCGTTGGTGAGTGGACACAGCCAGATCCGCACTGCGCCCTGCCTGCCCGTCTGTCGTGGGCGAGTGGACACAGCCAGATCCGCACTGCGCCCTGCCTGACCGTCTGCCGTCGGTGAGTGGACACAGCCAGATCCACACTGCGCCCTGCCTGCCCATCTGCCATGGGCGAGTGGACACAGCCAGATCCGCACTGCGCACTGCCTGACCGTCTTCCGTGGGTGAGTGGACACAGCCAGATCCGCACTGCGCCCTGCCTGACCGCCTGCCGTGGGTGAGTGGACACAGCCAGATCCGCACTGCGCCCTGCCTGCCCGTCTGCCGTGGGCGAGTGGACACAGCCAGATCCGCACTGCGCCCTGCCTGACCGTCTGCCGTGTGTGAGTGGACACAGCCAGATCCACACTGCGCCTTGCCTGACCGCCTGCCGTGGGTGAGTGGACACAGCCAGATCCGCACTGCGCCCTGCCTGCCCGTCTCCCGTGGGCGAGTGGACACAGCCAGATCCGCACTGCGCCCTGCCTGCCCTTCTGCCGTGGGCCAGTGGACACAGCCAGATCCGCACTGCGCCCTGCCTGACCGTCTGCCGTGGGTGAGTGGACACAGCCAGATCCACACTGCGCCCTGCATGCCCGTCTGCCGTGGGTGAGTGGACACAGCCAGATCCGCACTGCGCCCTGCCTGACCGTCTGCCGTTGGTGGGTGGACACAGCCAGATCCGCACTGCGCCCTGCCTTACCGCCTGTCGTGGGTGAGTGGTCACAGCCAGATCCGTACTGCGCCCTGCCTGCCCGTCTGCTGTGGGACAGTGGACATAGCCAGATCCACACAGCACCGTCTCTGCCCATCTCCCGTGGGTGAGTGGACACAGCCAGATCCGCACTGCGCCTAGCCTACCCGTCTGCCGTGGGCGAGTGGACACAGCCAGATCCATACTGCGCCCTGCCTGACCATCTGCAGTGGGCGAGTGGACACAGCCAGATCCGCACTGCGCCCTGCCTTACCGCCTGTCGTGGGTGAGTGGTCACAGCCAGATCTGTACTGCGCCCTGCCTGCCCGTCTGCCGTGGGACAGTGGACATAGCCAGATCCACACAGCACCGTCTCTGCCCATCTCCCGTGGGAGAGTGGACACAGTCGGATCCGCACTGCGCCCTGCCTGCCTGTCTCCCGTGGGTGAGTGGACACAGCCAGATCCACACTGCGCCGTGCCTGCCCGTCTGCCGTGGGCGAGTGGACACAGCCAGATCCGCACTGCGCACTGCCTGACCGTCTGCCGTGGGTGAGTCGACACAGCCAGATCCGCACTGCGCCCTGCCTGACCGCCTGCCGTGGGTGAGTGGACACAGCCTGATCCGCACTGCGCCCTGCCTGACCGTCTGCCGTGGGTGAGTGGACACAGCCAGATCCACATTGCGCCCTGCCTGCCCGTCTGCCGTGGGCGAGTGGACACAGCCAGATCCGCACTGCGTCCTGCCTGACCGTCTGCCGTCGGTGAGTGTACACAGCCAGATCCACACTGCGCCGTGCCTGCCCGTCTCCCGTGGGCGAGTGGACACAGCCAGATCCGCACTGCGCACTGCCTGACCGTCTGCCGTGGGTGAGTCGACACAGCCAGATCCGCACTGCGCCCTGCCTGCCCGTCTGTCGTGGGCGAGTGGACACAGCCATATCCGCACTGCGCCCTGCCTGCCCGTCTGCCGTGGGTGAGTGGACACAGCCAGATCCGCACTGCGCCCTGCCTGCCCGTCTGCCGTGGGCGAGTGGACACAGCCAGATCCGCACTGCTCCCTGCCTGACCGTCTGCCGTGGGTGAGTGGACACAGCCAGATCCGCACTGCGCCCTGCCTGACCGCCTGCCGTGGGTGAGTGGACACAGCCAGATCCGCACTGCGCCCTGCCTGCCCGTCTCCAGTGGGCGAGTGGACACAGCCAGATCCGCACTGCGCCCTGCCTGCCCGTCTGCCGTGGGCGAGTGGACACAGCCAGATCCGCACTGCGCCCTGCCTGACCGTCTGCCGTGGGTGAGTGGACACAGCCAGATCCGCACTGCACCCTGCCTGACCGCCTGCCGTGGGTGAGTGGACACAGCCAGATCAGCACTGCGCCCTGCCTGCCCGTCACCCGTGGGCGAGTGGACACTGCGAGATCCGCACTGCGCCCTGACTGACCGCCTGCCGTGGGTGAGTGGACACAGCCAGATCAGAACTGCGCCCTGCCTGCCCGTCTCCCGTGGGCTAGTGGACACAGCCAGATCCGCACTGCGCCCTGCCTGCCCTTCTGCCGTGGGTGAGTGGACACAGCCAGATCCGCACTGCGCCCTGCCTGACCGTCTGCCGTGGGCGAGTGGACACAGCCTGATACGCACTGCGCCCTGCCTGCCCGTCTCCCGTGGGCGAGTGGACACAGCCAGATCCGCACTGCGCCCTGCCTGACCGCCTGCCGTGGGTAAGTGGACACAGCCAGATCCGCACTGCGCCCTGCCTGCCCGTCTCCCGTGGGTGAGTGGACACAGCCAGATCCGCACTGCGCCTTGCCTGCCCGTCTCCCGTCAGTGAGTGGACACAGCCAGATCCGCACTGCGCCCTGCCTGCCCGTCTCCCGTGGGCGAGTGGACACAGCCAGATCCGCACTGCGCCCTGCCTGACCGTCTGCCGTGGGTGAGTGGACACAGCCAGATCCGCACTGCGCCCGGCCTCACCGTCTGACGTGGGTGTGTGGACACAGCCAGATCCACACTGCGCCCTGGATGCCCGTCTGCCGTGGGTGAGTGGACACAGCCAGATCCGCACTGCCCCCTGCTGACCGCCTGCCGTGGGTGAGTGGACACAGCCAGATCCGCACTGCGCCCTGCCTGCCCGTCTCCCTTGGGCGAGTGGACACAGCCAGATCCGCACTGCGCCCTGCCTGCCCTTCTGCCGTGGGTGAGTGGACACAGCCAGATCCGCACTGCGCCCTGCCTGCCCGTCTCCCGTCAGTGAGTGGACACAGCCAGATCCGCACTGCGCCCTGCCTGCCCGTCTCCCGTGGGTGAGTGGACACAGCCAGATCCGCACTGCGCCCTTCCTGCCCGTCTCCCGTGGGCGAGTAGACACACCCAGATCCGCACTGCGCCCTGCCTGACCGTCTCCCGTGGGTGAGTGGACACAGCCAGATCCGCAGTGCGCCTTGCCTGCCCGTCTCACATGGGTGAGTGGACACAGCCAGATCCGCACTGCACCTTGCATGCCCGTCTCCCGTGGGTGAGTGGACACAGCCAGATCCACACTGCACGCTGCCTTACCGTCCTTCGTGGGTGAGTGGACACCGCCAGATCCGCACTGCGCCCTGCCTGCTCGTCTCCCGTCAGTGAGTGGACACAGCCAGATCCGCACTGCACCCTGCCTGCCCGTCTCCCGTTGGTGAGTGGACACAGCCAGATCCGCACTGCGCCCTGCATGCCCGTCTGTCGTGGGCGAGTGGACACAGCCAGATCCGCACTGCGCCCTGCCTGACCGTCTGCCGTCGGTGAGTGGACACAGCCAGATCCACACTGCGCCCTGCCTGCCCATCTGCCATGGGCGAGTGGACACAGCCAGATCCGCACTGCGCACTGCCTGACCGTCTTCCGTGGGTGAGTGGACACAGCCAGATCCGCACTGCGCCCTGCCTGACCGCCTGCCGTGGGTGAGTGGACACAGCCAGATCCGCACTGCGCCCTGCCTGCCCGTCTGCCGTGGGCGAGTGGACACAGCCAGATCCGCACTGCGCCCTGCCTGACCGTCTGCCGTGGGTGAGTGGACACAGCCAGATCCACACTGCGCCTTGCCTGACCGCCTGCCGTGGGTGAGTGGACACAGCCAGATCCGCACTGCGCCCTGCCTGCCCGTCTCACGTGGGCGAGTGGACACAGCCAGATCCGCACTGCGCCCTGCCTGCCCTTCTGCCGTGGGCCAGTGGACACAGCCAGATCCGCACTGCGCCCTGCCTGACCGTCTGCCGTGGGTGAGTGGACACAGCCAGATCCACACTGCGCCCTGCATGCCCGTCTGCCGTGGGTGAGTGGACACAGCCAGATCCGCACTGCGCCCTGCCTGACCGTCTGCCGTTGGTGGGTGGACACAGCCAGATCCGCACTGCGCCCTGCCTTACCGCCTGTCGTGGGTGAGTGGTCACAGCCAGATCCGTACTGCGCCCTGCCTGCCCGTCTGCTGTGGGACAGTGGACATAGCCAGATCCACACAGCACCGTCTCTGCCCATCTCCCGTGGGTGAGTGGACACAGCCAGATCCGCACTGCGCCTAGCCTACCCGTCTGCCGTGGGCGAGTGGACACAGCCAGATCCATACTGCGCCCTGCCTGACCGTCTGCAGTGGGCGAGTGGACACAGCCAGATCCGCACTGCGCCCTGCCTGACCGTCTCCCGTGAGTGAGTGGACACAGCCAGATCCGCACTGCACCCTGCCAGACCGTCCTTCGTGGGTGAGTGGACACCGCCAGATCCGCACTGCGCCCTGCCTGCCCGTCTCCCGTGGGCGAGTGGAAACAGCCAGATCCGCACTGCGCCCTGCCTGCCCGTCTCACGTGGGCGAGTGGACACAGCCAGATCCGCACTGCGCCCTGCCTGCCCTTCTGCCGTGGGCCAGTGGACACAGCCAGATCCGCACTGCGCCCTGCCTGACCGTCTGCCGTGGGTGAGTGGACACAGCCAGATCCGCACTGCGCCCGGCCTCACCGTCTGACGTGGGTGTGTGGACACAGCCAGATCCACACTGCGCCCTGGATGCCCGTCTGCCGTGGGTGAGTGGACACAGCCAGATCCGCACTGCGCCCTGCCTGACCGTCTCCCGTGGATGATTGGACACAGCCAGATCCGCACTGCGCCCTGCCTGCCCGTCTCCCGGGGGGGAGTGGACACAGCCAGATCCGCACTGTGCCTTGCCTGCCCGTCTCCCGTCAGTGAATGGACACAGCCAGATCCGCACTGCGCCCTGCCTGCCCGTCTCCCATGGGCGAGTGGACACAGCCAGATCCGCACTGCGCCCTGCCTGCCCGTCTCCCGTGGGTGAGTGGACACAGCCAGATCCGCACTGCACCTTGCCTGCCCGTCTCCCGTCAGTGAGTGGACACAGCCAGATCCGCACTGCGCCCTGCCTGTCCTTCTCCCGTGGGTGAGTGGACATAGCCAGATCCGCACTGCGCGCTGCCTGCCCGTCTCCCGTGGGCGAGTGGAAACAGCGAGATCCGCACTGCGCGCTGCCTGCCCGTCTGTCGTGGGTGAGTGGACACAGCCAGATCCGCACTGCGCGCTGCCGGCCCGTCTCCCGTGGGCGAGTGGACACAGCCAGATCCGCACTGCGCGCTGCCTGCCCGTCTGTTGTGGGCGAGTGGACACAGCCAGATCCGCACTGCGCGCTGCCTGCCCGTCTCCCGTCAGTGAGTGGACACAGCCAGATCCGCACTGCGCCCTGCCTGCCCGTCTCCCGTGGGTGAGTGGACACAGCCAGATCCGCACTGCGCGCTGCGTGCCCGTCTCCCGTGGGCGAGTGGACACAGCCAGATCCGCACTGCGCCCTGCCTGCCCGTCTGTCGTGGGCGAGTGGACACAGCCAGATCCTCACTGCGCCCTGCCTGACCGTCTGCCGTCGGTGAGTGGACACAGCCAGATCCACACTGCGCCCTGCCTGTCCGTCTGCCGTGGGCGAGTGGAGACAGCCAGATCCGCACTGCGCCCTGCCTGACCGTCTGCCGTGGGTGAGTGGACACAGCCAGATCCGCACTGCCCCCTGCTGACCGCCTGCCGTGGGTGAGTGGACACAGCCAGATCCGCACTGCGCCCTGCCTGCCCGTCTCCCTTGGGCGAGTGGACACAGCCAGATCCGCACTGCGCCCTGCCTGCCCTTCTGCCGTGGGTGAGTGGACACAGCCAGATCCGCACTGCGCCCTGCCTGCCCGTCTCCCGTCAGTGAGTGGACACAGCCAGATCCGCACTGCGCCCTGCCTGCCCGTCTCCCGTGGGTGAGTGGACACAGCCAGATCCGCACTGCGCCCTTCCTGCCTGTCTCCCGTGGGCGAGTAGACACACCCAGATCCGCACTGCGCCCTGCCTGACCGTCTCCCGTGGGTGAGTGGACACAGCCAGATCCGCAGTGCGCCTTGCCTGCCCGTCTCACATGGGTGAGTGGACACAGCCAGATCCGCACTGCACCTTGCATGCCCGTCTCCCGTGGGTGAGTGGACACAGCCAGATCCGCACTGCACGCTGCCTGACCGTCCTTCGTGGGTGAGTGGACACCGCCAGATCCGCACTGCGCCCTGCCTGCTCGTCTCCCGTCAGTGAGTGGACACAGCCAGATCCGCACTGCACCCTGCCTGCCCGTCTCCCGTTGGTGAGTGGACACAGCCAGATCCGCACTGCGCCCTGCCTGCCCGTCTGTCGTGGGCGAGTGGACACAGCCAGATCCGCACTGCGCCCTGCCTGACCGTCTGCCGTGGGTGAGTGGACACAGCCAGATCCACACTGCGCCTTGCCTGACCGCCTGCCGTGGGTGAGTGGACACAGCCAGATCCGCACTGCGCCCTGCCTGCCCGTCTCCCGTGGGCGAGTGGACACAGCCAGATCCGCACTGCGCCCTGCCTGCCCTTCTGCCGTGGGCCAGTGGACACAGCCAGATCCGCACTGCGCCCTGCCTGACCGTCTGCCGTGGGTGAGTGGACACAGCCAGATCCACACTGCGCCCTGCATGCCCGTCTGCCGTGGGTGAGTGGACACAGCCAGATCCGCACTGCGCCCTGCCTGACCGTCTGCCGTTGGTGGGTGGACACAGCCAGATCCGCACTGCGCCCTACCTTACCGCCTGTCGTGGGTGAGTGGTCACAGCCAGATCCGTACTGCGCCCTGCCTGCCCGTCTGCTGTGGGACAGTGGACATAGCCAGATCCACACAGCACCGTCTCTGCCCATCTCCCGTGGGTGAGTGGACACAGCCCGATCCGCACTGCGCCTAGCCTACCCGTCTGCCGTGGGCGAGTGGACACAGCCAGATCCATACTGCGCCCTGCCTGACCATCTGCAGTGGGCGAGTGGACACAGCCAGATCCGCACTGCGCCCTGCCTTACCGCCTGTCGTGGGTGAGTGGTCACAGCCAGATCCGTACTGCGCCCTGCCTGCCCGTCTGCCGTGGGACAGTGGACATAGCCAGATCCACACAGCACCGTCTCTGCCCATCTCCCGTGGGAGAGTTTACACAGTCGGATCCGCACTGCGCCCTGCCTGCCTGTCTCCCGTGGGTGAGTGGACACAGCCAGATCCACACTGCGCCGTGCCTGCCCGTCTGCCGTGGGCGAGTGGACACAGCCAGATCCGCACTGCGCACTGCCTGACCGTCTGCCGTGGGTGAGTCGACACAGCCAGATCCGCACTGCGCCCTGCCTGACCGCCTGCCGTGGGTGAGTGGACACAGCCTGATCCGCACTGCGCCCTGCCTGACCGTCTGCCGTGGGTGAGTGGACACAGCCAGATCCGCACTGCGCCCTGCCTGACCGCCTGCCGTGGGTGAGTGGACACAGCCAGATCCGCACTGCGCCCTGCCTGCCCGTCTCCAGTGGGCGAGTGGACACAGCCAGATCCGCACTGCGCCCTGCCTGCCCGTCTGCCGTGGGCGAGTGGACACAGCCAGATCCGCACTGCGCCCTGCCTGACCGTCTGCCGTGGGTGAGTGGACACAGCCAGATACGCACTGCACCCTGCCTGACCGCCTGCCATGTGTGAGTGGACACAGCCAGATCGGCACTGCGCCCTGCCTGCCCGTCACCCGTGGGCGAGTGGACACTGCCAGATCCGCACTGCGCCCTGACTGACCGCCTGCCGTGGGTGAGTGGACACAGCCAGATCAGAACTGCGCCCTGCCTGCCCGTCTCCGGTGGGCTAGTGGACACAGCCAGATCCGCACTGCGCCCTGCCTGCCCTTCTGCCGTGGGTGAGTGGACACAGCCAGATCCGCACTGCGCCCTGCCTGACCGTCTGCCGTGGGCGAGTGGACACAGCAAGATCCGCACTGCGCCCTGCCTGACCGCCTGCCGTGGGTAAGTGGACACAGCCAGATCCGCACTGCGCCCTGCCTGCCCGTCTCCCGTGGGTGAGTGGACACAGCCAGATCCGCACTGCGCCTTGCCTGCCCGTCTCCCGTCAGTGAGTGGACACAGCCAGATCCGCACTGCGCCCTGCCTGCCCGTCTCCCGTGGGCGAGTGGACACAGCCAGATCCGCACTGCGCCCTGCCTGACCGTCTGCCGTGGGTGAGTGGACACAGCCAGATCCGCACTGCGCCCGGCCTGACCGTCTGACGTGGGTGTGTGGACACAGCCAGATCCACACTGCGCCCTGGATGCCCGTCTGCCGTGGGTGAGTGGACACAGCCAGATCCGCACTGCGCCCTGCCTGACCGTCTCCCGTGGGTGATTGGACACAGCCAGATCCGCACTGCGCCCTGCCTGCCCGTCTCCCGGGGGGGAGTGGACACAGCCAGATCCGCACTGTGCCTTGCCTGCCCGTCTCCCGTCAGTGAATGGACACAGCCAGATCCGCACTGCGCCCTGACTGCCCGTCTCCCGTGGGCGAGTGGACACAGCCAGATCCGCACTGCGCCCTGCCTGCCCGTCTCCCGTGGGTGAGTGGACACAGCCAGATCCGCACTGCACCTTGCCTGCCCGTCTCCCGTCAGTGAGTGGACACAGCCAGATCCGCACTGCGCCCTGCCTGTCCTTCTCCCGTGGGTGAGTGGACATAGCCAGATCCGCACTGCGCGCTGCCTGCCCGTCTCCCGTGGGCGAGTGGAAACAGCGAGATCCGCACTGCGCGCTGCCTGCCCGTCTGTCGTGGGTGAGTGGACACAGCCAGATCCGCACTGCGCGCTGCCTGCCCGTCTCCCGTGGGCGAGTGGACACAGCCAGATCCGCACTGCGCGCTGCCTGCCCGTCTGTTGTGGGCGAGTGGACACAGCCATATCCGCACTACGCCCTTCCTGACCGTCTGCCGTGGGTGTGTGGACACAGCCAGATCCATACTGCGCCCTGCCTGCCCGTCTCCCGTCAGTGAGTGGACACAGCCAGATCCGCACTGGGCCCTACGTGCCCGTCTTCCGTGGGCGAGTGGACACAGCCAGATCCGCACTGCGCCCTGCCTGCCCGTCTCCCGTGGGCGAGTGGACACAGCCAGATCCGCACTGAGCCCTGCCTGCCTGTCTCCCGTGGGTGAGTGGACACAGCCAGATCCGCAGTGCGCCTTGCCTGCCCGTCTCCCGTCAGTGAGTGGACACAGCCAGATCCGCACTGCGCCCTGCCTGACCGTCTCCCGTGGGTGAGTGGACACAGCCAGATCCACACTGCGCCCTGCCTGCCCGTCTGCCGTGGGCGAGCGGACACAGCCAGATCCGCACTGCGCACTGCCTGACCGTCTGCCGTGGGTGAGTGGACACAGCCAGATCCGCACTGCGCCCTGCCTGACCGCCTGTCGTGGGTGAGTGGACACTACCAAATCCACACTGCACACTGCCTGACCGTCTGCCGTGTGTGAGTGGACACAGCCAGATCCACACTGCGCCCTGCCTGCCCGTCTGCCGTGGGTGAGTGGACACAGCCAGATCCGCACTGCGCCCTGCCTGACCGTCTCCCGTGGGTGAGTGGACACAGCCAGATCCGCACTGCGCCCTGCCTGCCCGTCTCTCGTGGGTGAGTGGACACAGCCAGATCCGCACTGCGCCCTGCCTGACCGTCTCCCGTGGGTGAGTGGACACAGCCAGATCCGCACTGCGCCTTGCCTGCCCGTCTCACGTGGGTGAGTGGACACAGCCAGATCCGCACTGCGCCCTACCTTCCCGTCTCCCGTGGGTGAGTGGACACAGCCAGATCCGCACTGCACCCTGCCTGACCGTCCTTCGTGGGTGAGTGGACACCGCCAGATCCGCAGTGCGCCCTGCCTGCCCGTCTCCCGTTGGTGAGTGGACACAGCCAGATCCGCACTGCACCTTGCCTGCCCGTCTCCCGTCAGTGAGTGGACACAGCCAGATCCGCACTGTGCCCTGCCTGCCCGTCTCCCGTGGGTGAGTGGACAAGCCAGATCCGCACTGCGCGCTGCCTGCCCGTCTGTCGTGGGCGAGTGGACACAGCCATATCCGCACTGCGCCCTGCCTGCCCGTCTGCCGTGGGTGAGTGGACACAGCCAGATCCACACTGCGCCCTGCCTGCCCGTCTGCCGTGGGAGAGCGGACACAGCCAGATCCGCACTGCGCACTGCCTGACCGTCTGCCGTGGGTGAGTGGACACAGCCAGATCCGCACTGCGCCCTGCCTGACCGCCTGTCGTGGGTGAGTGGACACAGCCAGATCCGCACTGCACCCTGCCTGACCGTCTGCCGTGGGTGAGTGGACACAGCCAGATCCACACTGCGCCCTGCCTGCCCGTCTGCCGTGGGTGACTGGACACAGCCAGATCCGCACTGCGCCCTGCCTGACCGTCTCCCGTGGGTGAGTGGACACAGCCAGATCCGCACTGCGCCTTGCCTGCCCGTCTCACGTGGGTGAGTGGACACAGCCAGATCCGCACTGCGCCCTACCTGCCCGTCTCCCGTGGGTGAGTGGACACAGCCAGATCCGCACTGCACCCTGCCTGACCGTCCTTCGTGGGTGAGTGGACACCGCCAGATCCGCACTGCGCCCTGCCTGCCCGTCTCCCGTGGGTGAGTGGACACATCCAGATCCGCACTGCGCCCTGCCTGGCCGTCTCCCATCAGTGAGTGGACACAGCCAGATCCGCACTGCGCCCTGCCTGCCCGTCTCCCGTGGGTGAGTGGACACAGCCAGATCCGCACTGCGCGCTGCCTGCCCGTCTCCCGTGGGCGAGTGGACACAGCCAGATCCGCACTGCGCCCTGCCTGACCGTCTGCCGTGGGTGAGTGGACACAGCCAGATCCGCCCTGCGCCCTGCCTACCCGTCTCCCGTTGGTGAGTGGACACAGCCAGATCCGCACTGCGCCTTGCCTGCCCGTCTCCCGTCGGTGAGTGGACACAGCCAGATCCACACTGTGCCCTGCCTGCCCGTCTCCCGTGGGCGAGTGGACTCAGCCAGATCCGCACTGCGCCCTGCCTTCCCGTCTGCCGTGGGTGAGTGGACACAGCCAGATCCGCACTGCGCCCTGCCTGCCCGTCTGCCGTGGGTGAGTGGACACAGCCAGATCCGCACTGCGCCCTGCCTAACCGCCTGCCGTGGTTGAGTGGACACAGCCAGATCCGCACTGTGCCCTGCCTGCCCGTCTCCCCTGGGCGAGTGGACACAGCCAGATCCGCACTGCGCCCTGCCTGCCCGTCTGCCGTGGGTGAGTGGACACAGCCAGATCCGCACTGCGCCCTGCCTGCCCGTCTCCCGTGGGTGAGTGGACACAGCCAGTTCCGCACTGCGCGCTGCCTGCCCGTCTCCCGTGGGCGAGTGGAAACAGCCAGATCCGCACTGCGCGCTGCCTGCCCGTCTGTCGTGGGCGAGTGGACACAGCCATATCCGCACTGCTCCCTGCCTGCCCGTCTCCCGTGGGTGAGTGGACACAGCCAGATCCACACTGCGCCCTGCCTACCCGTCTGCCGTGGGCGAGTGGACACAGCCAGATCCGCACTGCGCCCTGCCTGACCCTCTCCCGTGGGTGAGTGGACACAGCCAGATCCGTACTGCGCCCTGCCTGCCCGTCTCCCGTGGGTGAGTGGACACAGCCAGATCCGCACTGCGCCCTGCCTGCCCGTCTCCCGTGGGTGAGCGGACACAGCCAGATCCGCACTGCGCGCTGCCTGCCTGTCTCCCGTGGGCGATTGGACACAGCCAGATCCTCACTGCGCGCTGCCTGCCCGTCTGTCGTGGGCGAGTGGACACAGCCATATCCGCACTACGCCCTGCCTGCCCGTCTGTCGTGGGTGAGTGGACACAGCCAGATCCGCACTGCGCCCTGCCTGCCCGTCTCCTGTGGGCAAGTGGACACAGCCAGATACGCACTGCGCGCTGCCTGCCCGTCTCCCGTGTGCGAGTGGACACAGCCAGATCCACACTGCGCCCTGCCTGCCCGTCTCCCGTGGGTGAGTGGACACAGCCAGATCCGCACTGCACCTTGCCTGCCCGTCTCCCGTCAGTGAGTGGACACAGTCAGATCCGCACTGCGCCCTGCCTGTCCGTCTCCCGTGGGTGAGTGGACACAGCCAGATCCGCACTGCGCGCTGCCTGCCCGTCTCCCGTGGCCGAGTGGAAACAGCCAGATCCGCACTGCGCGCTGCCTGCCCGTCTGTCGTGGGTGAGTGGACACAGCCAGATCCGCACTGCGCGCTGCCTGCCCGTCTCCAGTGGGCGAGTGGACACAGCCAGATCCGCACTGCGCGCTGCCTGCCCGTCTGTCGTGGGCGAGTGGACACAGCCATATCCGCACTACGCCCTTCCTGACCGTCTGCCGTGGGTGAGTGGACACAGCCAGATCCACACTGCGCCCTGCCTGCCCGTCTCCCGTCAGTGAGTGGACACAGCCAGATCCGCACAGCGCCCTACGTGCCCGTCTTCCGTCAGTGAGTGGACACAGCCAGATCCGCACTGTGCCCTGCCTGCCCTTCTCCCGTGGGTGAGTCGACACAGCCAGATCCGCACTGCGCGCTGCCTGCCCGTCTCCCGTGGGCGAGTGGAAACAGCCAGATCCGCACTGCGCGCTGCCTGCCCGTCTGTCGTGGGCGAGTGGACACAGCCATATCCGCACTGCGCCCTGCCTGCCCTCTGCCGTGGGTGAGTCGACACAGCCAGATCCGCACTGCGCGCTGCCTGCCCGTCTCCCGTGGGCGAGTGGAAACAGCCAGATCCGCACTGCGCGCTGCCTGCCCGTCTGTCGTGGGCGAGTGGACACAGCCATATCCGCACTGCGCCCTGCCTGCCCTCTGCCGTGGGTGAGTGGACACAGCCAGATCCACACTGCGCCCTGCCTGCCCGACTGCCGTGGGCAGGCGGACACAGCCAGATCCGCACTGCGCAGTGCCTGACCATCTGCCGTGGGTGAGTTTACACAGCCAGATCCGCACTGCGCCCTGCCTGACCGTCTGCCGTGGGTGAGTGGACACAGCCAGATCCACACTGCGCCCTGCCTGCCCGTCTGCCGTGGGTGAGTGGACACAGCCAGATCCGCACTGCGCCCTGCCTGACCGTCTGCCGTGGGTGAGTGGACACAGCCAGATCCGCACTGCACCCTGCCTGACCGTCCTTCGTGGGTGAGTGGACGCCGCCAGATGCGCACTGCGCCCTGCCTGCCCGTCTCCCGTGGGTGAGTGGACACAGCCAGATCCGCACTGCGCCCTGCCTGCCCATCTCCCGTGGGTGAGTGGACACAGCCAGATCCGCACTGCGCCCTGCCTGCCCGTCTCCTGTTAGTGAGTGGACACAGCCAGATCCGCACTGCGCCCTGCCTGACCCTCTCCCGTGGGTGAGTGGACACAGCCAGATCCGCACTGCGCCCTGCCTGCCCGTCTCCCGTGGATGAGTGGACACAGCCAGATCCGCACTGCGCCCTGCCTGCCCGTCTCCCGTGGGTGAGCGGACACAGCCAGATCCGCACTGCGCCCTGCCTGACCGTCCTTCGTGGGTGAGTTGACACCGCCAGATCCGCACTGCGCCCTGCCTGCCCGTCTGCCGTGGGCGAGTGGACACAGCCAGATCCGCACTGCGCCCTGCATGCCCGTCTATCGTGGGCGAGTGGACACAGCCAGATCCGCACTGCGCCCTGCCTGACCGTCTGCCGTTGGTGAGTGGACACAGCCAGATCCGCACTGCGCCCTGCCTGACCGCCTGCCGTGGGTGAGTGGACACAGCAAGATCCGCACTGCGCCCTGCCTGCCCGTCTCCCGTGGGCGAGAGGACACAGCCAGATCCGCACTGCGCCCTGCCTGAACGTCTCCCGTGGGTGAGTGGACACAGCCAGATCCGCACTGCGCCTTGCCTGCCTGTCTCACGTGGGTGAGTGGACACAGCCAGATTCGCACTGCGCCCTACCTCCCCGTCTCCCGTGGGTGAGTGGACACAGCCAGATGCGCACTGCGCCCTGCCTGCCCGTCTCCCGTGGGCGAGTGGACACAGCCATATCCGCACTGCGCCCTGCCTGCCCGTCTCCCCTGGGCGAGTGGACACAGCCAGATCCGCACTGCGCCCTGCCTGACCGTCTGCCGTGTGTGAGTGGACACAGCCAGATCCGCACAGCGCCCTGCCTTACCGCCTGTCGTGGGTGAGTGGTCACAGCCAGATCCGTACTGCGCCCTGCCTGCTCGTCTGCCGTGGGTCAGTGGAAATAGCCAGATCCACACAGCACCGTCTCTGCCCATCTCCCGTGGGTGAGTGGACACAGCCGGATCTGCACTGCGCCCTGCCTGCCTGTCTCCCGTGGGTGAGTGGACACAGCCAGATCGGCACTGCGCCCTGCCTGACCGTCTGCCGTGGGTGAGTGGACACAGCCAGATCCGCACTGCGCCCTGCCTGACCGTCTGCCGTGGGTGAGTGGACACAGCCAGATCCGCACTGCGCCCTGCCTGCCCGTTTCCCGTCAGTGAGTGGACACAGCCAGATCCGCACTGCGCACTGCCTGCCCGTCTCCCGTGGGTGAGTGGACACAGCCAGATCCGCACTGCGCCCTGCCTGCCCGTCTCCCGTGGGCGAGTGGACACAGCCAGATCCGCACTGCGCCCTGCGTGCCCGTCTGTCGTGGGCGAGTGGACACAGCCAGATCCGCACTGCGCACTGCCTGACCATCTGCCGTGTGTTAGTTTACACAGCCAGATCCGCACTGCGCCCTGCCTGACCGCCTGTCGTGGGTGAGTGGACACAGCCAGATCCGCACTGCACCCTGCCTGACCGTCTGCCGTGGGTGAGTGGACACAGCCAGATCCACACTGCGCCCTGCCTGCCCGTCTGCCGTGGGTGAGTGGACACAGCCAGATCCGCACTGCGCCCTGCCTGACCGTCTCCCGTGGGTGAGTGGACACAGCCAGATCCGCACTGCACCCTGCCTGACCGTCCTTCGTGGGTGAGTGGACGCCGCCAGATCCGCACTGCGCCCTACCTGCCCGTCTCCCGTGGGTGAGTGGACACAGCCAGTTCCGCCCTGCGCCCTGCCTGCCCGTCTCCCGTGGGTGAGTGGACACAGCCAGATCCGCACTGCGCGCTGCCTGCCTGTCTCCCGTGGGCGAGTGGACACAGCCAGATCCGCACTGCGCCCTGCCTGACCGTCTGCCGTGGGTGAGTGGACACAGCCAGATCGGCATTGCGCCCGGCCTGCCCGTCTCCCGTGGGTGAGTGGACACAGCCAGATCCGCACTGCGCCTTGCCTGCCCGTCTCCCGTCAGTGAGTGGACACAGCCAGATCCGCACTGCGCCCTGCCTCCCCGTCTCCCGTGGGCGAGTGGAGACAGCCAGATCCGCAATGCGCCCTGCCTGCCCGTCTGCCGTGGGTAAGTGGACACAGCCAGATCCGCACTGCGCCCTGCCTGCCCGTCTGCCGTGGGTGAGTGGACACAGCCAGATCCGCACTGCGCCCTGCCTAACCACCTGCCGTGGTTGAGTGGACACAGCCAGATCCGCACTGCGCCCTGCCTGCCCGTCTCCCCTGGGCGAGTGGACACAGCCAGATTCGCACTGCGCCCTGCCTGCCCGTCTGCCGTGGGTGAGTGGACACAGCCAGATCCGCACTGCGCCCTGCTTGCCCGTCTCCCGTGGGTGAGTGGACACAGCCAGTTCCGCACTGCGCGCTGCCTGCCCGTCTCCCGTGGGCGAGTGGAAACAGCCAGATCCGCACTGCGCGCTGCCTGCCCGTCTGTCGTGGGCGAGTGGACACAGCCATATCCGCACTGCGCCCTGCCTGCCCGTCTGCCGTGGGTGAGTGGACACAGCCAGATCCACACTGCGCCCTGCCTACCCGTCTGCCGTGGGCGAGTGGACACAGCCAGATCCGCACTGCACCCTGCCTGACCCTCTCCCGTGGGTGAGTGGACACAGCCAGATCCGTACTGCGCCCTGCCTGCCCGTCTCCCGTGGGTGAGTGGACACAGCCAGATCCGCACTGCGCCCTGCCTGCCCGTCTCCCGTGGGTGAGCGGACACAGCCAGATCCGCACTGCGCGCTGCCTGCCTGTCTCCCGTGGGCGATTGGACACAGCCAGATTCTCACTGCGCGCTGCCTGCCCGTCTGTCGTGGGCGAGTGGACACAGCCATATCCGCACTACGCCCTGCCTGCCCGTCTGTCGTGGGTGAGTGGACACAGCCAGATCCGCACTGCGCCCTGCCTGCCCGTCTCCCGTGGGCAAGTGGACACAGCCAGATACGCACTGCGCGCTGCCTGCCCGTCTCCCGTGTGCGAGTGGACACAGCCAGATCCACACTGCGCCCTGCCTGCCCGTCTCCCGTGGGTGAGTGGACACAGCCAGATCCGCACTGCACCTTGCCTGCCCGTCTCCCGTCAGTGAGTGGACACAGCCAGATCCGCACTGCGCCCTGCCTGTCCGTCTCCCGTGGGTGAGTGGACACAGCCAGATCCGCACTGCGCGCTGCCTGCCCGTCTCCCGTGGCCGAGTGGAAACAGCCAGATCCGCACTGCGCGCTGCCTGCCCGTCTGTCGTGGGTGAGTGGACACAGCCAGATCCGCACTGCGCGCTGCCTGCCCGTCTCCAGTGGGCGAGTGGACACAGCCAGATCCGCACTGCGCGCTGCCTGCCCGTCTGTCGTGGGCGAGTGGACACAGCCATATCCGCACTACGCCCTTCCTGACCGTCTGCCGTGGGTGAGTGGACACAGCCAGATCCACACTGCGCCCTGCCTGCCCGTCTCCCGTCAGTGAGTGGACACAGCCAGATCCGCACAGCGCCCTACGTGCCCGTCTTCCGTCAGTGAGTGGACACAGCCAGATCCGCACTGTGCCCTGCCTGCCCGTCTCCCGTGGGTGAGTCGACACAGCCAGATCCGCACTGCGCGCTGCCTGCCCGTCTCCCGTGGGCGAGTGGAAACAGCCAGATCCGCACTGCGCGCTGCCTGCCCGTCTGTTGTGGGCGAGTGGACACAGCCATATCCGCACTGCGCCCTGCCTGCCCTCTGCCGTGGGTGAGTCGACACAGCCAGATCCGCACTGCGCGCTGCCTGCCCGTCTCCCGTGGGCGAGTGGAAACAGCCAGATCCGCACTGCGCGCTGCCTGCCCGTCTGTCGTGGGCGAGTGGACACAGCCATATCCGCACTGCGCCCTGCCTGCCCTCTGCCGTGGGTGAGTGGACACAGCCAGATCCACACTGCGCCCTGCCTGCCCGACTGCCGTGGGCAGGCGGACACAGCCAGATCCGCACTGCGCAGTGCCTGACCATCTGCCGTGGGTGAGTTTACACAGCCAGATCCGCACTGCGCCCTGCCTGACCGTCTGCCGTGGGTGAGTGGACACAGCCAGATCCACACTGCGCCCTGCCTGCCCGTCTGCCGTGGGTGAGTGGACACAGCCAGATCCGCACTGCGCCCTGCCTGACCGTCTGCCGTGGGTGAGTGGACACAGCCAGATCCGCACTGCACCCTGCCTGACCGTCCTTCGTGGGTGAGTGGACGCCGCCAGATGCGCACTGCGCCCTGCCTGCCCGTCTCCCGTGGGTGAGTGGACACAGCCAGATCCGCACTGCGCCCTGCCTGCCCATCTCCCGTGGGTGAGTGGACACAGCCAGATCCGCACTGCGCCCTGCCTGCCCGTCTCCTGTTAGTGAGTGGACACAGCCAGATCCGCACTGCGCCCTGCCTGACCCTCTCCCGTGGGTGAGTGGACACAGCCAGATCCGCACTGCGCCCTGCCTGCCCGTCTCCCGTGGATGAGTGGACACAGCCAGATCCGCACTGCGCCCTGCCTGCCCGTCTCCCGTGGGTGAGCGGACACAGCCAGATCCGCACTGCGCCCTGCCTGACCGTCCTTCGTGGGTGAGTTGACACCGCCAGATCCGCACTGCGCCCTGCCTGCCCGTCTGCCGTGGGCGAGTGGACACAGCCAGATCCGCACTGCGCCCTGCATGCCCGTCTATCGTGGGCGAGTGGACACAGCCAGATCCGCACTGCGCCCTGCCTGACCGTCTGCCGTGGGTGAGTGGACACAGCCAGATCCGCACTGCGCCCTGCCTGACCGCCTGCCGTGGGTGAGTGGACACAGCCAGATCCGCATTGCGCCCGGCCTGCCCGTCTCCCGTGGGTGAGTGGACACAGCCAGATCCGCACTGCGCCTTGCCTGCCCGTCTCCCGTCAGTGAGTGGACACAGCCAGATCCGCACTGCGCCCTGCCTCCCCGTCTCCCGTGGGCGAGTGGAGACAGCCAGATCCGCAATGCGCCCTGCCTGCCCGTCTGCCGTGGGTAAGTGGACACAGCCAGATCCGCACTGCGCCCTGCCTGCCCGTCTGCCGTGGGTGAGTGGACACAGCCAGATCCGCACTGCGCCCTGCCTAACCACCTGCCGTGGTTGAGTGGACACAGCCAGATCCGCACTGCGCCCTGCCTGCCCGTCTCCCCTGGGCGAGTGGACACAGCCAGATTCGCACTGCGCCCTGCCTGCCCGTCTGCCGTGGGTGAGTGGACACAGCCAGATCCGCACTGCGCCCTGCTTGCCCGTCTCCCGTGGGTGAGTGGACACAGCCAGTTCCGCACTGCGCGCTGCCTGCCCGTCTCCCGTGGGCGAGTGGAAACAGCCAGATCCGCACTGCGCGCTGCCTGCCCGTCTGTCGTGGGCGAGTGGACACAGCCATATCCGCACAGCGCCCTGCCTGCCCGTCTGCCGTGGGTGAGTGGACACAGCCAGATCCACACTGCGCCCTGCCTACCCGTCTGCCGTGGGCGAGTGGACACAGCCAGATCCGCACTGCACCCTGCCTGACCCTCTCCCGTGGGTGAGTGGACACAGCCAGATCCGTACTGCGCCCTGCCTGCCCGTCTCCCGTGGGTGAGTGGACACAGCCAGATCCGCACTGCGCCCTGCCTGCCCGTCTCCCGTGGGTGAGCGGACACAGCCAGATCCGCACTGCGCGCTGCCTGCCTGTCTCCCGTGGGCGATTGGACACAGCCAGATCCTCACTGCGCGCTGCCTGCCCGTCTGTCGTGGGCGAGTGGACACAGCCATATCCGCACTACGCCCTGCCTGCCCGTCTGTCGTGGGTGAGTGGACACAGCCAGATCCGCACTGCGCCCTGCCTGCCCGTCTCCCGTGGGCAAGTGGACACAGCCAGATACGCACTGCGCGCTGCCTGCCCGTCTCCCGTGTGCGAGTGGACACAGCCAGATCCACACTGCGCCCTGCCTGCCCGTCTCCCGTGGGTGAGTGGACACAGCCAGATCCGCACTGCACCTTGCCTGCCCGTCTCCCGTCAGTGAGTGGACACAGCCAGATCCGCACTGCGCCCTGCCTGTCCGTCTCCCGTGGGTGAGTGGACACAGCCAGATCCGCACTGCGCGCTGCCTGCCCGTCTCCCGTGGCCGAGTGGAAACAGCCAGATCCGCACTGCGCGCTGCCTGCCCGTCTGTCGTGGGTGAGTGGACACAGCCAGATCCGCACTGCGCGCTGCCTGCCCGTCTCCAGTGGGCGAGTGGACACAGCCAGATCCGCACTGCGCGCTGCCTGCCCGTCTGTCGTGGGCGAGTGGACACAGCCATATCCGCACTACGCCCTTCCTGACCGTCTGCCGTGGGTGAGTGGACACAGCCAGATCCACACTGCGCCCTGCCTGCCCGTCTCCCGTCAGTGAGTGGACACAGCCAGATCCGCACAGCGCCCTACGTGCCCGTCTTCCGTCAGTGAGTGGACACAGCCAGATCCGCACTGTGCCCTGCCTGCCCGTCTCCCGTGGGTGAGTCGACAGAGCCAGATCCGCACTGCGCGCTGCCTGCCCGTCTCCCGTGGGCGAGTGGAAACAGCCAGATCCGCACTGCGCGCTGCCTGCCCGTCTGTCGTGGGCGAGTGGACACAGCCATATCCGCACTGCGCCCTGCCTGCCCTCTGCCGTGGGTGAGTCGACACAGCCAGATCCGCACTGCGCGCTGCCTGCCCGTCTCCCGTGGGCGAGTGGAAAGAGCCAGATCCGCACTGCGCGCTGCCTGCCCGTCTGTCGTGGGCGAGTGGACACAGCCATATCCGCACTGCGCCCTGCCTGCCCTCTGCCGTGGGTGAGTGGACACAGCCAGATCCACACTGCGCCCTGCCTGCCCGACTGCCGTGGGCAGGCGGACACAGCCAGATCCGCACTGCGCAGTGCCTGACCATCTGCCGTGGGTGAGTTTACACAGCCAGATCCGCACTGCGCCCTGCCTGACCGTCTGCCGTGGGTGAGTGGACACAGCCAGATCCACACTGCGCCCTGCCTGCCCGTCTGCCGTGGGTGAGTGGACACAGCCAGATCCGCACTGCGCCCTGCCTGACCGTCTGCCGTGGGTGAGTGGACACAGCCAGATCCGCACTGCACCCTGCCTGACCGTCCTTCGTGGGTGAGTGGACGCCGCCAGATGCGCACTGCGCCCTGCCTGCCCGTCTCCCGTGGGTGAGTGGACACAGCCAGATCCGCACTGCGCCCTGCCTGCCCATCTCCCGTGGGTGAGTGGACACAGCCAGATCCGCACTGCGCCCTGCCTGCCCGTCTCCTGTTAGTGAGTGGACACAGCCAGATCCGCACTGCGCCCTGCCTGACCCTCTCCCGTGGGTGAGTGGACACAGCCAGATCCGCACTGCGCCCTGCCTGCCCGTCTCCCGTGGATGAGTGGACACAGCCAGATCCGCACTGCGCCCTGCCTGCCCGTCTCCCGTGGGTGAGCGGACACAGCCAGATCCGCACTGCGCCCTGCCTGACCGTCCTTCGTGGGTGAGTTGACACCGCCAGATCCGCACTGCGCCCTGCCTGCCCGTCTGCCGTGGGCGAGTGGACACAGCCAGATCCGCACTGCGCCCTGCATGCCCGTCTATCGTGGGCGAGTGGACACAGCCAGATCCGCACTGCGCCCTGCCTGACCGTCTGCCGTGGGTGAGTGGACACAGCCAGATCCGCACTGCGCCCTGCCTGACCGCCTGCCGTGGGTGAGTGGACACAGCAAGATCCGCACTGCGCCCTGCCTGCCCGTCTCCCGTGGGCGAGAGGACACAGCCAGATCCGCACTGCGCCCTGCCTGAACGTCTCCCGTGGGTGAGTGGACACAGCCAGATCCGCACTGCGCCTTGCCTGCCTGTCTCACGTGGGTGAGTGGACACAGCCAGATTCGCACTGCGCCCTACCTGCCCGTCTGCCCTGGGTGAGTGGACACAGCCAGATCCGCACTGCGCCCTGCCTGCCCGTCTCCCGTGGGTGAGTGGACACAGCCAGATCCGCACTGCGCCCTGCCTGCCCCTCTGCCGTGGGTGAGTGGACACAGCCAGATCCACACTGCGCCCTGCCTGCCCGTCTGCCGTGGGCGAGCGGACACAGCCAGATCCGCACTGCGCACTGCCTGACCGTCTGCCGTGGGTGAGTGGACACAGCCAGATCCGCACTGCGCCCTGCCTGACCGCCTGTCGTGGGTGAGTGGACACAGCCAGATCCGCACTGCGCCCTGCCTGACCGTCTGCCGTGGGTGAGTGGACACAGCCAGATCCGCACTGCGCCCTGCCTGCCCGTCTCCCGTGGGTGAGTGGACACCGCCAGATCCGCACTGCGCGCTGCCTGCCCGTCTCCCGTCAGTGAGTGGACACAGCCAGATCCGCACTGCGCCCTGCCTGCCCGTCTCCCGTGGGTGAGTGGACACAGCCAGATCCGCACTGCGCGCTACCTGCCCGTCTCCCGTGGGCGAGTGGACACAGCCAGATCCGCACTGCGCCCTGCCTGCCCGTCTGTCGTGGGCGAGTGGACACAGCCAGATCCTCACTGCGCCCTGCCTGACCGTCTGCCGTCGGTGAGTGGACACAGCCAGATCCACACTGCGCCCTGCCTGTCCGTCTGCCGTGGGCGAGTGGAGACAGCCAGATCCGCACTGCGCCCTGCCTGACCGTCTGCCGTGGGTGAGTGGACACAGCCAGATCCGCACTGCCCCCTGCTGACCGCCTGCCGTGGGTGAGTGGACACAGCCAGATCCGCACTGCGCCCTGCCTGCCCGTCTCCCTTGGGCGAGTGGACACAGCCAGATCCGCACTGCGCCCTGCCTGCCCTTCTGCCGTGGGTGAGTGGACACAGCCAGATCCGCACTGCGCCCTGCCTGCCCGTCTCCCGTCAGTGAGTGGACACAGCCAGATCCGCACTGCGCCCTGCCTGCCCGTCTCCCGTGGGTGAGTGGACACAGCCAGATCCGCACTGCGCCCTTCCTGCCTGTCTCCCGTGGGCGAGTAGACACACCCAGATCCGCACTGCGCCCTGCCTGACCGTCTCCCGTGGGTGAGTGGACACAGCCAGATCCGCAGTGCGCCTTGCCTGCCCGTCTCACATGGGTGAGTGGACACAGCCAGATCCGCACTGCACCTTGCATGCCCGTCTCCCGTGGGTGAGTGACACAGCCAGATCCGCACTGCACGCTGCCTGACCGTCCTTCGTGGGTGAGTGGACACCGCCAGATCCGCACTGCGCCCTGCCTGCTCGTCTCCCGTCAGTGAGTGGACACAGCCAGATCCGCACTGCACCCTGCCTGCCCGTCTCCCGTTGGTGAGTGGACACAGCCAGATCCGCACTGCGCCCTGCCTGCCCGTCTGTCGTGGGCGAGTGGACACAGCCAGATCCGCACTGCGCCCTGCCTGACCGTCTGCCGTCGGTGAGTGGACACAGCCAGATCCACACTGCGCCCTGCCTGCCCATCTGCCATGGGCGAGTGGACACAGCCAGATCCGCACTGCGCACTGCCTGACCGTCTTCCGTGGGTGAGTGGACACAGCCAGATCCGCACTGCGCCCTGCCTGACCGCCTGCCGTGGGTGAGTGGACACACCCAGATCCGCACTGCGCCCTGCCTGCCCGTCTGCCGTGGGCGAGTGGACACAGCCAGATCCGCACTGCGCCCTGCCTGACCGTCTGCCGTGGGTGAGTGGACACAGCCAGATCCACACTGCGCCTTGCCTGACCGCCTGCCGTGGGTGAGTGGACACAGCCAGATCCGCACTGCGCCCTGCCTGCCCGTCTCCCGTGGGCGAGTGGACACAGCCAGATCCGCACTGCGCCCTGCCTGCCCTTCTGCCGTGGGCCAGTGGACACAGCCAGATCCGCACTGCGCCCTGCCTGACCGTCTGCCGTGGGTGAGTGGACACAGCCAGATCCACACTGCGCCCTGCATGCCCGTCTGCCGTTGGTGAGTGGACACAGCCAGATCCGCACTGCGCCCTGCCTGACCGTCTGCCGTTGGTGGGTGGACACAGCCAGATCCGCACTGCGCCCTGCCTTACCGCCTGTCGTGGGTGAGTGGTCACAGCCAGATCCGTACTGCGCCCTGCCTGCCCGTCTGCTGTGGGACAGTGGACATAGCCAGATCCACACAGCACCGTCTCTGCCCATCTCCCGTGGGTGAGTGGACACAGCCAGATCCACACTGCGCCCTGCCTGCCCGTCTCCCGTGGGTGAGTGGACACAGCCAGATCCGCACTGCACCTTGCCTGCCCGTCTCCCGTCAGTGAGTGGACACAGCCAGATCCGCACTGCGCCCTGCCTGTCCGTCTCCCGTGGGTGAGTGGACACAGCCAGATCCGCACTGCGCGCTGCCTGCCCGTCTCCCGTGGCCGAGTGGAAACAGCCAGATCCGCACTGCGCGCTGCCTGCCCGTCTGTCGTGGGTGAGTGGACACAGCCAGATCCGCACTGCGCGCTGCCTGCCCGTCTCCAGTGGGCGAGTGGACACAGCCAGATCCGCACTGCGCGCTGCCTGCCCGTCTGTCGTGGGCGAGTGGACACAGCCATATCCGCACTACGCCCTTCCTGACCGTCTGCCGTGGGTGAGTGGACACAGCCAGATCCACACTGCGCCCTGCCTGCCCGTCTCCCGTCAGTGAGTGGACACAGCCAGATCCGCACAGCGCCCTACGTGCCCGTCTTCCGTCAGTGAGTGGACACAGCCAGATCCGCACTGTGCCCTGCCTGCCCGTCTCCCGTGGGTGAGTCGACAGAGCCAGATCCGCACTGCGCGCTGCCTGCCCGTCTCCCGTGGGCGAGTGGAAACAGCCAGATCCGCACTGCGCGCTGCCTGCCCGTCTGTCGTGGGCGAGTGGACACAGCCATATCCGCACTGCGCCCTGCCTGCCCTCTGCCGTGGGTGAGTCGACACAGCCAGATCCGCACTGCGCGCTGCCTGCCCGTCTCCCGTGGGCGAGTGGAAACAGCCAGATCCGCACTGCGCGCTGCCTGCCCGTCTGTCGTGGGCGAGTGGACACAGCCATATCCGCACTGCGCCCTGCCTGCCCTCTGCCGTGGGTGAGTGGACACAGCCAGATCCACACTGCGCCCTGCCTGCCCGACTGCCGTGGGCAGGCGGACACAGCCAGATCCGCACTGCGCAGTGCCTGACCATCTGCCGTGGGTGAGTTTACACAGCCAGATCCGCACTGCGCCCTGCCTGACCGTCTGCCGTGGGTGAGTGGACACAGCCAGATCCACACTGCGCCCTGCCTGCCCGTCTGCCGTGGGTGAGTGGACACAGCCAGATCCGCACTGCGCCCTGCCTGACCGTCTGCCGTGGGTGAGTGGACACAGCCAGATCCGCACTGCACCCTGCCTGACCGTCCTTCGTGGGTGAGTGGACGCCGCCAGATGCGCACTGCGCCCTGCCTGCCCGTCTCCCGTGGGTGAGTGGACACAGCCAGATCCGCACTGCGCCCTGCCTGCCCATCTCCCGTGGGTGAGTGGACACAGCCAGATCCGCACTGCGCCCTGCCTGCCCGTCTCCTGTTAGTGAGTGGACACAGCCAGATCCGCACTGCGCCCTGCCTGACCCTCTCCCGTGGGTGAGTGGACACAGCCAGATCCGCACTGCGCCCTGCCTGCCCGTCTCCCGTGGATGAGTGGACACAGCCAGATCCGCACTGCGCCCTGCCTGCCCGTCTCCCGTGGGTGAGCGGACACAGCCAGATCCGCACTGCGCCCTGCCTGACCGTCCTTCGTGGGTGAGTTGACACCGCCAGATCCGCACTGCGCCCTGCCTGCCCGTCTGCCGTGGGCGAGTGGACACAGCCAGATCCGCACTGCGCCCTGCATGCCCGTCTATCGTGGGCGAGTGGACACAGCCAGATCCGCACTGCGCCCTGCCTGACCGTCTGCCGTGGGTGAGTGGACACAGCCAGATCCGCACTGCGCCCTGCCTGACCGCCTGCCGTGGGTGAGTGGACACAGCAAGATCCGCACTGCGCCCTGCCTGCCCGTCTCCCGTGGGCGAGAGGACACAGCCAGATCCGCACTGCGCCCTGCCTGAACGTCTCCCGTGGGTGAGTGGACACAGCCAGATCCGCACTGCGCCTTGCCTGCCTGTCTCACGTGGGTGAGTGGACACAGCCAGATTCGCACTGCGCCCTACCTGCCCGTCTGCCCTGGGTGAGTGGACACAGCCAGATCCGCACTGCGCCCTGCCTGCCCGTCTCCCGTGGGTGAGTGGACACAGCCAGATCCGCACTGCGCCCTGCCTGCCCCTCTGCCGTGGGTGAGTGGACACAGCCAGATCCACACTGCGCCCTGCCTGCCCGTCTGCCGTGGGCGAGCGGACACAGCCAGATCCGCACTGCCTGACCGTCTGCCGTGGGTGAGTGGACACAGCCAGATCCGCACTGCGCCCTGCCTGACCGCCTGTCGTGGGTGAGTGGACACAGCCAGATCCGCACTGCGCCCTGCCTGACCGTCTGCCGTGGGTGAGTGGACACAGCCAGATCCGCACTGCGCCCTGCCTGCCCGTCTCCCGTGGGTGAGTGGACACCGCCAGATCCGCACTGCGCGCTGCCTGCCCGTCTCCCGTCAGTGAGTGGACACAGCCAGATCCGCACTGCGCCCTGCCTGCCCGTCTCCCGTGGGTGAGTGGACACAGCCAGATCCGCACTGCGCGCTACCTGCCCGTCTCCCGTGGGCGAGTGGACACAGCCAGATCCGCACTGCGCCCTGCCTGCCCGTCTGTCGTGGGCGAGTGGACACAGCCAGATCCTCACTGCGCCCTGCCTGACCGTCTGCCGTCGGTGAGTGGACACAGCCAGATCCACACTGCGCCCTGCCTGTCCGTCTGCCGTGGGCGAGTGGAGACAGCCAGATCCGCACTGCGCCCTGCCTGACCGTCTGCCGTGGGTGAGTGGACACAGCCAGATCCGCACTGCCCCCTGCTGACCGCCTGCCGTGGGTGAGTGGACACAGCCAGATCCGCACTGCGCCCTGCCTGCCCGTCTCCCTTGGGCGAGTGGACACAGCCAGATCCGCACTGCGCCCTGCCTGCCCTTCTGCCGTGGGTGAGTGGACACAGCCAGATCCGCACTGCGCCCTGCCTGCCCGTCTCCCGTCAGTGAGTGGACACAGCCAGATCCGCACTGCGCCCTGCCTGCCCGTCTCCCGTGGGTGAGTGGACACAGCCAGATCCGCACTGCGCCCTTCCTGCCTGTCTCCCGTGGGCGAGTAGACACACCCAGATCCGCACTGCGCCCTGCCTGACCGTCTCCCGTGGGTGAGTGGACACAGCCAGATCCGCAGTGCGCCTTGCCTGCCCGTCTCACATGGGTGAGTGGACACAGCCAGATCCGCACTGCACCTTGCATGCCCGTCTCCCGTGGGTGAGTGACACAGCCAGATCCGCACTGCACGCTGCCTGACCGTCCTTCGTGGGTGAGTGGACACCGCCAGATCCGCACTGCGCCCTGCCTGCTCGTCTCCCGTCAGTGAGTGGACACAGCCAGATCCGCACTGCACCCTGCCTGCCCGTCTCCCGTTGGTGAGTGGACACAGCCAGATCCGCACTGCGCCCTGCCTGCCCGTCTGTCGTGGGCGAGTGGACACAGCCAGATCCGCACTGCGCCCTGCCTGACCGTCTGCCGTCGGTGAGTGGACACAGCCAGATCCACACTGCGCCCTGCCTGCCCATCTGCCATGGGCGAGTGGACACAGCCAGATCCGCACTGCGCACTGCCTGACCGTCTTCCGTGGGTGAGTGGACACAGCCAGATCCGCACTGCGCCCTGCCTGACCGCCTGCCGTGTGTGAGTGGACACAGCCAGATCCGCACTGCGCCCTGCCTGCCCGTCTGCCGTGGGCGAGTGGACACAGCCAGATCCGCACTGCGCCCTGCCTGACCGTCTGCCGTGGGTGAGTGGACACAGCCAGATCCACACTGCGCCTTGCCTGACCGCCTGCCGTGGGTGAGTGGACACAGCCAGATCCGCACTGCGCCCTGCCTGCCCGTCTCCCGTGGGCGAGTGGACACAGCCAGATCCGCACTGCGCCCTGCCTGCCCTTCTGCCGTGGGCCAGTGGACACAGCCAGATCCGCACTGCGCCCTGCCTGACCGTCTGCCGTGGGTGAGTGGACACAGCCAGATCCACACTGCGCCCTGCATGCCCGTCTGCCGTGGGTGAGTGGACACAGCCAGATCCGCACTGCGCCCTGCCTGACCGTCTGCCGTTGGTGGGTGGACACAGCCAGATCCGCACTGCGCCCTGCCTTACCGCCTGTCGTGGGTGAGTGGTCACAGCCAGATCCGTACTGCGCCCTGCCTGCCCGTCTGCTGTGGGACAGTGGACATAGCCAGATCCACACAGCACCGTCTCTGCCCATCTCCCGTGGGTGAGTGGACACAGCCAGATCCGCACTGCGCCTAGCCTACCCGTCTGCCGTGGGCGAGTGGACACAGCCAGATCCATACTGCGCCCTGCCTGACCATCTGCAGTGGGCGAGTGGACACAGCCAGATCCGCACTGCGCCCTGCCTTACCGCCTGTCGTGGGTGAGTGGTCACAGCCAGATCCGTACTGCGCCCTGCCTGCCCGTCTGCCGTGGGACAGTGGACATAGCCAGATCCACACAGCACCGTCTCTGCCCATCTCCCGTGGGAGAGTGGACACAGTCGGATCCGCACTGCGCCCTGCCTGCCTGTCTCCCGTGGGTGAGTGGACACAGCCAGATCCACACTGCGCCGTGCCTGCCCGTCTGCCGTGGGCGAGTGGACACAGCCAGATCCGCACTGCGCACTGCCTGACCGTCTGCCGTGGGTGAGTCGACACAGCCAGATCCGCACTGCGCCCTGCCTGACCGCCTGCCGTGGGTGAGTGGACACAGCCTGATCCGCACTGCGCCCTGCCTGACCGTCTGCCGTGGGTGAGTGGACACAGCCAGATCCACATTGCGCCCTGCCTGCCCGTCTGCCGTGGGCGAGTGGACACAGCCAGATCCGCACTGCGTCCTGCCTGACCGTCTGCCGTCGGTGAGTGTACACAGCCAGATCCACACTGCGCCGTGCCTGCCCGTCTCCCGTGGGCGAGTGGACACAGCCAGATCCGCACTGCGCACTGCCTGACCGTCTGCCGTGGGTGAGTCGACACAGCCAGATCCGCACTGCGCCCTGCCTGCCCGTCTGTCGTGGGCGAGTGGACACAGCCATATCCGCACTGCGCCCTGCCTGCCCGTCTGCCGTGGGTGAGTGGACACAGCCAGATCCGCACTGCGCCCTGCCTGCCCGTCTGCCGTGGGCGAGTGGACACAGCCAGATCCGCACTGCTCCCTGCCTGACCGTCTGCCGTGGGTGAGTGGACACAGCCAGATCCGCACTGCGCCCTGCCTGACCGCCTGCCGTGGGTGAGTGGACACAGCCAGATCCGCACTGCGCCCTGCCTGCCCGTCTCCAGTGGGCGAGTGGACACAGCCAGATCCGCACTGCGCCCTGCCTGCCCGTCTGCCGTGGGCGAGTGGACACAGCCAGATCCGCACTGCGCCCTGCCTGACCGTCTGCCGTGGGTGAGTGGACACAGCCAGATCCGCACTGCACCCTGCCTGACCGCCTGCCGTGGGTGAGTGGACACAGCCAGATCGGCACTGCGCCCTGCCTGCCCGTCACCCGTGGGCGAGTGGACACTGCGAGATCCGCACTGCGCCCTGACTGACCGCCTGCCGTGGGTGAGTGGACACAGCCAGATCAGAACTGCGCCCTGCCTGCCCGTCTCCCGTGGGCTAGTGGACACAGCCAGATCCGCACTGCGCCCTGCCTGCCCTTCTGCCGTGGGTGAGTGGACACAGCCAGATCCGCACTGCGCCCTGCCTGACCGTCTGCCGTGGGCGAGTGGACACAGCCTGATACGCACTGCGCCCTGCCTGCCCGTCTCCCGTGGGCGAGTGGACACAGCCAGATCCGCACTGCGCCCTGCCTGACCGCCTGCCGTGGGTAAGTGGACACAGCCAGATCCGCACTGCGCCCTGCCTGCCCGTCTCCCGTGGGTGAGTGGACACAGCCAGATCCGCACTGCGCCTTGCCTGCCCGTCTCCCGTCAGTGAGTGGACACAGCCAGATCCGCACTGCGCCCTGCCTGCCCGTCTCCCGTGGGCGAGTGGACACAGCCAGATCCGCACTGCGCCCTGCCTGACCGTCTGCCGTGGGTGAGTGGACACAGCCAGATCCGCACTGCGCCCGGCCTCACCGTCTGACGTGGGTGTGTGGACACAGCCAGATCCACACTGCGCCCTGGATGCCCGTCTGCCGTGGGTGAGTGGACACAGCCAGATCCGCACTGCCCCCTGCTGACCGCCTGCCGTGGGTGAGTGGACACAGCCAGATCCGCACTGCGCCCTGCCTGCCCGTCTCCCTTGGGCGAGTGGACACAGCCAGATCCGCACTGCGCCCTGCCTGCCCTTCTGCCGTGGGTGAGTGAACACAGCCAGATCCGCACTGCGCCCTGCCTGCCCGTCTCCCGTCAGTGAGTGGACACAGCCAGATCCGCACTGCGCCCTGCCTGCCCGTCTCCCGTGGGTGAGTGGACACAGCCAGATCCGCACTGCGCCCTTCCTGCCTGTCTCCCGTGGGCGAGTAGACACACCCAGATCCGCACTGCGCCCTGCCTGACCGTCTCCCGTGGGTGAGTGGACACAGCCAGATCCGCAGTGCGCCTTGCCTGCCCGTCTCACATGGGTGAGTGGACACAGCCAGATCCGCACTGCACCTTGCATGCCCGTCTCCCGTGGGTGAGTGGACACAGCCAGATCCACACTGCACGCTGCCTTACCGTCCTTCGTGGGTGAGTGGACACCGCCAGATCCGCACTGCGCCCTGCCTGCTCGTCTCCCGTCAGTGAGTGGACACAGCCAGATCCGCACTGCACCCTGCCTGCCCGTCTCCCGTTGGTGAGTGGACACAGCCAGATCCGCACTGCGCCCTGCCTGCCCGTCTGTCGTGGGCGAGTGGACACAGCCAGATCCGCACTGCGCCCTGCCTGACCGTCTGCCGTCGGTGAGTGGACACAGCCAGATCCACACTGCGCCCTGCCTGCCCATCTGCCATGGGCGAGTGGACACAGCCAGATCCGCACTGCGCACTGCCTGACCGTCTTCCGTGGGTGAGTGGACACAGCCAGATCCGCACTGCGCCCTGCCTGACCGCCTGCCGTGGGTGAGTGGACACAGCCAGATCCGCACTGCGCCCTGCCTGCCCGTCTGCCGTGGGCGAGTGGACACAGCCAGATCCGCACTGCGCCCTGCCTGACCGTCTGCCGTGGGTGAGTGGACACAGCCAGATCCACACTGCGCCTTGCCTGACCGCCTGCCGTGGGTGAGTGGACACAGCCAGATCCGCACTGCGCCCTGCCTGCCCGTCTCACGTGGGCGAGTGGACACAGCCAGATCCGCACTGCGCCCTGCCTGCCCTTCTGCCGTGGGCCAGTGGACACAGCCAGATCCGCACTGCGCCCTGCCTGACCGTCTGCCGTGGGTGAGTGGACACAGCCAGATCCACACTGCGCCCTGCATGCCCGTCTGCCGTGGGTGAGTGGACACAGCCAGATCCGCACTGCGCCCTGCCTGACCGTCTGCCGTTGGTGGGTGGACACAGCCAGATCCGCACTGCGCCCTGCCTTACCGCCTGTCGTGGGTGAGTGGTCACAGCCAGATCCGTACTGCGCCCTGCCTGCCCGTCTGCTGTGGGACAGTGGACATAGCCAGATCCACACAGCACCGTCTCTGCCCATCTCCCGTGGGTGAGTGGACACAGCCAGATCCGCACTGCGCCTAGCCTACCCGTCTGCCGTGGGCGAGTGGACACAGCCAGATCCATACTGCGCCCTGCCTGACCATCTGCAGTGGGCGAGTGGACACAGCCAGATCCGCACTGCGCCCTGCCTTACCGCCTGTCGTGGGTGAGTGGTCACAGCCAGATCCGTACTGCGCCCTGCCTGCCCGTCTGCCGTGGGACAGTGGACATAGCCAGATCCACACAGCACCGTCTCTGCCCATCTCCCGTGGGAGAGTGGACACAGTCGGATCCGCACTGCGCCCTGCCTGCCTGTCTCCCGTGGGTGAGTGGACACAGCCAGATCCACACTGCGCCGTGCCTGCCCGTCTGCCGTGGGCGAGTGGACACAGCCAGATCCGCACTGCGCACTGCCTGACCGTCTGCCGTGGGTGAGTCGACACAGCCAGATCCGCACTGCGCCCTGCCTGACCGCCTGCCGTGGGTGAGTGGACACAGCCTGATCCGCACTGCGCCCTGCCTGACCGTCTGCCGTGGGTGAGTGGACACAGCCAGATCCACATTGCGCCCTGCCTGCCCGTCTGCCGTGGGCGAGTGGACACAGCCAGATCCGCACTGCGTCCTGCCTGACCGTCTGCCGTCGGTGAGTGTACACAGCCAGATCCACACTGCGCCGTGCCTGCCCGTCTCCCGTGGGCGAGTGGACACAGCCAGATCCGCACTGCGCACTGCCTGACCGTCTGCCGTGGGTGAGTCGACACAGCCAGATCCGCACTGCGCCCTGCCTGCCCGTCTGTCGTGGGCGAGTGGACACAGCCATATCCGCACTGCGCCCTGCCTGCCCGTCTGCCGTGGGCAAGTGGACACAGCCAGATCCGCACTACGCCCTGCCTGACCGTCTCCCGTGGGCGAGTGGACACAGCCAGATCCGCACTGCGCCCTGCCTGACCGCCTGCCGTGGGTAAGTGGACACAGCCAGATCCGCACTGCGCCCTGCCTGCCCGTCTCCCGTGGGTGAGTGGACACAGCCAGATCCGCACTGCGCCTTGCCTGCCCGTCTCCCGTCAGTGAGTGGACACAGCCAGATCCGCACTGCGCCCTGCCTGCCCGTCTCCCGTGGGCGAGTGGACACAGCCAAATCCGCACTGCGCCCTGCCTGACCGTCTGCCGTGGGTGAGTGGACACAGCCAGATCCGCACTGCGCCCGGCCTCACCGTCTGACGTGGGTGTGTGGACACAGCCAGATCCACACTGCGCCCTGGATGCCCGTCTGCCGTGGGTGAGTGGACACAGCCAGATCCGCACTGCGCCCTGCCTGACCGTCTCCCGTGGATGATTGGACACAGCCAGATCCGCACTGCGCCCTGCCTGCCCGTCTCCCGGGGGGGAGTGGACACAGCCAGATCCGCACTGTGCCTTGCCTGCCCGTCTCCCGTCAGTGAATGGACACAGCCAGATCCGCACTGCGCCCTGCCTGCCCGTCTCCCGTGGGCGAGTGGACACAGCCAGATCCGCACTGCGCCCTGCCTGCCCGTCTCCCGTGGGTGAGTGGACACAGCCAGATCCGCACTGCACCTTGCCTGCCCGTCTCCCGTCAGTGAGTGGACACAGCCAGATCCGCACTGCGCCCTGCCTGTCCTTCTCCCGTGGGTGAGTGGACATAGCCAGATCCGCACTGCGCGCTGCCTGCCCGTCTCCCGTGGGCGAGTGGAAACAGCGAGATCCGCACTGCGCGCTGCCTGCCCGTCTGTCGTGGGTGAGTGGACACAGCCAGATCCGCACTGCGCGCTGCCGGCCCGTCTCCCGTGGGCGAGTGGACACAGCCAGATCCGCACTGCGCGCTGCCTGCCCGTCTGTTGTGGGCGAGTGGACACAGCCAGATCCGCACTGCGCGCTGCCTGCCCGTCTCCCGTCAGTGAGTGGACACAGCCAGATCCGCACTGCGCCCTGCCTGCCCGTCTCCCGTGGGTGAGTGGACACAGCCAGATCCGCACTGCGCGCTGCGTGCCCGTCTCCCGTGGGCGAGTGGACACAGCCAGATCCGCACTGCGCCCTGCCTGCCCGTCTGTCGTGGGCGAGTGGACACAGCCAGATCCTCACTGCGCCCTGCCTGACCGTCTGCCGTCGGTGAGTGGACACAGCCAGATCCACACTGCGCCCTGCCTGTCCGTCTGCCGTGGGCGAGTGGAGACAGCCAGATCCGCACTGCGCCCTGCCTGACCGTCTGCCGTGGGTGAGTGGACACAGCCAGATCCGCACTGCCCCCTGCTGACCGCCTGCCGTGGGTGAGTGGACACAGCCAGATCCGCACTGCGCCCTGCCTGCCCGTCTCCCTTGGGCGAGTGGACACAGCCAGATCCGCACTGCGCCCTGCCTGCCCTTCTGCCGTGGGTGAGTGGACACAGCCAGATCCGCACTGCGCCCTGCCTGCCCGTCTCCCGTCAGTGAGTGGACACAGCCAGATCCGCACTGCGCCCTGCCTGCCCGTCTCCCGTGGGTGAGTGGACACAGCCAGATCCGCACTGCGCCCTTCCTGCCTGTCTCCCGTGGGCGAGTAGACACACCCAGATCCGCACTGCGCCCTGCCTGACCGTCTCCCGTGGGTGAGTGGACACAGCCAGATCCGCAGTGCGCCTTGCCTGCCCGTCTCACATGGGTGAGTGGACACAGCCAGATCCGCACTGCACCTTGCATGCCCGTCTCCCGTGGGTGAGTGGACACAGCCAGATCCGCACTGCACGCTGCCTGACCGTCCTTCGTGGGTGAGTGGACACCGCCAGATCCGCACTGCGCCCTGCCTGCTCGTCTCCCGTCAGTGAGTGGACACAGCCAGATCCGCACTGCACCCTGCCTGCCCGTCTCCCGTTGGTGAGTGGACACAGCCAGATCCGCACTGCGCCCTGCCTGCCCGTCTGTCGTGGGCGAGTGGACACAGCCAGATCCGCACTGCGCCCTGCCTGACCGTCTGCCGTCGGTGAGTGGACACAGCCAGATCCACACTGCGCCCTGCCTGCCCATCTGCCATGGGCGAGTGGACACAGCCAGATCCGCACTGCGCACTGCCTGACCGTCTTCCGTGGGTGAGTGGACACAGCCAGATCCGCACTGCGCCCTGCCTGACCGCCTGCCGTGGGTGAGTGGACACAGCCAGATCCGCACTGCGCCCTGCCTGCCCGTCTGCCGTGGGCGAGTGGACACAGCCAGATCCGCACTGCGCCCTGCCTGACCGTCTGCCGTGGGTGAGTGGACACAGCCAGATCCACACTGCGCCTTGCCTGACCGCCTGCCGTGGGTGAGTGGACACAGCCAGATCCGCACTGCGCCCTGCCTGCCCGTCTCCCGTGGGCGAGTGGACACAGCCAGATCCGCACTGCGCCCTGCCTGCCCTTCTGCCGTGGGCCAGTGGACACAGCCAGATCCGCACTGCGCCCTGCCTGACCGTCTGCCGTGGGTGAGTGGACACAGCCAGATCCACACTGCGCCCTGCATGCCCGTCTGCCGTGGGTGAGTGGACACAGCCAGATCCGCACTGCGCCCTGCCTGACCGTCTGCCGTTGGTGGGTGGACACAGCCAGATCCGCACTGCGCCCTACCTTACCGCCTGTCGTGGGTGAGTGGTCACAGCCAGATCCGTACTGCGCCCTGCCTGCCCGTCTGCTGTGGGACAGTGGACATAGCCAGATCCACACAGCACCGTCTCTGCCCATCTCCCGTGGGTGAGTGGACACAGCCCGATCCGCACTGCGCCTAGCCTACCCGTCTGCCGTGGGCGAGTGGACACAGCCAGATCCATACTGCGCCCTGCCTGACCATCTGCAGTGGCGAGTGGACACAGCCAGATCCGCACTGCGCCCTGCCTTACCGCCTGTCGTGGGTGAGTGGTCACAGCCAGATCCGTACTGCGCCCTGCCTGCCCGTCTGCCGTGGGACAGTGGACATAGCCAGATCCACACAGCACCGTCTCTGCCCATCTCCCGTGGGAGAGTTTACACAGTCGGATCCGCACTGCGCCCTGCCTGCCTGTCTCCCGTGGGTGAGTGGACACAGCCAGATCCACACTGCGCCGTGCCTGCCCGTCTGCCGTGGGCGAGTGGACACAGCCAGATCCGCACTGCGCACTGCCTGACCGTCTGCCGTGGGTGAGTCGACACAGCCAGATCCGCACTGCGCCCTGCCTGACCGTCCTTCGTGGGTGAGTGGACACCGCCAGATCTGCAGTGCGCCCTGCCTGCCCGTCTCCCGTTGGTGAGTGGACACAGCCAGATCCGCACTGCACCTTGCCTGCCCGTCTCCCGTCATTGAGTGGACACAGCCAGATCCGCACTGTGCCCTGCCTGCCCGTCTCCCGTTGGTGAGTGGACAAGCCAGATCCGCACTGCGCGCTGCCTGCCCGTCTGTCGTGGGCGAGTGGACACAGCCATATCCGCACTGCGCCCTGCCTGCCCGTCTGCCGTGGGTGAGTGGACACAGCCAGATCCACACTGCGCCCTGCCTGCCCGTCTGCCGTGGGAGAGCGGACACAGCCAGATCCGCACTGCGCACTGCCTGACCGTCTGCCGTGGGTGAGTGGACACAGCCAGATCCGCACTGCGCCCTGCCTGACCGCCTGTCGTGGGTGAGTGGACACAGCCAGATCCGCACTGCACCCTGCCTGACCGTCTGCCGTGGGTGAGTGGACACAGCCAGATCCACACTGCGCCCTGCCTGCCCGTCTGCCGTGGGTGACTGGACACAGCCAGATCCGCACTGCGCCCTGCCTGACCGTCTCCCGTGGGTGAGTGGACACAGCCAGATCCGCACTGCGCCTTGCCTGCCCGTCTCACGTGGGTGAGTGGACACAGCCAGATCCGCACTGCGCCCTACCTGCCCGTCTCCCGTGGGTGAGTGGACACAGCCAGATCCGCACTGCACCCTGCCTGACCGTCCTTCGTGGGTGAGTGGACACCGCCAGATCCGCACTGCGCCCTGCCTGCCCGTCTCCCGTGGGTGAGTGGACACATCCAGATCCGCACTGCGCCCTGCCTGGCCGTCTCCCATCAGTGAGTGGACACAGCCAGATCCGCACTGCGCCCTGCCTGCCCGTCTCCCGTGGGTGAGTGGACACAGCCAGATCCGCACTGCGCGCTGCCTGCCCGTCTCCCGTGGGCGAGTGGACACAGCCAGATCCGCACTGCGCCCTGCCTGACCGTCTGCCGTGGGTGAGTGGACACAGCCAGATCCGCCCTGCGCCCTGCCTACCCGTCTCCCGTTGGTGAGTGGACACAGCCAGATCCGCACTGCGCCTTGCCTGCCCGTCTCCCGTCGGTGAGTGGACACAGCCAGATCCACACTGTGCCCTGCCTGCCCGTCTCCCGTGGGCGAGTGGACTCAGCCAGATCCGCACTGCGCCCTGCCTTCCCGTCTGCCGTGGGTGAGTGGACACAGCCAGATCCGCACTGCGCCCTGCCTGCCCGTCTGCCGTGGGTGAGTGGACACAGCCACATCCGCACTGCGCCCTGCCTAACCGCCTGCCGTGGTTGAGTGGACACAGCCAGATCCGCACTGTGCCCTGCCTGCCCGTCTCCCCTGGGCGAGTGGACACAGCCAGATCCGCACTGCGCCCTGCCTGCCCGTCTGCCGTGGGTGAGTGGACACAGCCAGATCCGCACTGCGCCCTGCCTGCCCGTCTCCCGTGGGTGAGTGGACACAGCCAGTTCCGCACTGCGCGCTGCCTGCCCGTCTCCCGTGGGCGAGTGGAAACAGCCAGATCCGCACTGCGCGCTGCCTGCCCGTCTGTCGTGGGCGAGTGGACACAGCCATATCCGCACTGCTCCCTGCCTGCCCGTCTCCCGTGGGTGAGTGGACACAGCCAGATCCACACTGCGCCCTGCCTACCCGTCTGCCGTGGGCGAGTGGACACAGCCAGATCCGCACTGCGCCCTGCCTGACCCTCTCCCGTGGGTGAGTGGACACAGCCAGATCCGTACTGCGCCCTGCCTGCCCGTCTCCCGTGGGTGAGTGGACACAGCCAGATCCGCACTGCGCCCTGCCTGCCCGTCTCCCGTGGGTGAGCGGACACAGCCAGATCCGCACTGCGCGCTGCCTGCCTGTCTCCCGTGGGCGATTGGACACAGCCAGATCCTCACTGCGCGCTGCCTGCCCGTCTGTCGTGGGCGAGTGGACACAGCCATATCCGCACTACGCCCTGCCTGCCCGTCTGTCGTGGGTGAGTGGACACAGCCAGATCCGCACTGCGCCCTGCTTGCCCGTCTCCTGTGGGCAAGTGGACACAGCCAGATACGCACTGCGCGCTGCCTGCCCGTCTCCCGTGTGCGAGTGGACACAGCCAGATCCACACTGCGCCCTGCCTGCCCGTCTCCCGTGGGTGAGTGGACACAGCCAGATCCGCACTGCACCTTGCCTGCCCGTCTCCCGTCAGTGAGTGGACACAGCCAGATCCGCACTGCGCCCTGCCTGTCCGTCTCCCGTGGGTGAGTGGACACAGCCAGATCCGCACTGCGCGCTGCCTGCCCGTCTCCCGTGGCCGAGTGGAAACAGCCAGATCCGCACTGCGCGCTGCCTGCCCGTCTGTCGTGGGTGAGTGGACACAGCCAGATCCGCACTGCGCGCTGCCTGCCCGTCTCCAGTGGGCGAGTGGACACAGCCAGATCCGCACTGCGCGCTGCCTGCCCGTCTGTCGTGGGCGAGTGGACACAGCCATATCCGCACTACGCCCTTCCTGACCGTCTGCCGTGGGTGAGTGGACACAGCCAGATCCACACTGCGCCCTGCCTGCCCGTCTCCCGTCAGTGAGTGGACACAGCCAGATCCGCACAGCGCCCTACGTGCCCGTCTTCCGTCAGTGAGTGGACACAGCCAGATCCGCACTGTGCCCTGCCTGCCCGTCTCCCGTGGGTGAGTCGACACAGCCAGATCCGCACTGCGCGCTGCCTGCCCGTCTCCCGTGGGCGAGTGGAAACAGCCAGATCCGCACTGCGCGCTGCCTGCCCGTCTGTCGTGGGCGAGTGGACACAGCCATATCCGCACTGCGCCCTGCCTGCCCTCTGCCGTGGGTGAGTCGACACAGCCAGATCCGCACTGCGCGCTGCCTGCCCGTCTCCCGTGGGCGAGTGGAAACAGCCAGATCCGCACTGCGCGCTGCCTGCCCGTCTGTCGTGGGCGAGTGGACACAGCCATATCCGCACTGCGCCCTGCCTGCCCTCTGCCGTGGGTGAGTGGACACAGCCAGATCCACACTGCGCCCTGCCTGCCCGACTGCCGTGGGCAGGCGGACACAGCCAGATCCGCACTGCGCAGTGCCTGACCATCTGCCGTGGGTGAGTTTACACAGCCAGATCCGCACTGCGCCCTGCCTGACCGTCTGCCGTGGGTGAGTGGACACAGCCAGATCCACACTGCGCCCTGCCTGCCCGTCTGCCGTGGGTGAGTGGACACAGCCAGATCCGCACTGCGCCCTGCCTGACCGTCTGCCGTGGGTGAGTGGACACAGCCAGATCCGCACTGCACCCTGCCTGACCGTCCTTCGTGGGTGAGTGGACGCCGCCAGATGCGCACTGCGCCCTGCCTGCCCGTCTCCCGTGGGTGAGTGGACACAGCCAGATCCGCACTGCGCCCTGCCTGCCCATCTCCCGTGGGTGAGTGGACACAGCCAGATCCGCACTGCGCCCTGCCTGCCCGTCTCCTGTTAGTGAGTGGACACAGCCAGATCCGCACTGCGCCCTGCCTGACCCTCTCCCGTGGGTGAGTGGACACAGCCAGATCCGCACTGCGCCCTGCCTGCCCGTCTCCCGTGGATGAGTGGACACAGCCAGATCCGCACTGCGCCCTGCCTGCCCGTCTCCCGTGGGTGAGCGGACACAGCCAGATCCGCACTGCGCCCTGCCTGACCGTCCTTCGTGGGTGAGTTGACACCGCCAGATCCGCACTGCGCCCTGCCTGCCCGTCTGCCGTGGGCGAGTGGACACAGCCAGATCCGCACTGCGCCCTGCATGCCCGTCTATCGTGGGCGAGTGGACACAGCCAGATCCGCACTGCGCCCTGCCTGACCGTCTGCCGTGGGTGAGTGGACACAGCCAGATCCGCACTGCGCCCTGCCTGACCGCCTGCCGTGGGTGAGTGGACACAGCAAGATCCGCACTGCGCCCTGCCTGCCCGTCTCCCGTGGGCGAGAGGACACAGCCAGATCCGCACTGCGCCCTGCCTGAACGTCTCCCGTGGGTGAGTGGACACAGCCAGATCCGCACTGCGCCTTGCCTGCCTGTCTCACGTGGGTGAGTGGACACAGCCAGATTCGCACTGCGCCCTACCTCCCCGTCTCCCGTGGGTGAGTGGACACAGCCAGATGCGCACTGCGCCCTGCCTGCCCGTCTCCCGTGGGCGAGTGGACACAGCCATATCCGCACTGCGCCCTGCCTGCCCGTCTCCCCTGGGCGAGTGGACACAGCCAGATCCGCACTGCGCCCTGCCTGACCGTCTGCCGTGTGTGAGTGGACACAGCCAGATCCGCACAGCGCCCTGCCTTACCGCCTGTCGTGGGTGAGTGGTCACAGCCAGATCCGTACTGCGCCCTGCCTGCTCGTCTGCCGTGGGTCAGTGGAAATAGCCAGATCCACACAGCACCGTCTCTGCCCATCTCCCGTGGGTGAGTGGACACAGCCGGATCTGCACTGCGCCCTGCCTGCCTGTCTCCCGTGGGTGAGTGGACACAGCCAGATCGGCACTGCGCCCTGCCTGACCGTCTGCCGTGGGTGAGTGGACACAGCCAGATCCGCACTGCGCCCTGCCTGACCGTCTGCCGTGGGTGAGTGGACACAGCCAGATCCGCACTGCGCCCTGCCTGCCCGTTTCCCGTCAGTGAGTGGACACAGCCAGATCCGCACTGCGCACTGCCTGCCCGTCTCCCGTGGGTGAGTGGACACAGCCAGATCCGCACTGCGCCCTGCCTGCCCGTCTCCCGTGGGCGAGTGGACACAGCCAGATCCGCACTGCGCCCTGCGTGCCCGTCTGTCGTGGGCGAGTGGACACAGCCAGATCCGCACTGCGCACTGCCTTACCATCTGCCGTGTGTTAGTTTACACAGCCAGATCCGCACTGCGCCCTGCCTGACCGCCTGTCGTGGGTGAGTGGACACAGCCAGATCCGCACTGCACCCTGCCTGACCGTCTGCCGTGGGTGAGTGGACACAGCCAGATCCACACTGCGCCCTGCCTGCCCGTCTGCCGTGGGTGAGTGGACACAGCCAGATCCGCACTGCGCCCTGCCTGACCGTCTCCCGTGGGTGAGTGGACACAGCCAGATCCGCACTGCACCCTGCCTGACCGTCCTTCGTGGGTGAGTGGACGCCGCCAGATCCGCACTGCGCCCTACCTGCCCGTCTCCCGTGGGTGAGTGGACACAGCCAGTTCCGCCCTGCGCCCTGCCTGCCCGTCTCCCGTGGGTGAGTGGACACAGCCAGATCCGCACTGCGCGCTGCCTGCCTGTCTCCCGTGGGCGAGTGGACACAGCCAGATCCGCACTGCGCCCTGCCTGACCGTCTGCCGTGGGTGAGTGGACACAGCCAGATCCGCATTGCGCCCGGCCTGCCCGTCTCCCGTGGGTGAGTGGACACAGCCAGATCCGCACTGCGCCTTGCCTGCCCGTCTCCCGTCAGTGAGTGGACACAGCCAGATCCGCACTGCGCCCTGCCTCCCCGTCTCCCGTGGGCGAGTGGAGACAGCCAGATCCGCAATGCGCCCTGCCTGCCCGTCTGCCGTGGGTAAGTGGACACAGCCAGATCCGCACTGCGCCCTGCCTGCCCGTCTGCCGTGGGTGAGTGGACACAGCCAGATCCGCACTGCGCCCTGCCTAACCACCTGCCGTGGTTGAGTGGACACAGCCAGATCCGCACTGCGCCCTGCCTGCCCGTCTCCCCTGGGCGAGTGGACACAGCCAGATTCGCACTGCGCCCTGCCTGCCCGTCTGCCGTGGGTGAGTGGACACAGCCAGATCCGCACTGCGCCCTGCTTGCCCGTCTCCCGTGGGTGAGTGGACACAGCCAGTTCCGCACTGCGCGCTGCCTGCCCGTCTCCCGTGGGCGAGTGGACACAGCCAGTTCCGCACTGCGCGCTGCCTGCCCGTCTCCCGTGGGTGAGTGGACACAGCCAGATCCGCACTGCGCGCTGCCTGCCCGTCTCCCGTGGCCGAGTGGATACAGCCAGATCCGCACTGCGCGCTGCCTGCCCGTCTGTCGTGGGTGAGTGGACACAGCCAGATCCGCACTGCGCGCTGCCTGCCCGTCTCCAGTGGGCGAGTGGACACAGCCAGATCCGCACTGCGCGCTGCCTGCCCGTCTGTCGTGGGCGAGTGGACACAGCCATATCCGCACTACGCCCTTCCTGACCGTCTGCCGTGGGTGAGTGGACACAGCCAGATCCACACTGCGCCCTGCCTGCCCGTCTCCCGTCAGTGAGTGGACACAGCCAGATCCGCACAGCGCCCTACGTGCCCGTCTTCCGTCAGTGAGTGGACACAGCCAGATCCGCACTGTGCCCTGCCTGCCCGTCTCCCGTGGGTGAGTCGACACAGCCAGATCCGCACTGCGCGCTGCCTGCCCGTCTCCCGTGGGCGAGTGGAAACAGCCAGATCCGCACTGCGCGCTGCCTGCCCGTCTGTTGTGGGCGAGTGGACACAGCCATATCCGCACTGCGCCCTGCCTGCCCTCTGCCGTGGGTGAGTCGACACAGCCAGATCCGCACTGCGCGCTGCCTGCCCGTCTCCCGTGGGCGAGTGGAAACAGCCAGATCCGCACTGCGCGCTGCCTGCCCGTCTGTCGTGGGCGAGTGGACACAGCCATATCCGCACTGCGCCCTGCCTGCCCTCTGCCGTGGGTGAGTGGACACAGCCAGATCCACACTGCGCCCTGCCTGCCCGACTGCCGTGGGCAGGCGGACACAGCCAGATCCGCACTGCGCAGTGCCTGACCATCTGCCGTGGGTGAGTTTACACAGCCAGATCCGCACTGCGCCCTGCCTGACCGTCTGCCGTGGGTGAGTGGACACAGCCAGATCCACACTGCGCCCTGCCTGCCCGTCTGCCGTGGGTGAGTGGACACAGCCAGATCCGCACTGCGCCCTGCCTGACCGTCTGCCGTGGGTGAGTGGACACAGCCAGATCCGCACTGCACCCTGCCTGACCGTCCTTCGTGGGTGAGTGGACGCCGCCAGATGCGCACTGCGCCCTGCCTGCCCGTCTCCCGTGGGTGAGTGGACACAGCCAGATCCGCACTGCGCCCTGCCTGCCCATCTCCCGTGGGTGAGTGGACACAGCCAGATCCGCACTGCGCCCTGCCTGCCCGTCTCCTGTTAGTGAGTGGACACAGCCAGATCCGCACTGCGCCCTGCCTGACCCTCTCCCGTGGGTGAGTGGACACAGCCAGATCCGCACTGCGCCCTGCCTGCCCGTCTCCCGTGGATGAGTGGACACAGCCAGATCCGCACTGCGCCCTGCCTGCCCGTCTCCCGTGGGTGAGCGGACACAGCCAGATCCGCACTGCGCCCTGCCTGACCGTCCTTCGTGGGTGAGTTGACACCGCCAGATCCGCACTGCGCCCTGCCTGCCCGTCTGCCGTGGGCGAGTGGACACAGCCAGATCCGCACTGCGCCCTGCATGCCCGTCTATCGTGGGCGAGTGGACACAGCCAGATCCGCACTGCGCCCTGCCTGACCGTCTGCCGTGGGTGAGTGGACACAGCCAGATCCGCACTGCGCCCTGCCTGACCGCCTGCCGTGGGTGAGTGGACACAGCCAGATCCGCATTGCGCCCGGCCTGCCCGTCTCCCGTGGGTGAGTGGACACAGCCAGATCCGCACTGCGCCTTGCCTGCCCGTCTCCCGTCAGTGAGTGGACACAGCCAGATCCGCACTGCGCCCTGCCTCCCCGTCTCCCGTGGGCGAGTGGAGACAGCCAGATCCGCAATGCGCCCTGCCTGCCCGTCTGCCGTGGGTAAGTGGACACAGCCAGATCCGCACTGCGCCCTGCCTGCCCGTCTGCCGTGGGTGAGTGGACACAGCCAGATCCGCACTGCGCCCTGCCTAACCACCTGCCGTGGTTGAGTGGACACAGCCAGATCCGCACTGCGCCCTGCCTGCCCATCTCCCCTGGGCGAGTGGACACAGCCAGATTCGCACTGCGCCCTGCCTGCCCGTCTGCCGTGGGTGAGTGGACACAGCCAGATCCGCACTGCGCCCTGCTTGCCCGTCTCCCGTGGGTGAGTGGACACAGCCAGTTCCGCACTGCGCGCTGCCTGCCCGTCTCCCGTGGGCGAGTGGAAACAGCCAGATCCGCACTGCGCGCTGCCTGCCCGTCTGTCGTGGGCGAGTGGACACAGCCATATCCGCACTGCGCCCTGCCTGCCCGTCTGCCGTGGGTGAGTGGACACAGCCAGATCCACACTGCGCCCTGCCTACCCGTCTGCCGTGGGCGAGTGGACACAGCCAGATCCGCACTGCACCCTGCCTGACCCTCTCCCGTGGGTGAGTGGACACAGCCAGATCCGTACTGCGCCCTGCCTGCCCGTCTCCCGTGGGTGAGTGGACACAGCCAGATCCGCACTGCGCCCTGCCTGCCCGTCTCCCGTGGGTGAGCGGACACAGCCAGATCCGCACTGCGCGCTGCCTGCCTGTCTCCCGTGGGCGATTGGACACAGCCAGATCCTCACTGCGCGCTGCCTGCCCGTCTGTCGTGGGCGAGTGGACACAGCCATATCCGCACTACGCCCTGCCTGCCCGTCTGTCGTGGGTGAGTGGACACAGCCAGATCCGCACTGCGCCCTGCCTGCCCGTCTCCCGTGGGCAAGTGGACACAGCCAGATACGCACTGCGCGCTGCCTGCCCGTCTCCCGTGTGCGAGTGGACACAGCCAGATCCACACTGCGCCCTGCCTGCCCGTCTTCCGTGGGTGAGTGGACACAGCCAGATCCGCACTGCACCTTGCCTGCCCGTCTCCCGTCAGTGAGTGGACACAGCCAGATCCGCACTGCGCCCTGCCTGTCCGTCTCCCGTGGGTGAGTGGACACAGCCAGATCCGCACTGCGCGCTGCCTGCCCGTCTCCCGTGGCCGAGTGGAAACAGCCAGATCCGCACTGCGCGCTGCCTGCCCGTCTGTCGTGGGTGAGTGGACACAGCCAGATCCGCACTGCGCGCTGCCTGCCCGTCTCCAGTGGGCGAGTGGACACAGCCAGATCCGCACTGCGCGCTGCCTGCCCGTCTGTCGTGGGCGAGTGGACACAGCCATATCCGCACTACGCCCTTCCTGACCGTCTGCCGTGGGTGAGTGGACACAGCCAGATCCACACTGCGCCCTGCCTGCCCGTCTCCCGTCAGTGAGTGGACACAGCCAGATCCGCACAGCGCCCTACGTGCCCGTCTTCCGTCAGTGAGTGGACACAGCCAGATCCGCACTGTGCCCTGCCTGCCCGTCTCCCGTGGGTGAGTCGACACAGCCAGATCCGCACTGCGCGCTGCCTGCCCGTCTCCCGTGGGCGAGTGGAAACAGCCAGATCCGCACTGCGCGCTGCCTGCCCGTCTGTCGTGGGCGAGTGGACACAGCCATATCCGCACTGCGCCCTGCCTGCCCTCTGCCGTGGGTGAGTCGACACAGCCAGATCCGCACTGCGCGCTGCCTGCCCGTCTCCCGTGGGCGAGTGGAAACAGCCAGATCCGCACTGCGCGCTGCCTGCCCGTCTGTCGTGGGCGAGTGGACACAGCCATATCCGCACTGCGCCCTGCCTGCCCTCTGCCGTGGGTGAGTGGACACAGCCAGATCCACACTGCGCCCTGCCTGCCCGACTGCCGTGGGCAGGCGGACACAGCCAGATCCGCACTGCGCAGTGCCTGACCATCTGCCGTGGGTGAGTTTACACAGCCAGATCCGCACTGCGCCCTGCCTGACCGTCTGCCGTGGGTGAGTGGACACAGCCAGATCCACACTGCGCCCTGCCTGCCCGTTCGCCGTGGGTGAGTGGACACAGCCAGATCCGCACTGCGCCCTGCCTGACCGTCTGCCGTGGGTGAGTGGACACAGCCAGATCCGCACTGCACCCTGCCTGACCGTCCTTCGTGGGTGAGTGGACGCCGCCAGATGCGCACTGCGCCCTGCCTGCCCGTCTCCCGTGGGTGAGTGGACACAGCCAGATCCGCACTGCGCCCTGCCTGCCCATCTCCCGTGGGTGAGTGGACACAGCCAGATCCGCACTGCGCCCTGCCTGCCCGTCTCCTGTTAGTGAGTGGACACAGCCAGATCCGCACTGCGCCCTGCCTGACCCTCTCCCGTGGGTGAGTGGACACAGCCAGATCCGCACTGCGCCCTGCCTGCCCGTCTCCCGTGGATGAGTGGACACAGCCAGATCCGCACTGCGCCCTGCCTGCCCGTCTCCCGTGGGTGAGCGGACACAGCCAGATCCGCACTGCGCCCTGCCTGACCGTCCTTCGTGGGTGAGTTGACACCGCCAGATCCGCACTGCGCCCTGCCTGCCCGTCTGCCGTGGGCGAGTGGACACAGCCAGATCCGCACTGCGCCCTGCATGCCCGTCTATCGTGGGCGAGTGGACACAGCCAGATCCGCACTGCGCCCTGCCTGACCGTCTGCCGTGGGTGAGTGGACACAGCCAGATCCGCACTGCGCCCTGCCTGACCGCCTGCCGTGGGTGAGTGGACACAGCAAGATCCGCACTGCGCCCTGCCTGCCCGTCTCCCGTGGGCGAGAGGACACAGCCAGATCCGCACTGCGCCCTGCCTGAACGTCTCCCGTGGGTGAGTGGACACAGCCAGATCCGCACTGCGCCTTGCCTGCCTGTCTCACGTGGGTGAGTGGACACAGCCAGATTCGCACTGCGCCCTACCTGCCCGTCTCCCGTGGGTGAGTGGACACAGCCAGATCCGCACTGCACCCTGCCTGACCGTCCTTCGTGAGTGAGTGGACACCGCCAGTTCCGCACTGCGCCCTGCCTGCCCGTCTGCCGTGGGTGAGTGGACACAGCCAGATCCGCACTGCGCCCTGCCTGCCCGTCTCCCGTCAGTGAGTGGACACAGCCAGATCCGCACTGCGCCCTGCCTGACCGTCAGCCGTGGGTGAGTTGACACATCCAGATCCACACTGCGCCCTGCCTGACCGCCTGCCGTGGGTGAGTGGACACAGCCAGATGCGCACTGCGCCCTGCCTGCCCGTCTCCCGTGGGCGAGTGGACACAGCCATATCCGCACTGCGCCCTGCCTGCCCGTCTCCCCTGGGCGAGTGGACACAGCCAGATCCGCACTGCGCCCTGCCTGACCGTCTGCCGTGTGTGAGTGGACACAGCCAGATCCGCACTGCGCCCTGCCTTACCGCCTGTCGTGGGTGAGTGGTCACAGCCAGATCCGTACTGCGCCCTGCCTGCTCGTCTGCCGTGGGTCAGTGGAAATAGCCAGATCCACACAGCACCGTCTCTGCCCATCTCCCGTGGGTGAGTGGACACAGCCGGATCTGCACTGCGCCCTGCCTGCCTGTCTCCCGTGGGTGAGTGGACACAGCCAGATCGGCACTGCGCCCTGCCTGACCGTCTGCCGTGGGTGAGTGGACACAGCCAGATCCGCACTGCACCCTGCCTGACCGTCTGCCGTGGGTGAGTGGACACAGCCAGATCCGCACTGCGCCCTGCCTGCCCGTTTCCCGTCAGTGAGTGGACACAGCCAGATCCGCACTGCGCACTGCCTGCCCGTCTCCCGTGGGTGAGTGGACACAGCCAGATCCGCACTGCGCCCTGCCTGCCCGTCTCCCGTGGGCGAGTGGACACAGCCAGATCCGCACTGCGCCCTGCGTGCCCGTCTGTCGTGGGCGAGTGGACACAGCCAGATCCGCACTGCGCACTGCCTGACCATCTGCCGTGGGTTAGTTTACACAGCCAGATCCGCACTGCGCACTGCCTGACCATCTGCCGTGGGTGAGTTTACACAGCCAGATCCGCACTGCGCCCTGCCTGACCGCCTGTCGTGGGTGAGTGGACACAGCCAGATCCGCACTGCACCCTGCCTGACCGTCTGCCGTGGGTGAGTGGACACAGCCAGATCCACACTGCGCCCTGCCTGCCCGTCTGCCGTGGGTGAGTGGACACAGCCAGATCCGCACTGCGCCCTGCCTGACCGTCTCCCGTGGGTGAGTGGACACAGCCAGATCCGCACTGCACCCTGCCTGACCGTCCTTCGTGGGTGAGTGGACGCCGCCAGATCCGCACTGCGCCCTACCTGCCCGTCTCCCGTGGGTGAGTGGACACAGCCAGTTCCGCCCTGCGCCCTGCCTGCCCGTCTCCCGTGGGTGAGTGGACACAGCCAGATCCGCACTGCGCGCTGCCTGCCTGTCTCCCGTGGGCGAGTGGACACAGCCAGATCCGCACTGCGCCCTGCCTGACCGTCTGCCGTGGGTGAGTGGACACAGCCAGATCCGCATTGCGCCCGGCCTGCCCGTCTCCCGTGGGTGAGTGGACACAGCCAGATCCGCACTGCGCCTTGCCTGCCCGTCTCCCGTCAGTGAGTGGACACAGCCAGATCCGCACTGCGCCCTGCCTCCCCGTCTCCCGTGGGCGAGTGGAGACAGCCAGATCCGCAATGCGCCCTGCCTGCCCGTCTGCCGTTGGTAAGTGGACACAGCCAGATCCGCACTGCGCCCTGCCTGCCCGTCTGCCGTGGGTGAGTGGACACAGCCAGATCCGCACTGCGCCCTGCCTAACCACCTGCCGTGGTTGAGTGGACACAGCCAGATCCGCACTGCGCCCTGCCTGCCCGTCTCCCCTGGGCGAGTGGACACAGCCAGATTCGCACTGCGCCCTGCCTGCCCGTCTGCCGTGGGTGAGTGGATACAGCCAGATCCGCACTGCGCCCTGCTTGCCCGTCTCCCGTGGGTGAGTGGACACAGCCAGTTCCGCACTGCGCGCTGCCTGCCCGTCTCCCGTGGGCGAGTGGAAACAGCCAGATCCGCACTGCGCGCTGCCTGCCCGTCTGTCGTGGGCGAGTGGACACAGCCATATCCGCACTGCGCCCTGCCTGCCCGTCTGCCGTGGGTGAGTGGACACAGCCAGATCCACACTGCGCCCTGCCTACCCGTCTGCCGTGGGTGAGTGGACAGAGCCAGATCCGCACTGCGCCCTGCCTGACCCTCTCCCGTTTGTGAGTGGACACAGCCAGATCCGCACTGCGCCCTGCCTGCCCGTCACCCATGGGTGAGTGGACACAGCCAGATCCGCACTGCGCCCTGCCTGCCCGTCTCCCGTGGGTGAGCGGACACAGCCAGATCCGCACTGCGCGCTGCCTGCCCGTCTGTCGTGGGCGAGTGGACACAGCCATATCCGCACTACGCCCTGCCTGACTGTCTTCCGTGGGTGAGTGGACACAGCCAGATCCGCACTGCGCCTTGCCTGCCCGTCTCACGTGGGTGAGTGGACACAGCCAGATCCGCACTGCGCCCTACCTGCCCGTCTCCCGTGGGTGAGTGGACACCGCCTGATCCGCACTGCGCCCTGCCTGCCCGTCTCCCGTGGGCGAGTGGACACAGCCAGATCCGCCTTGCGCCCTGCCTGACCGTCTGCCGTGGGTGAGTGGACACAGCCAGATCGGCACTGCGCCCTGCCTGACCGTCTGCCGTGGGTGAGTGGACACAGCCAGATCCGCACTGCGCCCTGCCTGCCCTTCTGCCGTGGGTGAGTGGACACAGCCAGATCCGCACTGCGCCCTGCCTGCCCGTCTCCCGTCGGTGAGTGGACACAGCCAAATCCGCACTGCGCCCTGCCTGCCCGTCTCCCGTGGGTGAGTGGACACAGCCAGATCCGCACTGCGCCCTGCTTGCCCGTCTCCCGTGGGTGAGTGGACACAGCCAGATCCGCACTGCGCCCTGCCTGCCCGTCTCCCGTGGGCAAGTGGACACAGCCAGATACGCACTGCGCGCTGCCTGCCCGTCTCCCGTGTGCGAGTGGACACAGCCAGATCCGCACTGCCCCCTGCCTGCCCGTCTCCCGTGGGTGAGTGGACACAGCCAGATCCGCACTGCACCTTGCCTGCCCGTCTCCCGTCAGTGAGTGGACACAGCCAGATCCGCACTGCGCCCTGCCTGTCCGTCTCCCGTGGGTGAGTGGACACAGCCAGATCCGCACTGCGCGCTGCCTGCCCGTCTCCCGTGGGCGAGTGGAAACAGCCAGATCCGCACTGCGCGCTGCCTGCCCGTCTGTCGTGGGTGAGTGGACACAGCCAGATCCGCACTGCTCGCTGCCTGCCCGTCTCCCGTGGGCGAGTGGACACAGCCAGATCCGCACTGCGCGCTGCCTGCCCGTCTGTCGTGGGCGAGTGGACACAGCCATATCCGCACTACGCCCTTCCTGACCGTCTGCCGTGGGTGAGTGGACACAGCCAGATCCACACTGCGCCCTGCCTGCCCGTCTCCCGTCAGTGAGTGCACACAGCCAGATCCGCACAGCGCCCTACGTGCCCGTCTTCCGTCAGTGAGTGGACACAGCCAGATCCGCACTGCGCCCTACGTGCCCGTCCTCCGTGGGCGAGTGGACACAGCCAGATCCGCACTGCGCCCTGCCTGCCCGTCTCCCGTGGGTGAGTGGACACAGCCAGATCCGCACTGCATCTTGCCTGCCGGTCTCCCGTCAGTGAGTGGACACAGCCAGATCCCCACTGCGCCCTGCCTGCCCGTCTGCCATGGGTGAGTGGACACAGCCAGATCCACACTGCGCCCTGCCTGCCCGACTGCCGTGGGCAGGCGGACACAGCCAGATCCGCACTGCGCACTGCCTGACCATCTGCCGTGGGTGAGTTTACACAGCCAGATCCGCACTGCGCCCTGCCTGACCGCCTGTCGTGGGTGAGTGGACACAGCCAGATCCGCACTGCACCCTGCCTGCCCGTCTCCCGTGGGTGAGTGGACACAGCCAGATCCGCACTGCGCCCTGCCTGCCCGTCTCCCGTGGGTGAGCGGACACAGCCAGATCCGCACTGCGCGCTGCCTGCCTGTCTCCCGTGGGCGATTGGACACAGCCAGATCCTCACTGCGCGCTGCCTGCCCGTCTGTCGTGGGCGAGTGGACACAGCCATATCCGCACTACGCCCTGCCTGCCCGTCTGTCGTGGGTGAGTGGACACAGCCAGATCCGCACTGCGCCCTGCCTGCCCGTCTCCCGTGGGCAAGTGGACACAGCCAGATACGCACTGCGCGCTGCCTGCCCGTCTCCCGTGTGCGAGTGGACACAGCCAGATCCACACTGCGCCCTGCCTGCCCGTCTCCCGTGGGTGAGTGGACACAGCCAGATCCGCACTGCACCTTGCCTGCCCGTCTCCCGTCAGTGAGTGGACACAGCCAGATCCGCACTGCGCCCTGCCTGTCCGTCTCCCGTGGGTGAGTGGACACAGCCAGATCCGCACTGCGCGCTGCCTGCCCGTCTCCCGTGGGCGAGTGGAAACAGCCAGATCCGCACTGCGCGCTGCCTGCCCGTCTGTCGTGGGTGAGTGGACACAGCCAGATCCGCACTGCTCGCTGCCTGCCCGTCTCCCGTGGGCGAGTGGACACAGCCAGATCCGCACTGCGCGCTGCCTGCCCGTCTGTCGTGGGCGAGTGGACACAGCCATATCCGCACTACGCCCTTCCTGACCGTCTGCCGTGGGTGAGTGGACACAGCCAGATCCACACTGCGCCCTGCCTGCCCGTCTCCCGTCAGTGAGTGCACACAGCCAGATCCGCACAGCGCCCTACGTGCCCGTCTTCCGTCAGTGAGTGGACACAGCCAGATCCGCACTGCGCCCTACGTGCCCGTCCTCCGTGGGCGAGTGGACACAGCCAGATCCGCACTGCGCCCTGCCTGCCCGTCTCCCGTGGGTGAGTGGACACAGCCAGATCCGCACTGCATCTTGCCTGCCGGTCTCCCGTCAGTGAGTGGACACAGCCAGATCCCCACTGCGCCCTGCCTGCCCGTCTGCCATGGGTGAGTGGACACAGCCAGATCCACACTGCGCCCTGCCTGCCCGACTGCCGTGGGCAGGCGGACACAGCCAGATCCGCACTGCGCACTGCCTGACCATCTGCCGTGGGTGAGTTTACACAGCCAGATCCGCACTGCGCCCTGCCTGACCGCCTGTCGTGGGTGAGTGGACACAGCCAGATCCGCACTGCACCCTGCCTGACCGTCTGCCGTGGGTGAGTGGACACAGCCAGATCCACACTGCGCCCTGCCTGCCCGTCTGCTGTGGGTGAGTGGACACAGCCAGATCCGCACTGCGCCCTGCCTGACCGTCTCCCGTTGGTGAGTGGACACAGCCAGATCCGCACTGCACCCTGCCTGACCGTCCTTCGTGGGTGAGTGGACGCCGCCAGATCCGCACTGCGCCCTGCATGCCCGTCTGGCGTGGGTGAGTGGACACAGCCAGATCCGCACTGCGCCCTGCCTGCCCGTCTCCCGTGGGTGAGTGGACACAGCCAGATCCGCACTGCGCCCTGCCTGCCCGTATCCTGTCAGTGAGTGGACACAGCCAGATCCGCACTGCGCCCTGCCTGCCCGTCTCCCGTGGGTGAGTGGACACAGCCAGATCCGCACTGCGCGCTGCCTGCCTGTCTCCCGTGGGCGAGTGGACACAGCCAGATCCGCACTGCGCCCTGCCTGACCGTCTGCCGTGGGTGAGTGGTCACAGCCAGATCCGCACTGCGCCCTGCCTGCCCGTCTCCCGTGGGAGAGTGGACACAGCCAGATCCGCACTGCGCCTTGCCTGCCCGTCTCCCGTCAGTGAGTGGACACAGCCAGATCCGCACTGCGCCCTGCCTGCCCGTCTCCCGTGGGTGAGTGGACACAGCCAGATCCGCACTGCGCCCTGCCTGCCCGTCTCCCGTGGGTGAGTGGACACAGCCAGATCCGCACTGCGCCCTGCCTGCCCGTCTCCCGTGGGTGAGTGGACACAGCCAGATCCACACTGCGCCCTGCCTGCCCGTCTGCCGTGGGCGAGTGGACACAGCCAGATCCGCACTGCGCCCTGCCTGACCGTCTGCCGTTGGTGAGTGGACACAGCCATATCCGCACTGCGCCCTGCCTGCCCGCCTGCCGTGGGTGATTGGACACAGCCAGATCCGCACTGCGCCTTGCCTGCCCGTCTGCCGTGGGCGAGTGGACACAGCCAGATCCACACTGCACCCTGCCTGCCCTTCTGCCGTGGGTGAGTGAACACAGCCAGATCCACACTGCGCCCTGCCTGCCCGAATCCCGTCAGTGAGTGGACACAGCCAGATCCGCACTGCGCCCTACCTGCCCGTCTGCCTTGGGTGAGTGGACACAGCCAGATCCGCACTGCGCCCTGCCTGCCCGTCTGCCGTGGGTGAGTGGACTCAGCCAAATCCGCACTGCGCCTTGCCTGCCCGTCTCCCGTCAGTGAGTGGACACAGCCAGATCCGCACTGCGCCCTGCCTGCCCGTCTCCCGTGGGCGAGTGGACACAGCCAGATCCGCACTGTGCCCTGCCTGCCCGTCTCCAGTGGGCGAGTGGACACAGCCAGATCCGCACTGCGCCCTGCCTGCCCGTCTCCAGTGGGCGAGTGGACACAGCCAGATCCACACTGCGCCCTGCCTGCCCATCTGCCGTGGGTGAGTGGACACAGCCAGATCCGCACTGCGCCCTGCCTGCCCGTCTGCCGTGGGTGAGTGGACACAGCCAGATCCGCACTGCGCCCTGCCTGCCCTTCTGCCGTGGGTGAGTGGACACAGCCAGATCCGCACTGCGCCCTGCCTGACCGTCTGCCGTGGGTGAGTGGACACAGCCAGATTCGCACTGCGCCCTGCCTGCCCGTCTCCTGTGGGTGAGTGGACACAGCCAGATCCGTACTGCGCCCTGCCTGACCGCCTGCCGTGTGTGAGTGGACACAGCCAGATCCGCACTGCGCGCTGCCTGCCCGTCTCCCGTGGCCGCGTGGAAACAGCCAGATCCGCACTGCGCGCTGCCTGCCCGTCTGTCGTGGGTGAGTGGACACAGCCAGATCCGCACTGCGCGCTGCCTGCCCGTCTCCAGTGGGCGAGTGGACACAGCCAGATCCGCACTGCGCGCTGCCTGCCCGTCTGTCGTGGGCGAGTGGACACAGCCATATCCGCACTACGCCCTTCCTGACCGTCTGCCGTGGGTGAGTGGACACAGCCAGATCCACACTGCGCCCTGCCTGCCCGTCTCCCGTCAGTGAGTGGACACAGCCAGATCCGCACAGCGCCCTACGTGCCCGTCTTCCGTCAGTGAGTGGACACAGCCAGATCCGCACTGCGCCCTACGTGCCCGTCCTCCGTGGGCGAGTGGACACAGCCAGATCCGCACTGCGCCCTGCCTGCCCGTCTCCCGTGGGTGAGTGGACACAGCCAGATCCGCACTGCACCTTGCCTGCCCGTCTCCCGTCAGTGAGTGGACACAGCCAGATCCGCACTGTGCCCTGCCTGCCCGTCTCCCGTGGGTGAGTCGACACAGCCAGATCCGCACTGCGCGCTGCCTGCCCGTCTCCCGTGGGCGAGTGGAAACAGCCAGATCCGCACTGCGCGCTGCCTGCCCGTCTGTCGTGGGCGAGTGGACACAGCCATATCCGCACTGCGCCCTGCCTGCCCTCTGCCGTGGGTGAGTGGACACAGCCAGATCCACACTGCGCCCTGCCTGCCCGACTGCCGTGGGCAGGCGGACACAGCCAGATCCGCACTGCGCACTGCCTGACCATCTGCCGTGGGTGAGTTTACACAGCCAGATCCGCACTGCGCCCTGCCTGACCGTCTGCCGTGGGTGAGTGGACACAGCCAGATCCACACTGCGCCCTGCCTGCCCGTCTGCCGTGGGTGAGTGGACACAGCCAGATCCGCACTGCGCCCTGCCTGACCGTCTGCCGTGGGTGAGTGGACACAGCCAGATCCGCACTGCACCCTGCCTGACCGTCCTTCGTGGGTGAGTGGACGCCGCCAGATGCGCACTGCGCCCTGCCTGCCCGTCTCCTGTTAGTGAGTGGACACAGCCAGATCCGCACTGCGCCCTGCCTGACCCTCTCCCGTGGGTGAGTGGACACAGCCAGATCCGCACTGCGCCCTGCCTGCCCGTCTCCCGTGGATGAGTGGACACAGCCAGATCCGCACTGCGCCCTGCCTGCCCGTCTCCCGTGGGTGAGCGGACACAGCCAGATCCGCACTGCGCCCTGCCTGACCGTCCTTCGTGGGTGAGTTGACACCGCCAGATCCGCACTGCGCCCTGCCTGCCCGTCTCCCGTGGGTGAGCGGACACAGCCAGATCCGCACTGCGCCCTGCCTGACCGTCCTTCGTGGGTGAGTTGACACCGCCAGATCCGCACTGCGCCCTGCCTGCCCGTCTGCCGTGGGCGAGTGGACACAGCCAGATCCGCACTGCGCCCTGCATGCCCGTCTATCGTGGGCGAGTGGACACAGCCAGATCCGCACTGCGCCCTGCCTGACCGTCTGCCGTGGGTGAGTGGACACAGCCAGATCCGCACTGCGCCCTGCCTGACCGCCTGCCGTGGGTGAGTGGACACAGCAAGATCCGCACTGCGCCCTGCCTGCCCGTCTCCCGTGGGCGAGAGGACACAGCCAGATCCGCACTGCGCCCTGCCTGAACGTCTCCCGTGGGTGAGTGGACACAGCCAGATCCGCACTGCGCCTTGCCTGCCTGTCTCACGTGGGTGAGTGGACACAGCCAGATCCGCACTGCGCCCTGCCTGCCCGTCTCCCGTGGGTGAGTGGACACAGCCAGATCCGCACTGCACCCTGCCTGACCGTCCTTCGTGAGTGAGTGGACACCGCCAGTTCCGCACTGCGCCCTGCCTGCCCGTCTGCCGTGGGTGAGTGGACACAGCCAGATCCGCACTGCGCCCTGCCTGCCCGTCTCCCGTCAGTGAGTGGACACAGCCAGATCCGCACTGCGCCCTGCCTGACCGTCAGCCGTGGGTGAGTTGACACATCCAGATCCACACTGCGCCCTGCCTGACCGCCTGCCGTGGGTGAGTGGACACAGCCAGATGCGCACTGCGCCCTGCCTGCCCGTCTCCCGTGGGCGAGTGGACACAGCCATATCCGCACTGCGCCCTGCCTGCCCTTCTGCCGTGGGCGAGTGGACACAGCCAGATCCGCACTGCGCCCTGCCTGACCGTCTGCCGTGAGTGAGTGGACACAGCCAGATCCACACTGCGCCCTGCCTGCCCGTCTGCCGTGGGTGAGTGGACACAGCCAGATCCGCACTGCGCCCTGCCTGACCGTCTGCCGTGTGTGAGAGGACACAGCCAGATCCGCACTGCGCCCTGCCTTACCGCCTGTCGTGGGTGAGTGGTCACAGCCAGATCCGTACTGCGCCCTGCCTGCTCGTCTGCCGTGGGTCAATGGAAATAGCCAGATCCACACAGCACCGTCTCTGCCCATCTCCCGTGGGTGAGTGGACACAGCCGGATCTGCACTGCGCCCTGCCTGCCTGTCTCCCGTGGGTGAGTGGACACAGCCAGATCGGCACTGCGCCCTGCCTGACCGTCTGCCGTGGGTGAGTGGACACAGCCAGATCCGCACTGCGCCCTGCCTGACCGTCTGCCGTGGGTGAGTGGACACAGCCAGATCCGCACTGCGCCCTGCCTGCCCGTTTCCCGTCAGTGAGTGGACACAGCCAGATCCGCACTGCGCACTGCCTGCCCGTCTCCCGTGGGTGAGTGGACACAGCCAGATCCGCACTGCGCCCCGCCTGCCTGTCTCCCGTGGGCGAGTGGACACAGCCAGATCCGCACTGCGCCCTGCCTGCCCGTCTGTCGTGGGTGAGTGGACACAGCCAGATCCGCACTGCGCACTGCCTGACCATCTGCCGTGGGTGAGTTTACACAGCCAGATCCGCACTGCGCCCTGCCTGACCGCCTGTCGTGGGTGAGTGGACACAGCCAGATCCGCACTGCACCCTGCCTGACCGTCTGCCGTGGGTGACTGGACACAGCCAGATCCACACTGCGCCCTGCCTGCCCGTCTGCCGTGGGTGAGTGGACACAGCCAGATCCGCACTGCGCCCTGCCTGACCGTCTCCCGTGGGTGAGTGGACACAGCCAGATCCGCACTGCACCCTGCCTGACCGTCCATCGGGGGTGAGTGGACGCCGCCAGATCCGCACTGCGCCCTGCCTGCCCGTCTCCCGTGGGTGAGTGGACACAGCCAGTTCCGCCCTGCGCCCTGCCTGCCCGTCTCCCGTGGGTGAGTGGACACAGCCAGATCCGCACTGCGCGCTGCCTGCCTGTCTCCCGTGGGCGAGTGGACACAGCCAGATCCGCACTGCGCCCTGCCTGACCGTCTGCCGTGGGTGAGTGGACACAGCCAGATCCGCACTGCGCCCTGCCTGCCCGTCTCCCGTGGGTGAGTGGACACAGCCAGATCCGCACTGCGCCTTGCCTGCCCGTCTCCCGTCAGTGAGTGGACACAGCCAGATCCGCACTGCGCCCTGCCTCCCCGTCTACCGTGGGCGAGTGGAGACAGCCAGATCCGCAATGCGCCCTGCCTGCCCGTCTGCCGTGGGTAAGTGGACACAGCCAGATCCGCACTGCGCCCTGCCTGCCCGTCTGCCGTGGGTGAGTGGACACAGCCAGATCCGCACTGCGCGCTGCCTGCCCGTCTGTCGTGGGCGAGTGGACACAGCCATATCCGCACTGCGCCCTGCCTGCCCGTCTGCCGTGGGTGAGTGGACACAGCCAGATCCACACTGCGCCCTGCCTACCCGTCTGCCGTGGGTGAGTGGACACAGCCAGATCCGCACTGCGCCCTGCCTGACCCTCTCCCGTGGGTGAGTGGACACAGCCAGATCCGCACTGCGCCCTGCCTGCCCGTCTCCCGTGGGTGAGTGGACACAGCCAGATCCGCACTGCGCCCTGCCTGCCCGTCTCCCGTGGGTGAGCGGACCCAGCCAGATCCGCACTGCGCGCTGCCTGCCCGTCTGTCGTGGGCGAGTGGACACAGCCATATCCGCACTACGCCCTGCCTGACTGTCTTCCGTGGGTGAGTGGACACAGCCAGATCCGCACTGCGCCTTGCCTGCCCGTCTCACGTGGGTGAGTGGACACAGCCAGATCCGCACTGCGCCCTACCTGCCCATCTCCCGTGGGTGAGTGGACACCGCCTGATCCGCACTGCGCCCTGCCTGCCCGTCTGCCGTGGGCGAGTGGACACAGCCAGATCCGCACTGCGCCCTGCCTGCCCGTCTATCGTGGGCGAGTGGACACAGCCAGATCCGCACTGCGCCCTGCCTGACCGTCTGCCGTGGGTGAGTGGACACAGCCAGATCCGCACTGCGCACTGCCTGCCCTTCTGCCGTGGGTGAGTGAACACAGCCAGATCCACACTGCGCCCTGCCTGCCCGAATCCCGTCAGTGAGTGGACACAGCCAGATCCGCACTGCGCCCTACCTGCCCGTCTGCCTTGGGTGAGTGGACACAGCCAGCCTGCACTGCTTTCTGCCTGCCCGTCTGCCGTGGGTGAGTGGACACAGCCAGATCCGCACTGCGCCTTGCCTGCCCGTCTCCCGTCAGTGAGTGGACACAGCCAGATCCGCACTGCGCCCTGCCTGCCCGTCTGCCGTGGGTGAGTGGACTCAGCCAAATCCGCACTGCGCCTTGCCTGCCCGTCTCCCGTCGGTGAGTGGACACAGCCAGATCCGCACTGCGCCCTGCCTGCCCGTCTCCCGTGGGCGAGTGGACACAGCCAGATCCGCACTGCGCCCTGACTGCCCGTCTCTAGTGGGCGAGTGGACACAGCCAGATCCGCACTGCACCCTGCCTGCCCGTCTCCAGTGGGCGAGTGGACACAGCCAGATCCACACTGCGCCCTGCCTGCCCGTCTGCCGTGGGTGAGTGGACACAGCCAGATCCGCACTGCGCCCTGCCTGCCCGTCTGCCGTGTGTGAGTGGACACAGCCAGATCCGCACTGCGCCCTGCCTTACCGCCTGTCGTAGGTGAGTGGTCACAGCCAGATCCGTACTGCGCCCTGCCTGCCCGTCTGCCGTGGGTCAGTGGACATAGCCAGATCCACACAGCACCGTCTCTGCCCATCTCCCGTGGGTGAGTGGACACAGCCGGATCCGCACTCGCCCTGCCTGCCTGTCTCCCGTGGGTGAGTGGACACAGCCAGATCGGCACTGCGCCCTGCCTGACCGTCTGCCGTGGGTGAGTGGACAAAGCCAGATCCGCACTGCGCCCTGCCTGCCCTTCTGCCGTGGGTGAGTGGACACAGCCAGATCCGCACTGCGCCCTGCCTGCCCGTCTCCCGTCGGTGAGTGGACACAGCCAGATCCGCACTGCGCCCTGCCTGCCCGTCTCCCGTGGGTGAGTGGACACAGCCAGATCCGCACTGCGCCCTGCATGCCCGGCTCCCGTGGGCGAGTGGACACAGCCAGATCCGCACTGCGCGCTGCCTGCCCGTCTCCCGTGGGTGAGTGGACACAGCCCGATCTGCACTGCGCCCTGCCTACCCGTCTCCCATGGGTGAGTGGACACAGCCAGATCCGCACTGCGCGCTGCCTGCCCGTCTCCCGTGGGCGAGTGGACACAGCCAGATCCGCACTGCGCCCTGCCTGCCCGTCTGTCGTGGGCGAGTGGACACAGCCAGATCCGCACTGCGCCCTGCCTGACTGTCTGCCGTCGGTGAATGTACACAGCCAGATCCACACTGCGCCCTGCCTGTCCGTCTGCCGTGGGCGAGTGGACACAGCCAGATCCGCACTGCGCCTTGCCTGCCCGTCTCACGTGGGTGAGTGGACACAGCCAGATCCGCACTGTGCCCTACCTGCCCGTCTCCCGTGGGTTAGTGGACACAGCCAGATCCGCACTGCACCCTGCCTGACCGTCCTTCGTGGGTGAGTGGACACCGCCAGATCCGCACTGCGCCCTGCCTGCCCGTCTCCCGTGGGTGAGTGGACACAGCCAGATCCGCACTGCGCCCTGCCTGCCCGTCTCCCGTCAGTGAGTGGACACAGCCAGATCCGCACTGCGCCCTGCCTGCCCGTCTCCCGTGGGTGAGTGGACACAGCCAGATCCGCACTGCGCGCTGCCTGCCCGTCTCCCGTGGGCGAGTGGACACAGCCAGATCCGCACTGCGCCCTGCCTGACCGTCTGCCGTCTGTGAGTGGACACAGCCAGATCCACACTGCGCCCTGCCTGCCCGTCTGCCGTGGGCGAGTGGACACAGCCAGATCCGCACTGCGCACTGCCTGACCGTCTGCCGTGGGTGAGTCGACACAGCCAGATCAGCACTGCGCCCTGCCTGACCGCCGGCCGTGGGTGTGTGGACACAGCCAGATCCGCACTGCGCCCTGCCTGACCGTCTGCCATGGGTGAGTGGACACAGCCAGATCCACACTGCGCCCTGCCTGCCTGTCTGCCGTGGGCGAGTGGACACAGCCAGATCCGCACTGCGCCCTGCCTGACCGTCTGCCGTTGGTGAGTGGACACAGCCAGATCCGCACTGCGCCCTGCCTGACCGCCTGCCGTGGGTGATTGGACACAGCCAGATCCGCACTGCGCCTTGCCTGCCCGTCTGCCGTGGGCGAGTGGACACAGCCAGATCCACACTGCACCCTGCCTGCCCTTCTGCCGTGGGTGAGTGAACACAGCCAGATCCACACTGCGCCCTGCCTGCCCGAATCCCGTCAGTGAGTGGACACAGCCAGATCCGCACTGCGCCCTACCTGCCCGTCTGCCTTGGGTGAGTGGACACAGCCAGATCCGCACTGCGCCCTGCCTGCCCGTCTGCCGTGGGTGAGTGGACTCAGCCAAATCCGCACTGCGCCTTGCCTGCCCGTCTCCCGTCAGTGAGTGGACACAGCCAGATCCGCACTGCGCCCTGCCTGCCCGTCTCCCGTGGGCGAGTGGACACAGCCAGATCCGCACTGCGCCCTGCCTGCCCGTCTCCAGTGGGCGAGTGGACACAGCCAGATCCGCACTGCGCCCTGCCTGCCCGTCTCCAGTGGGCGAGTGGACACAGCCAGATCCACACTGCGCCCTGCCTGCCCATCTGCCGTGGGTGAGTGGACACAGCCAGATCCGCACTGCGCCCTGCCTGCCCGTCTGCCGTGGGTGAGTGGACACAGCCAGATCCGCACTGCGCCCTGCCTGCCCTTCTGCCGTGGGTGAGTGGACACAGCCAGATCCGCACTGCGCCCTGCCTGACCGTCTGCCGTGGGTGAGTGGACACAGCCAGATCCGCACTGCGCCCTGCCTGCCCGTCTCCTGTGGGTGAGTGGACACAGCCAGATCCGTACTGCGCCCTGCCTGACCGCCTGCCGTGTGTGAGTGGACACAGCCAGATCCGCACTGCGCGCTGCCTGCCCGTCTCCAGTGGCCGCGTGGAAACAGCCAGATCCGCACTGCGCGCTGCCTGCCCGTCTGTCGTGGGTGAGTGGACACAGCCAGATCCGCACTGCGCGCTGCCTGCCCGTCTCCAGTGGGCGAGTGGACACAGCCAGATCCGCACTGCGCGCTGCCTGCCCGTCTGTCGTGGGCGAGTGGACACAGCCATATCCGCACTACGCCCTTCCTGACCGTCTGCCGTGGGTGAGTGGACACAGCCAGATCCACACTGCGCCCTGCCTGCCCGTCTCCCGTCAGTGAGTGGACACAGCCAGATCCGCACAGCGCCCTACGTGCCCGTCTTCCGTCAGTGAGTGGACACAGCCAGATCCGCACTGCGCCCTACGTGCCCGTCCTCCGTGGGCGAGTGGACACAGCCAGATCCGCACTGCGCCCTGCCTGCCCGTCTCCCGTGGGTGAGTGGACACAGCCAGATCCGCACTGCACCTTGCCTGCCCGTCTCCCGTCAGTGAGTGGACACAGCCAGATCCGCACTGTGCCCTGCCTGCCCGTCTCCCGTGGGTGAGTCGACACAGCCAGATCCGCACTGCGCGCTGCCTGCCCGTCTCCCGTGGGCGAGTGGAAACAGCCAGATCCGCACTGCGCGCTGCCTGCCCGTCTGTCGTGGGCGAGTGGACACAGCCATATCCGCACTGCGCCCTGCCTGCCCTCTGCCGTGGGTGAGTGGACACAGCCAGATCCACACTGCGCCCTGCCTGCCCGACTGCCGTGGGCAGGCGGACACAGCCAGATCCGCACTGCGCACTGCCTGACCATCTGCCGTGGGTGAGTTTACACAGCCAGATCCGCACTGCGCCCTGCCTGACCGTCTGCCGTGGGTGAGTGGACACAGCCAGATCCACACTGCGCCCTGCCTGCCCGTCTGCCGTGGGTGAGTGGACACAGCCAGATCCGCACTGCGCCCTGCCTGACCGTCTGCCGTGGGTGAGTGGACACAGCCAGATCCGCACTGCACCCTGCCTGACCGTCCTTCGTGGGTGAGTGGACGCCGCCAGATGCGCACTGCGCCCTGCCTGCCCGTCTCCCGTGGGTGAGTGGACACAGCCAGATCCGCACTGCGCCCTGCCTGCCCATCTCCCGTGGGTGAGTGGACACAGCCAGATCCGCACTGCGCCCTGCCTGCCCGTCTCCTGTTAGTGAGTGGACACAGCCAGATCCGCACTGCGCCCTGCCTGACCCTCTCCCGTGGGTGAGTGGACACAGCCAGATCCGCACTGCGCCCTGCCTGCCCGTCTCCCGTGGATGAGTGGACACAGCCAGATCCGCACTGCGCCCTGCCTGCCCGTCTCCCGTGGGTGAGCGGACACAGCCAGATCCGCACTGCGCCCTGCCTGACCGTCCTTCGTGGGTGAGTTGACACCGCCAGATCCGCACTGCGCCCTGCCTGCCCGTCTGCCGTGGGCGAGTGGACACAGCCAGATCCGCACTGCGCCCTGCATGCCCGTCTATCGTGGGCGAGTGGACACAGCCAGATCCGCACTGCGCCCTGCCTGACCGTCTGCCGTGGGTGAGTGGACACAGCCAGATCCGCACTGCGCCCTGCCTGACCGCCTGCCGTGGGTGAGTGGACACAGCAAGATCCGCACTGCGCCCTGCCTGACCGCCTGCCGTGGGTGAGTGGACACAGCCAGATGCGCACTGCGCCCTGCCTGCCCGTCTCCCGTGGGCGAGTGGACACAGCCATATCCGCACTGCGCCCTGCCTGCCCTTCTGCCGTGGGCGAGTGGACACAGCCAGATCCGCACTGCGCCCTGCCTGACCGTCTGCCGTGAGTGAGTGGACACAGCCAGATCCACACTGCGCCCTGCCTGCCCGTCTGCCGTGGGTGAGTGGACACAGCCAGATCCGCACTGCGCCCTGCCTGACCGTCTGCCGTGTGTGAGTGGACACAGCCAGATCCGCACTGCGCCCTGCCTTACCGCCTGTCGTGGGTGAGTGGTCACAGCCAGATCCGTACTGCGCCCTGCCTGCTCGTCTGCCGTGGGTCAATGGAAATAGCCAGATCCACACAGCACCGTCTCTGCCCATCTCCCGTGGGTGAGTGGACACAGCCGGATCTGCACTGCGCCCTGCCTGCCTGTCTCCCGTGGGTGAGTGGACACAGCCAGATCGGCACTGCGCCCTGCCTGACCGTCTGCCGTGGGTGAGTGGACACAGCCAGATCCGCACTGCGCCCTGCCTGACCGTCTGCCGTGGGTGAGTGGACACAGCCAGATCCGCACTGCGCCCTGCCTGCCCGTTTCCCGTCAGTGAGTGGAAACAGCCAGATCCGCACTGCGCACTGCCTGCCCGTCTCCCGTGGGTGAGTGGACACAGCCAGATCCGCACTGCGCCCTGCCTGCCTGTCTCCCGTGGGCGAGTGGACACAGCCAGATCCGCACTGCGCCCTGCCTGCCCGTCTGTCGTGGGCGAGTGGACACAGCCAGATCCGCACTGCGCACTGCCTGACCATCTGCCGTGGGTGAGTTTACACAGCCAGATCCGCACTGCGCCCTGCCTGACCGCCTGTCGTGGGTGAGTGGACACAGCCAGATCCGCACTGCACCCTGCCTGACCGTCTGCCGTGGGTGAGTGGACACAGCCAGATCCACACTGCGCCCTGCCTGCCCGTCTGCCGTGGGTGAGTGGACACAGCCAGATCCGCACTGCGCCCTGCCTGACCGTCTCCCGTGGGTGAGTGGACACAGCCAGATCCGCACTGCACCCTGCCTGACCGTCCATCGTGGGTGAGTGGACGCCGCCAGATCCGCACTGCGCCCTGCCTGCCCGTCTCCCGTGGGTGAGTGGACACAGCCAGTTCCGCCCTGCGCCCTGCCTGCCCGTCTCCCGTGGGTGAGTGGACACAGCCAGATCCGCACTGCGCGCTGCCTGCCTGTCTCCCGTGGGCGAGTGGACACAGCCAGATCCGCACTGCGCCCTGCCTGACCGTCTGCCGTGGGTGAGTGGACACAGCCAGATCCGCACTGTGCCCTGCCTGCCCGTCTCCCGTGGGTGAGTGGACACAGCCAGATCCGCACTGCGCCTTGCCTGCCCGTCTCCCGTCAGTGAGTGGACACAGCCAGATCCGCACTGCGCCCTGCCTCCCCGTCTCCCGTGGGCGAGTGGAGACAGCCAGATCCGCAATGCGCCCTGCCTGCCCGTCTGCCGTGGGTAAGTGGACACAGCCAGATCCGCACTGCGCCCTGCCTGCCCGTCTGCCGTGGGTGAGTGGACACAGCCAGATCCGCACTGCGCCCTGCCTAACCACCTGCCGTGGTTGAGTGGACACAGCCAGATCCGCACTGCGCCCTGCCTGCCCGTCTCCCCTGGGCGAGTGGACACAGCCAAATTCGCACTGCGCCCTGCCTGCCCGTCTGCCGTGGGTGAGTGGATACAGCCAGATCCGCACTGCGCCCTGCTTGCCCGTCTCCCGTGGGTGAGTGGACACAGCCAGTTCCGCACTGCGCGCTGCCTGCCCGTCTCCCGTGGGCGAGTGGAAACAGCCAGATCCGCACTGCGCGCTGCCTGCCCGTCTGTCGTGGGCGAGTGGACACAGCCAGATCCGCACTGCGCGCTGCCTGCCCGTCTGTTGTGGGTGAGTGGACACAGCCAGATCCGCACTGCTCGCTGCCTGCCCGTCTCCCGTGGGCGAGTGGACACAGCCAGATCCGCACTGCGCGCTGCCTGCCCGTCTGTCGTGGGCGAGTGGACACAGCCATATCCGCACTACGCCCTTCCTGACCGTCTGCCGTGTGTGAGTGGACACAGCCAGATCCACACTGCGCCCTGCCTGCCCGTCTCCCGTCAGTGAGTGCACACAGCCAGATCCGCACAGCGCCCTACGTGCCCGTCTTCCGTCAGTGAGTGGACACAGCCAGATCCGCACTGCGCCCTACGTGCCCGTCCTCCGTGGGCGAGTGGACACAGCCAGATCCGCACTGCGCCCTGCCTGCCCGTCTCCCGTGGGTGAGTGGACACAGCCAGATCCGCACTGCATCTTGCCTGCCGGTCTCCCGTCAGTGAGTGGACACAGCCAGATCCGCACTGCGCCCTGCCTGCCTGTCTCCCGTGGGTGAGTGGACACAGCCAGATCGGCACTGCGCCCTGCCTGACCGTCTGCCGTGGGTGAGTGGACAAAGCCAGATCCGCACTGCGCCCTGCCTGCCCTTCTGCCGTGGGTGAGTGGACACAGCCAGATCCGCACTGCGCCCTGCCTGCCCGTCTCCCGTCGGTGAGTGGACACAGCCAGATCCGCACTGCGCCCTGCCTGCCCGTCTCCCGTGGGTGAGTGGACACAGCCAGATCCGCACTGCGCCCTGCATGCCCGTCTCCCGTGGGCGAGTGGACACAGCCAGATCCGCACTGCGCGCTGCCTGCCCGTCTCCCGTGGGTGAGTGGACACAGCCCGATCAGCACTGCGCCCTGCCTGCCCGTCTCCCATGGGTGAGTGGACACAGCCAGATCCGCACTGCGCGCTGCCTGCCCGTCTCCCGTGGGCGAGTGGACACAGCCAGATCCGCACTGCGCCCTGCCTGCCCGTCTGTCGTGGGCGAGTGGACACAGCCAGATCCGCACTGCGCCCTGCCTGACTGTCTGCCGTCGGTGAATGTACACAGCCAGATCCACACTGCGCCCTGCCTGTCCGTCTGCCGTTGGCGAGTGGACACAGCCAGATCCGCACTGCGCCTTGCCTGCCCGTCTCACGTGGGTGAGTGGACACAGCCAGATCCGCACTGCGCCCTACCTGCCCGTCTCCCGTGGGTTAGTGGACACAGCCAGATCCGCACTGCACCCTGCCTGACCGTCCTTCGTGGGTGAGTGGACACCGCCAGATCCGCACTGCGCCCTGCCTGCCCGTCTCCCGTGGGTGAGTGGACACAGCCAGATCCGCACTGCGCCCTGCCTGCCCGTCTCCCGTCAGTGAGTGGACACAGCCAGATCCGCACTGCGCCCTGCCTGCCCGTCTCCCGTGGGTGAGTGGACACAGCCAGATCCGCACTGCGCGCTGCCTGCCCGTCTCCCGTGGGCGAGTGGACACAGCCAGATCCGCACTGCGCCCTGCCTGACCGTCTGCCGTCTGTGAGTGGACACAGCCAGATCCACACTGCGCCCTGCCTGCCCGTCTGCCGTGGGCGAGTGGACACAGCCAGATCCGCACTGCGCACTGCCTGACCGTCTGCCGTGGGTGAGTCGACACAGCCAGATCAGCACTGCGCCCTGCCTGACCGCCGGCCGTGGGTGTGTGGACACAGCCAGATCCGCACTGCGCCCTGCCTGACCGTCTGCCATGGGTGAGTGGACACAGCCAGATCCACACTGCGCCCTGCCTGCCCGTCTGCCGTGGGCGAGTGGACACAGCCAGATCCGCACTGCGCCCTGCCTGACCGTCTGCCGTTGGTGAGTGGACACAGCCAGATCCGCACTGCGCCCTGCCTGACCGCCTGCCGTGGGTGATTGGACACAGCCAGATCCGCACTGCGCCTTGCCTGCCCGTCTGCCGTGGGCGAGTGGACACAGCCAGATCCACACTGCACCCTGCCTGCCCTTCTGCCGTGGGTGAGTGAACACAGCCAGATCCACACTGCGCCCTGCCTGCCCGAATCCCGTCAGTGAGTGGACACAGCCAGATCCGCACTGCGCCCTACCTGCCCGTCTGCCTTGGGTGAGTGGACACAGCCAGATCCGCACTGCGCCCTGCCTGCCCGTCTGCCGTGGGTGAGTGGACTCAGCCAAATCCGCACTGCGCCTTGCCTGCCCGTCTCCCGTCAGTGAGTGGACACAGCCAGATCCGCACTGCGCCCTGCCTGCCCGTCTCCCGTGGGCGAGTGGACACAGCCAGATCCGCACTGCGCCCTGCCTGCCCGTCTCCAGTGGGCGAGTGGACACAGCCAGATCCGCACTGCGCCCTGCCTGCCCGTCTCCAGTGGGCGAGTGGACACAGCCAGATCCACACTGCGCCCTGCCTGCCCATCTGCCGTGGGTGAGTGGACACAGCCAGATCCGCACTGCGCCCTGCCTGCCCGTCTGCCGTGGGTGAGTGGACACAGCCAGATCCGCACTGCGCCCTGCCTGCCCTTCTGCCGTGGGTGAGTGGACACAGCCAGATCCGCACTGCGCCCTGCCTGACCGTCTGCCGTGGGTGAGTGGACACAGCCAGATCCGCACTGCGCCCTGCCTGCCCGTCTCCTGTGGGTGAGTGGACACAGCCAGATCCGTACTGCGCCCTGCCTGACCGCCTGCCGTGTGTGAGTGGACACAGCCAGATCCGCACTGCGCGCTGCCTGCCCGTCTCCCGTGGCCGCGTGGAAACAGCCAGATCCGCACTGCGCGCTGCCTGCCCGTCTGTCGTGGGTGAGTGGACACAGCCAGATCCGCACTGCGCGCTGCCTGCCCGTCTCCAGTGGGCGAGTGGACACAGCCAGATCCGCACTGCGCGCTGCCTGCCCGTCTGTCGTGGGCGAGTGGACACAGCCATATCCGCACTACGCCCTTCCTGACCGTCTGCCGTGGGTGAGTGGACACAGCCAGATCCACACTGCGCCCTGCCTGCCCGTCTCCCGTCAGTGAGTGGACACAGCCAGATCCGCACAGCGCCCTACGTGCCCGTCTTCCGTCAGTGAGTGGACACAGCCAGATCCGCACTGCGCCCTACGTGCCCGTCCTCCGTGGGCGAGTGGACACAGCCAGATCCGCACTGCGCCCTGCCTGCCCGTCTCCCGTGGGTGAGTGGACACAGCCAGATCCGCACTGCACCTTGCCTGCCCGTCTCCCGTCAGTGAGTGGACACAGCCAGATCCGCACTGTGCCCTGCCTGCCCGTCTCCCGTGGGTGAGTCGACACAGCCAGATCCGCACTGCGCGCTGCCTGCCCGTCTCCCGTGGGCGAGTGGAAACAGCCAGATCCGCACTGCGCGCTGCCTGCCCGTCTGTCGTGGGCGAGTGGACACAGCCATATCCGCACTGCGCCCTGCCTGCCCTCTGCCGTGGGTGAGTGGACACAGCCAGATCCACACTGCGCCCTGCCTGCCCGACTGCCGTGGGCAGGCGGACACAGCCAGATCCGCACTGCGCACTGCCTGACCATCTGCCGTGGGTGAGTTTACACAGCCAGATCCGCACTGCGCCCTGCCTGACCGTCTGCCGTGGGTGAGTGGACACAGCAAGGTCCGCACTGCGCCCTGCCTGCCCGTCTCCCGTGGGCGAGTGGACACAGCCAGATCCGCACTGCGCCCTGCCTGACCGTCTGCCGTGGGTGAGTGGACACAGCCAGATCCGCACTGCACCCTGCCTGACCGTCCTTCGTGGGTGAGTGGACGCCGCCAGATGCGCACTGCGCCCTGCCTGCCCGTCTCCCGTGGGTGAGTGGACACAGCCAGATCCGCACTGCGCCCTGCCTGCCCATCTCCCGTGGGTGAGTGGACACAGCCAGATCCGCACTGCGCCCTGCCTGCCCGTCTCCTGTTAGTGAGTGGACACAGCCAGATCCGCACTGCGCCCTGCCTGACCCTCTCCCGTGGGTGAGTGGACACAGCCAGATCCGCACTGCGCCCTGCCTGCCCGTCTCCCGTGGATGAGTGGACACAGCCAGATCCGCACTGCGCCCTGCCTGCCCGTCTCCCGTGGGTGAGCGGACACAGCCAGATCCGCACTGCGCCCTGCCTGACCGTCCTTCGTGGGTGAGTTGACACCGCCAGATCCGCACTGCGCCCTGCCTACCCGTCTGCCGTGGGCGAGTGGACACAGCCAGATCCGCACTGCGCCCTGCATGCCCGTCTATCGTGGGCGAGTGGACACAGCCAGATCCGCACTGCGCCCTGCCTGACCGTCTGCCGTGGGTGAGTGGACACAGCCAGATCCGCACTGCGCCCTGCCTGACCGCCTGCCGTGGGTGAGTGGACACAGCAAGATCCGCACTGCGCCCTGCCTGCCCGTCTCCCGTGGGCGAGAGGACACAGCCAGATCCGCACTGCGCCCTGCCTGAACGTCTCCCGTGGGTGAGTGGACACAGCCAGATCCGCACTGCGCCTTGCCTGCCTGTCTCACGTGGGTGAGTGGACACAGCCAGATCCGCACTGCGCCCTACCTGCCCGTCTCCCGTGGGTGAGTGGACACAGCCAGATCCGCACTGCACCCTGCCTGACCGTCCTTCGTGAGTGAGTGGACACCGCCAGTTCCGCACTGCGCCCTGCCTGCCCGTCTGCCGTGGGTGAGTGGACACAGCCAGATCCGCACTGCGCCCTGCCTGCCCGTCTCCCGTCAGTGAGTGGACACAGCCAGATCCGCACTGCGCCCTGCCTGACCGTCAGCCGTGGGTGAGTTGACACATCCAGATCCACACTGCGCCCTGCCTTACCGCCTGTCGTGGGTGAGTGGTCACAGCCAGATCCGTACTGCGCCCTGCCTGCTCGTCTGCCGTGGGTCAATGGAAATAGCCAGATCCACACAGCACCGTCTCTGCCCATCTCCCGTGGGTGAGTGGACACAGCCGGATCTGCACTGCGCCCTGCCTGCCTGTCTCCCGTGGGTGAGTGGACACAGCCAGATCGGCACTGCGCCCTGCCTGACCGTCTGCCGTGGGTGAGTGGACACAGCCAGATCCGCACTGCGCCCTGCCTGACCGTCTGCCGTGGGTGAGTGGACACAGCCAGATCCGCACTGCGCCCTGCCTGCCCGTTTCCCGTCAGTGAGTGGACACAGCCAGATCCGCACTGCGCACTGCCTGCCCGTCTCCCGTGGGTGAGTGGACACAGCCAGATCCGCACTGCGCCACGCCTGCCTGTCTCCCGTGGGCGAGTGGACACAGCCAGATCCGCACTGCGCCCTGCCTGCCCGTCTGTCGTGGGCGAGTGGACACAGCCAGATCCGCACTGCGCACTGCCTGACCATCTGCCGTGGGTGAGTTTACACAGCCAGATCCGCACTGCGCCCTGCCTGACCGCCTGTCGTGGGTGAGTGGACACAGCCAGATCCGCACTGCACCCTGCCTGACCGTCTGCCGTGGGTGAGTGGACACAGCCAGATCCACACTGCGCCCTGCCTGCCC